>NW_006289082.1:411419-424440 GCF_000327345.1 Myotis davidii
GGGGGCAGGGGGAATCTTTTAAATTAAATAGCCCTCAAATTCACATGTGTTTAGATTAGGGGAAGGTGTTATACAAAAAGGGTAAAGTTTTGCCAAAAAGATTTAAAAATAGTTCTCTCTAGAGATTTTGTGAAATCCTTCAGGCTGCAACCCATGCCCAAGTCAATTCCAGTTTGTTTCTTATTTAAGCTGGAAGTTGAGGTGACATTTCATTCAATCAAAAGAAGGCAGACTCATCACATTGGGCTTTCCTGCTTCCACTTGGGGAAGGGTCTAGTCCTTGTGAGGGAGACCCATTTCCAGTCTTTCCAATAGCCTTTACTATAAGCCAGGCAGTAGTGGGCACTAGGACTATTTACATGAATAAGTTATGATGACTACCTTGCCGGAAAATAATCTCTGCCTCACAAAAAGAAATCAAGTAACGTTCCATTAGAGTCAAAGGGCCCTAGGTGACAATGATCACACATGAACAGCTTGACTTGGGCACCAGGCTAGTGTGAGAAAAGCAAGAGCTATTTATTGAGTTGAGTTTGCTATAACAAGGTTGTCATCCACAATCACTTGAATTTTGGCAGACAGTCAAAGACAGGCAGAGAAGAGGGAAAGCTTGAGGGTGGAATAAAGAGAAGACTCAAGGTGTGCCCTGACCAGAGGCTTTGGCATGGAGAAGCTGGAGTCGAGCTAACTAGAAGCAGGACATCATATGTGATTGGGTAAGGGTACATATTTGGCTTTGTCTGCTTGGTCCCCAGTTGGAAGTGGGGACAAAAATTAGGGAAGCTGTCAGTTATTAATTAGGTCCTGGCCATTTGGTGCTGATTACTATAGAAGTTATTATTCAGCTTCCTGGATTGTCACTAGAGATAGCAATCTGTCTTTCTGCAAGCCTGACTCCCAGCAAGATGACTTCCTGGACTGTTTACTGTAGATAAGGAGTTGGTTTCCTGGGCTGTTGCTGCAGGTGGTGGATCAAAGTTTTATTTTTATATATGGTTATTTATTTGTATAGTCAGTCTCTCATAAGACTGGAGTTCAATTCTGTCCTAGTCCTAGGAATTCATTTGACATTAGCTCCCTCTTGCAGTGCAAATGTCCCCACATCCTACTATCTCCCAACATGCTCAACTTCTGGACTTGATGACCATGCCTCCTGGTCAGACAATTCCTCCGACATACTTCCTCCAGGCAAGCCTCTCTGTGCCTCATTGCCCTAATTCTGCTCTATGTAAGATAAGGAGAAATTGCCTTGCCCACAAAAAATAAGTATATTATCCTATATAATAAAAGGCTAATATGCGAATAGACCAAATGGCAGAACAACTGAACAACCAAACAACTGGTCATTATGACGTGCGCTGACTACCAGGGGGTACATGCAGAACATGGTGGGTGTCAGCAGCAGGCGGCAAAGCATAGAACATGGCGGGGCATCAGCCACAGTGGGATGGTGGAGAAGGTAAGCGGGGCCACCAGACCAAGGCGGGGCACCAGTCGCTGTCATCAGGGTGAGCTTCTGGTGATTACTGAAAATTCTTTGCTCCTGCATGGCGCGGTCCTGCCCGGTGCTGACATCTGTGCCGGTGCCGTCAAGGCGTGGGAGTGGTGGTGGTGAGAATGGGGCTGCCAGCAGAAAGGGGACTGGGGGACCACAGCCAGAGGGGCCAGGCAGAGGCATGGAGGATGGGCCAAGACCCACCCCTGTGCCCACTGCAGCCTCATAGCCCACAGTTCCTTTCAAGGTGCATGAATTCATACACTGGGCCCCTAGTCTTATATAAAACAGCAAGTCTTTGAATCATATATGACCTTGTGGCAAGGACCTGGTTATCTTCAATAATATTAAACATCTCTGGCATAAGCATCAATATGCAAACATAATAGCAAGACTATAGCAAAATAAAAAGATAAACATTATTAAATTGAAAGACATTCTTAAAAAGTAGAAGATAGAAAAAAATTTAATAACCTCTCTCAGTTGTAAGATTAAGGGTGATATTTTTCTTTTTTGCCTGCTTGATATCCTAATACTTCTTACAATCAGTTTTACAATTTTTTATATGTTGTTCTTGTGAAATAATAACAACAAAGTTAACATATTCAAAACCTACCATGTATTTGAAAATTAGGACCCTCTAATAGCAACACATCTGACTCATTAGTAGCTGCCACCTATGAGCGCTTGCCATTTCTATGGTTATTTGTCTCATAATAACTAAAACAAATCTAAAGAGTGTTTCTGTCATATTTTACAGACAAAGAAACCCAAGTGCAGATAATACCATTGTAATTAACCTAGTTATTAATAACAGGAAAGGAGCAAAGGGAAGGCCAAATATTATAGACATGCCATTTGTGCAGCTTTGCCAGAAAGCTGCAATTTAAGACTCCCCAGGGAGACAATTCCCCACAGAGCACTGGGGGAAGGTACTGGACAGGAGCAGAATAGACTCATGCCCAGTAAAGTCTAGGTAACATAGGAAAGGTACTTGTCAGTAACACCTAATCTGGCCAAGGGAACAGGTCATTGGCCAGATTAGGTGTGGCCATTGCAAGTGTGGGGAGATTTGAGATATTTAATCCTTTAAACAAAGAAATTCACTCTCTTGGCCCCTGGCTCTCTTGGTCTCTTTTCATTCCTCTTGGTTGCTTCTGGTTTGTGGGGGCTCTTATGCTCCGGCCTTTCCCCATATGGCCCACACACAATGGACTAATATACTGCAATTAGCCTAATGCTGTACTGGATCCAATTCCAACTTTGGACACTGGCTTTGCTTCTAGCTCTACTGAAGCCACAGTTATACTTCTTCTAGGACTGGGTTAATGAAAATGGGACTTTGAAAACCCAGGGGTATAATACCACTAAAATAAAAATTACTCATCCTTCCAGGAAAGTCTCATAGGGACTCGAGATATTATAAGGACCCCACTCCAGAAATCAGTGGGTGCCGGAAGCCGGTCCAAGGTCACCCCTCCGAGAAAGGTTCTTTCCCCAGGTAGAGATTTTCCCCTGAAGTTAGGGAGGGAATAAAACCTCTTAACTAAGTGCCAGGCGGGTAATTAATCACTTTAACTATGAACAATCATGCTTAAGTACATAATCTTTACTCCCTGGAATGGAGATAAGAAACGCCCTAACCTTTGGAATAGAGATTGATAGGATTAGAATCAACTGGTATAAATACAGATGAAACAAGACAGCGAGAGGCAGAACTTAGAAACTACAAACAGAACTCAGAACCTAGAACTTCGCTGGAGAGAACATGGCAAAAGATCCTGGACAGAACCTGGCTACAGAACTTGGTTGGAGAACCTAGACAGCGCCTGGCTGAAGAACCCAGCAACAGAACCTGGCGACCGAACCTGGCTGGAGAACCTAAACCGAACCTGGCTGGAGAACCCAGCGAGAGAACATGGCTACAGAACCTGGCTGGAGGACCTGGAGAACCTGGCTGGAGAACCTAGCAAGAGAACATGGACACAGAACTTGGCTGAAGATTGTGGCTAGAGATCCTGGCAAGGCTGCTGATCAACTGAACGCTGTCTCCGTATCATTCCTTCTTCGCCGACTCCATCCACACCTTTGGGGACCCCTGGACCTGCTGGGGCTGGAACCCAGCAAGTGGGGAAAGGCATATCTGAGTTCCAACCATAACACAGAGAGGTTGACAACTTGCCGATTCTGTCTAGTCCCAGCATTGGAGATGTCGGGCACTGTTCTGTTCCATTTCCTTTCTAGGACACATATCCCTAAACTATGTCTCATTCCAGATGTATCACCATGAAAACTCACTTCCTACCCATAAAATGTGAGGGATAATCGTGCCTACCTCCTATGGAGGATTATAAGAACAAGGAGATAATGCACATACAGAACTAACATACTACCCAATGCCTAGGAAGGGTTTGTATTAGGTCATTGATGAAAGGTCTATTGTTTTCAGGTTTTAATGAATGCTCCAGGAAAGGCTTTTATATTTAAGTTAAAAGAAATAGCATTAAAATTTTTTTTTTTTTTAAAGAAATAGCAATAGGTAACAAAAGCCATTGAAATGGAGATTTGTGAAGTTGTGAAAAAAATAGGCTTTGGAATAAGTTAACATTGTTAAGAATGAGTATAAGGACTTTTCAACATTTACCTATTTTAGTAATGAGTTATGGTTTATTTTGATAGAATAATAAAATAGGAAAAAAGAAAAGTCATTATTCCTCAGTGTCCTGTGGCTAATATCAAGTTGCTCTGGGTTTGAGGAGCAGCCAGTCCCCACATGGCACCAAGAGGTCACTTCCAGTGCTGACTCCAGTACAATCAGGGAGCCTGTGAAACATCCTGAGGCTCAGACCCAGCCCAGGTGTTTTCATCTAACTGGTTAGGGTGGTGTCCTGGGAAAAGTGGGAAAAGTGTCCTAGGTAATTCAATGTGCAGCCAGCTAAGAACCACCTGAGACTAAAGCCACAGGGAAATATCTTCTTTGGGACTCAATTTGCAAATACAAATATAGATGACAATAGTTACAATCCCCACATGCAAGTAATCTACTGAGAAACAATTAACACTCATCTGGAATTAAACACAGTTTTTATTAATTTTTTTTAAACTCTGCATTAATGAGAATACTATCTGATATTTTTGAGCACTTACTACAGGCCAGCACTCATACCACTTATTTCTAAGCACTTTTCATAGTTAAATGTATGACATAGGATTTGAACCCAGGCAGTCTGGCCCAAGTATCTACACAGTCAAATCTCCATTTTATTCTTTTAATAGTCCAAATGTTTGTAAACTTTAACAATGTTTTTGGTACTGAATATTATTGACTTAAAATTTGTAAAGATGAAATAATTTTTTTCGCTTGACCAAGCCATTTTACAAATAGGCCGTTTCTACTTATGGGCTGTACAACTTAATTTGTTTACTGAACCAATTGTCATAAAACCTCCCACTCTGGAACAAATACATGCATTTAACAAAAATGAGACAGGCAAATCATTCTAACACAGAACCTCTCACAGTTTTCACCTAGAGTTTGAATTACCAAGAATTTGAGTTCAGGATCCCTCTTGTAAATTTTTTTTTTTATTTTTGTTAGTTTTGATCAAATAATGGAATAGATACCCCCTTCCCTGGGAACTGACCTTTAGGCCACTTCACAATGGACATTCCACTTGCTTAGATCACATTCCACTTACTAAGACCATTATCTCTCCCCTCCGGACTTTCCCAGAATCCAGACCTGTACAAAGAATTCTCCACCCATAAATACTGCATCTAGAGTTCTTTAAAAACCTCTGACTCCCAGTCTTTTGGGGGGGGGAGGAGGGGTGCCATTTGGGGATTCAGCCCATCTGGTATCCAGATGACCTAATAAATTTATAATTCTTCACCCTTTTTGGCCTCATGCATTCCTCCTTCAGTGACTCTAACAATTTTTCCTAAAGAGGGTTCACCTAAATTGTATACGCTTTAAGCCCCACCAAACCTGGATCTGTCTCTTACCTAGAAATAGGTAGACATATGATTGAGTCTTGGTTCAAGTCTCTAACACCCAGATGAATGCAAGAGCTGCAAGAGTTTCCAAGCCCGTCTTTTCACCTGCAAGCTGCTGGTTCTAATCCTTACTACTGATCCCATGGAAGTGTGGACGAAAAGGGCCACATGCTGACCTGACAAGCTCAGGGATGCCTGCATGGCAGTCGTACAAACTCAGACCTAAAGTAACCACAAAGGATGGTCTGAAATTAAACTTTAACTAAAGCAGTTATGCTGGGCAGTTACGTCCTAGGCTGGTATCTTCACTGACAAGGTCAACCTTTACCTTAACTGAGCCTATCTGTCTTTTTGCATCTATGATAACATACTTTTGAAATGTCTGGGTCAATTGTAACTTCCCTTTTTCCAGAGCCCCTTGGGGAGGACAGGTACCACAAATTTCTTCATTGATATCATGTTAATTGTTCCTGCACCCACCTACTACTAGCATGTGTCCGTCATTTTACTTTTTATCCAATCCCGGGGGTTTCCCCACTTGGCTTGCTTTTCATGTAACCCACCTATGTCCCTCCTCTGGTTGCACTGTATAAATACAGATGTAACCCTCCATTCTCCGGAGCATTATCTCAATTTGTTGAGGTTCTGCTTCCCGGTATATGTTGACAGTTTTGCTCAAATAAACTCACAAAAATTCTTTACAGGTTTCACTGTTTTTTACATTAACACATGAAAATGACTAAACACTCAACTGCAGAATCTTGTTATATGGTTTTTTTAGGTCTGAAAATGACACCTCAGCTTAGATAACAATTATGTACTAGGAAATCTAAAACTGCAATTTATGCTGCAGCCACTATAAAAAACAATATGGAAGTTCCTCAAAAAATTAAAAATGGAATTGCCTTATGACCAACAATTCCACTTCTGGGCAAATGTCTGAAGAAAGCCACATAACATCTGCCTGTGAAAATCAGCAGGGATTCTGTCTGCAAGGGAGAGATGAAAGTCTGCTAGAGACATAGGTGCACACTTAATGCACAAAATCTTCTTCATAGCCACTAAGTCTGGGCACCAGCAGAGGGAGGGCAGAGCAGACTAGAGTCATGCAAGGAGACACTGGGTTTGCTGCATTGGGGAGAGAGCTATGTGGCCAACTGCTGGGTAACCTGTGCTGAGGTACTGTCCCAAAATAAAAATGTCATCTTTGTTGGGTGAATCATGACCTTCCATGTGGTATCAGCCTGGAGGAATGAAATAGCCCCACCCCCAAGAGTCCCTGTTTTCCCACGCTGCAAAGCTTGAGCCCTGCTGAAGAGTTAGTTGCCTGAGCCAGAGTGTAGAGGTCTGGGAAGACACAGGGGGTATCAGTGACTGATATGTGTGGATTTGGGGTGGGGGACATTCCCCCCACTTTAACCTGAACCAGATTGGTGCTTTCTGCTCAAAGGAGATCCACTAGCCCCACTCTTTGGACTCCCAGTGGCCCTGACTTCTTAACTCCAGGTGGCTCCCCCCTGCTGAAGTCTGGGCAGAATCGAGGACAGACTGAGTTGTGTATCCCTAGAGTATGGGCCACTCCCCCCACCTTTCCCCAAGACCCAACAGCACTTTTCCTCTCTCCAGACTCCTGGCAACTGTACCCTGCTCAGATTGGGCAACTTGCAGAACCCGGGAAAGACAGAGTTGTGTGGCTTTAGGATAGGTGATATTTTTTTTCCTTATATGAGTGGTACAAAGCCCTCCCTTCGAAATGCCAAATATTTGTCTGTTTGGCCCAAAACTCTGTTGGCCTTACCCTGATGATTCCTTGGGGCTCCCATCACCACTACAAAGGTGTGTGACTACCCAATGTGTTGCAGCTAGACTTAGTATACACTGAGATATTTGTTGAGTGTACTCGGACCCAGCACTGGCACCAAGATTGAACCTGTATCAATCTAGTGAATACCATTCACCCCTAACTGGTGACTTACTGAGAACCTATCTCATACAACTCAAGAGTTTTATTTAGTGACTGGTAGCCAAAGGCATGTGGAGGCGAATCTTGGGGTTCCTTGAGAATTAAGTGCCCCAAGGCCCAGTGCTGATAAAAGTCAACGTTGATGTGCAGTATGATCCTTTCCACACACCCTAAGGCCAGCTGAGGCAACTACAAATGGTGGGTCATGTTGTAGCTCCCAGGGCCAGTTACAGGCAGCGTCTGACATTGACCTGCACTAGTGTCCCTGTTACCAGTAAGAGGCACAAAACCCATTTGGCCAGTGGCCAGCTTTAGACATCATCAGCGCAGGATTGAGTTAGCTTCACAAGAGGCATGTAAAGAGGGAAATCTTGACAGGCACCAGATCCTGCTAAGGCAAACTCTGCCTCGTGTGATCATCACCTGAACAGCAGTTCATACACTGTAGTCAGGGTTAATTTTCAGTCAGCCAGTCTGAGGGTTGAGCTCACACACAAATGGGCCATTAACAATCAAGGCTAAATTATAGCAGGATGGCCGAAATAAGCCACACAAAAATATTCCTGGGGCACCCAGCTCAAGTGATCAAGGAGATTGCACCACTGGATCCCACAGGATACCTACTACACAAGGCCATGCTACCAAGATTGGGAGTCATAACAGACCTACCTAACATCGAAACAAAACCCAAGAGGCAGCCAAAATGGAAAGACAAATCAACATGCCTCAAATGAAAGAACAGGAGAAATCTCCAGAAAAGAACTAAATGAAAAGGAGGCAATCAATTTACCAAATATAGAATTAAAAAAAAAATGGTTATAAGGATGCCTAATGACCTTAGTGAGTACTTCAACAAAGATAGCAAGCATTAAAAAAGGCATGAAGACCATAAAAATAATCAGTTAGAAATAAAGAATACAATATCTTAAATGAAGAATATACTAGAAGAAATAAAGAGGAGGTTGGATGAAGCAGAGGATCAAATTGGCGATTTGGGAAAAAAGGTAGCAGAAAACACTCAATCAGAGCAACAAAGTGAAAAGAATTTAAAAAAATGAGGATCATTTAAGGGAACTTTGGGACAACATGAAGTATAACTCATCTGCGTCATAGGGGTACTAGAAGGAAAAGAGAGGGAGCAAGGGAGCAAGGGAGCAAGAACCTACTTGAAGAAATAATGACCAAAAACATCCCCAACCTGGTGAAGGAAAAAGACACACAAGTCCAGAGCATGCAGAATCCCAAATAAGATGAACCTAAAGAGATCCACACAAGACACATCATAAGTAAAATGACAAAGGTTAAAGGCAAAAAAAGAATTTTAAAAGCAGCAAATTAAGACAATTAGTTCCCTACAAGGGAGCTCCCAAAGAACTGTCACTTATTTCTCAACAGAAACATATGAGGCCAAAGGGATTGGCATGAGATGTAGAAGGTGATGAAAAGCAGGACCTACAACCAAGATTATATTACCCAGCAAGGTTACCATTAAAATTGAAGGATAAATAAATAGTTTCCCAGACCAAAAAAAAAAAAAAAAAAAAAAAAAAAGTTAAAGGATTTTGTTACCACCAAACCAGTATTACAAGACATTATAAGGGTCTTCTTTTAGAACAAGAAAAAGAGGGAGGAGGAGGAGAAGAAAGTTAAAGAATAAAATGGTAACAAATAGGTACCTATCAATAACCACTTTAAATGTAAAAGGTTTAAATGCTTCAATCAAAATACATAGGGTAGTTGAATGGGTAAAAAAGCAAAACTCATACATATGCTGTCTACAAGAGAACCACCTCAGAGAAAAAGGTAAACACAGACTAAAAGTAAAAAAACAAAACAAAACAGAAAAAAGGGTATTTTAGGCAAATGGAAATAAAATATAAGGTGGGGTAGTAATAGTTATATCGGACAAAATAGACTTTAAGACAAAGATTATAGTAAGAGACAAAGAAAAACACACTATAATGATAAAGGAAGTAATCCAACAAAAGGATATAATCCTGGAAAATATTTATGGACCCAACATAAGAGCACCCAAATATATAAAGCAAACCTTGATGGACATAAAGGGGGAGATCAACAGTAATGCAGTCATAGCAGGGCATTTTAACACCCTATTGATATCAAAGGATAGATCTTCCAGAGAGAAAATGAACAAGAAAACGGCAGACTTAAATGACACACAGTATCAGATAGATTTAATTGATATCTTTAGAGCATTTTACCACAAAGCACTAGAATATACATTCTTTTCAAATGGACACAAAACATTTTCTGGACACAAAAAATAAAACTAGAAAAAAAGCAATCACAAGAAGAAAAAAAAAAAACACAGGAAAACACACAAATATATGGAGGCTAGCCCTAGCTACGTGGCTCAGTGAGTTGGAGCATCATCCCACATACAAAAATGATTGCAGGTTTCATTCCTTCTAAGGGCACATATGTAGGTTGTGGGTCTGATCCCAGGTTGTTTCTTACATCAATGTTTCCTCCCCCCTCATTGTCTTTTTCTCTAAAATCATAAACATATCCTAGGGTGGAGATTTTTTATCAAGGTTAAAAAACGTTAAAAACAATGTATGAATTAACAATGAGATCAAAGAAGAAATCAAGATACCTTGAAATAAATAAATGAAAATGAAAACACAACAACCCAAAAGCCCAGTGACACAGTAAAAGCAGTACTAAGAAAGAAATTGATAATATTACAAACCAAACATGAGAAACAAGAAACAACTAACTGTACACATAAAGGAACTTTAAAAAGAACAACAAACAAAGCCAAAAGCGAGTAGAAGGAAGGAAATGATAAAGATCAAAGCAGAAATAAACAAAATGTAGTCTAAAATAACAATAAAAAAGATCAATGAAACCAAGAGCTAGTTCTTTGAAAAGATAAACAAGACTGACAAACTTTTAACCAGATGCATGAAGAAAGTAAAGAGAGGACCCAATAAATAAAATAAGAAATGAAACAGGAGAATAACAACTGACACCAAAGCAGTAAAAAGGATCGTATAAAAATATTTATGAAAAACTACATGCCAACAAACTGAATAATCTGGATGAAATGGATAAATTTCTAGAAATATACAATCTTCTAAAACTGAATAAGGATCAGAAAATCTAAATACATTGATTATAACTAATGACATTGAAGCAATAAACAGAAAAAAATAGCAACAAACAAAAGTCATGAGCCTGATGAATTTTACCAAATGTTCAAAGAGGAACTAATACCTATTTTTCTCATACTATTCAGAAAAAAAATCAATAGGAAGGAAGACTCCCAAGCTGATTTTACAAGGCCAGCATTATCATAATTCCAAAACCAAATAAAGACATTGCAAAGACAGAACAGTATAGGCCAATATCCGTGATAAATATAGATACAAAAATCCTCAACAAAATGTTAGCATATTGAATTCATCAATACATTAAAGAATTTCATACACCGTGATCAAGTGGGATTTACTTCATAGATATAAGTTTGGAACAATATCTCCAAGTCAATAAATGTGATACAACACATAAACAAAATGAAGGATAAAAGTCACATTGTCATATCAATAGATGCAGAATAAAAATTTGATAAAATCTTGCACCCATATTTTATTTTAAAAAACTCTCAGCAAAGTTGGAATAGAGGGAATGTACCTCAACATAATGAACACCATTTATGACAAAACTACAGCCAACATCACACTCAACTAGCAAAAAGTGTTTCCCTTAAGATCATGAAGAATATGGGGTGTCTGCTTTCAACATTGTGCTGGAAGTTCCAGTCACAGCATTCAGACAACAAGAAGAAATAAAGGCATCCAAATTGGAAAAGAAGAAGTAAAACTGACACTATTTGCAGATGACATGACACTGTATATAAAGAAGCCTAAAGATTTCACCAAAAACCTACTAGAATTGACAAATTCAGTAAGGTAGCAGGACACAAATTAAATATCCAGAAATCAGTTGCATTTCTATACACCAAAATGAACTATCAAAAAAGGGAAACTAAGAACACAATCCCATTCACAATTTGTTCAGAAATATTAAAATAACTAAGAATAAATGTCACCAACGATGTGAAAGAAATTTTCCTTATAATTAGGAAAATTATAAGACATTGAAGAAATTGAAGAAGATCCAAATAAGTGGAAACGTATACCATGTTGATGGATAGAAAGAATTAACAACAAATGTCCATACTATCCAAAGTAATCTATATATTCAACACAATTTCTATCAACATACCAATGGTGTATGTCACAGAACTAGGACAAATATTCCAAAAATTTATATGGAACCCCAAAAGACCATGAATAGTCAAGGCAATCTTGAGAAAGAAGAACAAATTTGGAAGATTCACTATCCTGATATTAAACTATACAACAAGGTTATAGTAATTAAGATGACATGGTACTGGCATAAAAACAGACATGTAGCTCAGTGGAACAGAATAGAGAGCCCAGAAACAAACCCACACTTTTATAGTCTATTAATATTTGACAAAGAAGGAAAAAATATACAATGAGTAAAGATAGTCTATTCAATAAATAGTGTTAGGAATATTGGACAGATACATGCAAGAAAATGAAACTAGATCACCTTTTTACAGCATACACAAAAATAAACTTAAAATGGATTAAAGGCAAATGCAAGAATCAAAACTATAAAAATTCTAGAAGAGAACATAGGCAGAAAAATCTCAGACATTTCTTGTAGTCGTATTTTTCTTATATGTCTTCTCAGGCAAAGGAAACAAAAGAAAAAAAATAAATTGTACTACATCAAACTAAAAAGCTTTTACACAACAAAGAAAACCATCAACAAAATGAAAAGACTACCTACTGAATGGGAGAGCATATTCACCAATACATCTGATAAAGGGTTAATTCCAAAATGTATAAAGAGTTTATACAACTTAACACCAAAAACACAAATAATCCAATCTAAAAATGGGCAAATAACCTGAATATACACTTTTCCAAAGAGGACACACAGATGGCCAACAAATGCATGTTCAACATCACTAATCATCAAAATTTTCTCAATCACTAAAATCATCAAAATGCAAATGAAAACCATAATGAGATATCACCTCACACCTGTCATAATGGCTATCACCACTAAATCAACAAAACCCACAAGTGTTTGGGAGGATGTGGAGAAAAGGGAAACCTGGAACCCTGTAGGTGAGAATGCAGATTGGTGCAGCCACTGTGGAGAGCAGCATGCAATTACTTCAGAAAATTAAAAATGGAACTGCCTTATGACCCAACGATTTCACTTCTGGGGAAATATTTGAAGAAGCCCAAAAAATAATTGGAAAGAATACTTGCATATCTATGTTCATTGCAGTGTTATTTACAACAGCCAAGATTTGGAAGCAACTTACGTGCTCGACAGTAGATAAGTAGATTAAAAAAAAAAAAAAAAGCTGTGGTACATTTCCACAATGGAATACTAGGAATACTATTTGGCCATAAAAAAAGAATGCAATCTTTTCTTTTGCGACAGTATTGATGGACCTGGAAAGTATGCTATGTAAAAAAATAAAAAATAAATAC
>NW_006289082.1:425888-429064 GCF_000327345.1 Myotis davidii
ATGTCTTCTCAGGCAAAGGAAACAAAAGAAAAAAAATAAATTGTACTACATCAAACTAAAAAGCTTTTACACAACAAAGAAAACCATCAACAAAATGAAAAGACTACCTACTGAATGGGAGAGCATATTCACCAATACATCTGATAAAGGGTTAATTCCAAAATGTATAAAGAGTTTATACAACTTAACACCAAAAACACAAATAATCCAATCTAAAAATGGGCAAATAACCTGAATATACACTTTTCCAAAGAGGACACACAGATGGCCAACAAATGCATGTTCAACATCACTAATCATCAAAAAATGCAAATGAAAACCATAATGAGATATCACCTCACACCTGTCATAATGGCTATCACCACTAAATCAACAAAACCCACAAGTGTTTGGGAGGATGTGGAGAAAAGGGAAACCTGGAACCCTGTAGGTGAGAATGCAGATTGGTGCAGCCACTGTGGAGAGCAGCATGCAATTACTTCAGAAAATTAAAAATGGAACTGCCTTATGACCCAACGATTTCACTTCTGGGGAAATATTTGAAGAAGCCCAAAAAATAATTGGAAAGAATACTTGCATATCTATGTTCATTGCAGTGTTATTTACAACAGCCAAGATTTGGAAGCAACTTACGTGCTCGACAGTAGATAAGTAGATTAAAAAAAAAAAAAAAAGCTGTGGTACATTTCCACAATGGAATACTAGGAATACTATTTGGCCATAAAAAAAGAATGCAATCTTTTCTTTTGCGACAGTATTGATGGACCTGGAAAGTATGCTATGTAAAAAAATAAAAAATAAATCCAGTCAAAGAAAGACACATAATATATGATTTCACTTATATGAGGAATCTAATAAAGAAAATAAACTAACAAACAAAATAGACAATAAATTCATAAATAAATTACAATGATTGGTATCTAAGAAATATATAGCATATGTATGTATGCTTAAAAATTGTCATTGTCATAATATATAAAAACCCTGGAGGCTTGACCAACTGGAAGCCAGTCCTGCAGTCAGTGCTGGGTTGCCGTGGGGACCCAGCACTGACTGCTGTGGCTGCAGGTGCAATGACCCAGCACTGACTGCTGAGGCGGCTACAAATCAGGCCCAGAGAGAGGCCTGAAGAGAAAAGCAGGGTCTGATCCATAGCCTCTGCAGCAGCTGTTGATCAGCATTTGCCTCTCTCTTTCTCTCCAGCAACTGTGTTCTCCATTTCTCTCCAGGCCTCCAACCAGGGCTGCTGATCAGCCCCACTTTTCTGATCAGACCCCATTGATAGGTCCAAAGACTCTGACTGGAATAGAAACCGACCAATCAGAACTAAATCTGGGTCAACTGTGAGGAGCCAATGGTTGCCTAGGAGGTGGGGCTTTTGACACTGACTGGCATAGAAACTGACCAATCAGAACCAAATTGGCCAACAGAGGAGGGCAGTTGGGGGCAAGATCAGGCCTGAAGGGGCGGGCAGTTGGGGGGAGATCAGGCCAGCAGGGGAGGGCAGTTGGGAGCGATCAGGCTGGCAGGAGAGCAGTTAGGTGTTAATCAGGCTGGCAGGGGAGCAGTTAGGGGGTGATCAGGCTGGCAGGCAGAAGCAGTTAGGGGCAATCAGGCAGGCAGGCAAGTGAGCGGCTAGGAGCCAGCAGTACCAGATTGTGAGAGGGATGTCCTACTGCCAGTTTAGACCCGATCCCTGTGGGCCTGGTCGCCCCCAACTGCCCCCAAAGGCTGGGCTAGGGACACCACCACCCCCCTCCCCAGTGCACGAGTTTCATGCACCAGACCTCTAGTATGTAATAATGGTATTAAATCAATTATTTATTTCTAAAAAATGTAATAACTCATCGTTTTACACATTGATAGGTTTGTTGCATCTATGTTCATTGATGAGATTCATGAGATACCTTTTTTGTATTGGATTTCATATAAAGGTATTTTAATGTCATCAAAAATAATAAAAGAAAACAAAGAAAGAAGCCAGAGAAAGTTAAATATCACATGATTTCATTTATATGTGAAATATAAAGAACAAATAAGCAAAACAGAAACTCAGAGATGCAGAAAACAGATTTATGATTGACAGAAGGAGTTTTGGGGACTGGGTGAAAAAAGTGAAGGAATTAAGAAGTATAAATTGATTGTTACAAAATAGTCATGGGGATGTAAAGTATGGCATAGGGAATATAGTCAATAATATTATAATAACTACGTGGGTACTTGAAATATTGGAGGAATCACTTTGTAAAGGATATGATTATCTAACAACTATGCTCTATGCCTTAAATGAATGCAAAATAATATGAAATGCAAACTTTAGTTGAAAGATAAAAATATTTTTTAAAGGGGAAAAATCAAAATGAACGGGTTATGTGCTCCCAGGTGCCTCCTCTCCCCAAATTGTGTTTCAAAACAACATGGTGACTTGGGCCAGCACTGGGGCTTCACTTGCATTATATTCACAAAGAAGATATTAATTAAAAGAAATACATGATTTAAACGTATCCTCTCCACCTGCCCGTGAAGCCCTTACATTTGCATAAATTAAATAAAGGAGATAAATATCTTTATGGACTTGGGAAAGGCAGAATCTTGAATAATCTGGGTAATTGTCTATTTTACTAGCATAAACCTCACCATAACCTTTGCTTGTTCTCTTTACCCAAAATTAAGATACCTGAGAGTAATAAGGAAATGAGATAAGAGGTTACATTTTTTGTTTTTATGAGAGAGCTGCATCTTTCACTACAGAGAATGTCTCAGGGTTAAAGATCTATTTTCATCTTCAGCTCCTTTTTGTTAATCCTATCTAATAAAGGAGAAACATGGTAATTGGCATACAACCGCTACCCTTCCCATTGGCTAATCAGGGAGATATGCAAATTAACTGCCAGCCAAGATGGGGGCCAGCAGCCAGGCAGCTTGAAACTCACGTGAGGCTTGCCTGCTTCAGTGACGGAGGAAAACAATGTTCCCTGCCTGCCTTGCCCACCTCTGTGCTTGCAGTTTGAAACATTTTAACAAATATAGAAGCTAAAAAAAACCCCAGAAACCTGCTTTCAGGAAACCGGGATCTCAGAGCTGGAGTTATACAGAGTTTTGGTTATAGAGCCAAAACAAACCAGATACCTTCTTTCAGCAGCAGAGGCCTAAGAGCTGGAGCCTCAGAGCTAAAG
>NW_006289082.1:429607-446190 GCF_000327345.1 Myotis davidii
CGGTTTCGGCCCCTGCTCTGTGAGTGACAGGGAGCAGCACCCCAACCCCCTGATAGGCCATGCTCTGTGCATGACAGGGGGTGGTGCCGCACCCTCCCCATCGACCCTGCCTTGAGTGTGACGGGGCGGTGCCCCAACCCCCCAATCGGCCCTACCCTGAGCGTGACTGAGGGTGGCATCACAACCTCCTCCCAATCGCCCTGCTCTGTGCATGACAGGGGGCGGCACCCCAACTCCAGGGGCTGCCCTAGGGATTGGGCCTGCCCTCTGCCACCCAGGAGCAGACCTAAGCCAGCAGGTCGTTATCTCCCGAGGGGTCCCAGACTGCGAGAGGGCACAGGCCGGGCTGAGGGACCCCTCCTCTCCCCACGAGTGCACAAATTTTTGTGCACCGGGCCTCTAGTTATTTATAACTATATGCAAATTTTTTTAAAAAAATCCAGTTTTCTCCTAGTCTTGAATGCCTCAGACTCAGTCTCTGCTCCTTAAGTAACTTACTTTGAAGGAACTGAACAAAATAGCCTTCAGCAGATACTATTGTTTATGTTCAGTGAAAAGCACCTTTACCACTACTATTCCTCCAAGATGTCTGAGTCCAGGACCTCAGACCTGGCAAACAGATTTAGAAGTGCTGATGAAGAGAAACAGAGCCAAACATGACCCCACTAGCTTAGTGTTTTATTTAAGATGCAAAGGTATCCATCTACAGAGAAACTAAGCACTGTAATAGGAGTATTCTGCTCAGTGGTGTTGTCTACCAGAAACAAAATCTCAGAGGTAAAGGCTACCAGGTAAATTGAACTCACTAAAATTTCCTCCAGACAATAACACCCAGTTAAGTAAGACAATTGGAATAATTCATCCTCCTGCAGCACAAAACACAAAGGGCAATATGAAATGTGATATTAAGATTTTAACAAGAAGTATACAAAAGTCAGGAATATCTTAACAAAATAAAAGTGTGGGTGGGAATTAAATGTTGCAAGTTGCTCTGATATGTTTCAGTCAACAAAAAGAATTCTTTCCTGCCAGGACTCAGTGTCAGGTAGCAACTTTTGATTCTAGCCACTTTCAAACAAATAAACCGGTATGGTAGCCTTGAAAACTGTTGGTTGTGAGTTACATCCAGCTGACTTCATCTTGGATCCCCATCTTATGCTTTCATTCCTCATTTAACACCAGTATGAGTCCGTTTCTCATGAACTTGGCAGACATAACCAGGCACTTCTTTTTTGTCAAACCTTGACTTAGAATTTGAGGAAAAACTTTTGATCTCTAGCAACTCTGGTTTTTAACTCTGATGTTTGACCTCTGCCAAATCCTTATGCTCTATTTCTATACCCATCCCTATGGACACTTGACTATATTCACTTACCAACATAACTTTAAGATATCCTACATAATAAAGAGGCAATATGCAAATTAACCCTCACACCCTCACAAGATGGCTCCCTACGACCAGGCCAGCAGTGGGGTTAGTGAGAAACAACCAAACGACTGAACAACAGGCTGCATGGGGTGACCACGCTAGCTGGGGGGAGGGAGGGTATGAGGGGCAACCAGGCTGAGAAGGGGGGCAGTTGGGGGCAACCAGGCCGGCAGAAGGGAGCAGTTGGTGGTGACCAGGCTAGCAGAAGGGGGCAGTTTGGAAGGACCAGGCAGGCAGGGGGGGCCATTGGGGGCAATTAGGCTGGCAAGGGGGCAGTGAGGGGTGTCTAGGCCAGTGGGGGCAGGCAGTTGGGGGTAACCAGGCCAGCAGGGGGGCAGTTAGGGGTGACCAGGCTGGCAGAAGGGGACAGTAGGGGCAACCAGGCCAGCAGGGGGGACAGTAAGGGGTGACAAGGCCATCAGGGGGTGGAAGTTATGAGCAACCAGGCTGGCAGGGAGGGGGCAGTTGGGGGCAACCTGGCTGGCAGCAGGGGAGCAGTTAGGGGTGACCAGTCCAGCAGGGGGGCCAGTTAGGGGCAACCAGTCCAGCACATAGAGACACTGAGAAGCGATCAGGAGGCAGGCAGGTGAACAATTAGGAGCCAGTGATCCAGGATTGTGAGAGGGATGTCCGACTGCCGGTTTAGGCCCAATCATGAGGGGTCCCAGATTGGAGAGGGTGCAGGCTGGGCTGAGGTGACCCCGCCCCCATGCACAAATTTCATGCACCAGGCCTCTAGTATAAATCATAAATTGGTAAGTATTATTAAAGAGATATGATAAATCACAACTATAGAGGAAACTTTTAATATTCTTAAAACAGATTAGAAAAAAATAAGTAAATATATAGACAATTCAAATGACTATATAAATACCCTCAATTTAATGAGTGTATATTGTATAGAAAATGCCATTCTATTTTAGTACCCATGAAACAATTCCAAAAATATCCTTTAAGCAAATTAAGAATATCTCAACAAACTAGAGAATATTATATAGTCTATGTTTCTAACCATAATGAAATCAAATAAGTAATCAATAAAAATTAGTAATAAATTTTAAAACAAGAAATATAATTATAAATAACTCAAGGGTAATAGAAGACTTATAATGAAAATTATGAAATATTTACAATAAACAATGATAGTTAAAAGGGCTAACTAGCTAGCTTAAGACAGAAAGGGAGGGGTTCCAGAGAGGATGGAGGCATCTTGGCCTGAACAATTAAAACAGCCATAAACCAAGGACAGAGATATCTCTGGCCTGAGCAGATGTAGTAATAAATCACTGACCAAGAGAAAAAGAAAAAAGAAAAAAGAATAAGAAGAGACCGCTTACTCTTTTGAGCAGAGAAGCCAGTAGTTTCAGTCTCAAGTCTAGTCAGGTTAAAGTTGCTAGGTTCTATAAAGTAGATCAAAAGTAACTCCAACTTGAACAGATAAGATGCATATGTGAAAGACAAAGAAAAGACACAGGATATTGGGGCAGCGGGGGGAGGAGAGAAGGAAACATACTTTCACAGAGGATAGAGGAATGTTGCAAACTAAGGGGAAAGAAAGATGGGGGCACCACATGGGCTTTGGCCTTTGCAGAGTGACCAATGAGGAAAGCACGGGGGTCCTAAGTTGGGGAAGAGTACAATTAGAAAGGGTCATGTTCAGACAAAGAGCCACAGCCTTTACAATGCCTCAAGACAAAGAAAGCAGCAGTCACCCTTCTTATGGGACCCTTCTGTCCCTCTGTGCCAGGAGGGACAGAGTCTTAGGATTAGAAATTCAGGATTTGGATTTTAGAGATAGCATCTGCTTGCAATAAAGTTTCTTCTGCTTGCAATAAAGCTTCTGTACTTCTCACCTACCACCTTTTGTCTGTAGTTTCATTTTTCAAAACCATCTGGACAAAAACCCAGGAAAGAAATCACCCTTACATCTTGCTCAATAACAAAACAACCCTAATAAATCCAATAAAACAATGCATTTGCACCATGTAGCTAAAGTGGTACCTACAGGAAAATGTGCAGACTTAAATTCAGGTTAGGAAAAATAAGATTAAATATTAATAAGTAATACATTCAATTTAAAACATTATTTTTAAAAGCTACAAAGTAAACATGGTACAAGGGAGATATAAGAAAAACAATTAATAAAAGAAAAAATAGTATCAACAAAATTAAACATTCTTTGAAGAGATAAATCTTTGGTGAGAAGGAGAGTGTGAGAGCAGAATGATCAATATCAACAAAAAGAGAGAGAAAATAGAGATAAGGATTTGTAAAATTATAGGAGAATATCATGAACACATTAGTCAGTGAATTTAAGAAACTTAAATATAATAAGCAGATTCTTAGAAAAATATTGCAATTTCCCAAATTGTCTCAAAAAGAAGCAGAAAACCTGAAGAGCTATATATGTACATTAAAGAAATGTATCAGTGGTTATATATGAGAAACTATCCCAAAAGAAGCACCAAAAACCAGAACCAGAGAGGTTTAAAGGCTTGTTTTTCCAGAATTTACAGAAATATATAACCTTTTTCTTATTCAAATTATTCCAGAAGCCAAAAGAAAGGAAAAACTCACCAAATTCCTTTTATGATCTGTACTTGGAAAACTATAGCACATTGAAAAAAGAAATAGAAGAAGATCCAAACAAATGGAAGAGTATACCATGTTCATGGAGTGGATGAATTAACATCATGAAAAGGTCCATACTTACCCAAAGCAATTTGTAGATTCAACACAATCCTTATTAAAATACCAATGGCATACTTCATAGAACTAGAACAAATACTCCAAAAATTTATATGGAACCATAAAAGACCCAAAATAGCTACAGCAATATTGAGAAAGAAGAACAAAGTCAGAGGGATCACAATACTGAAAATTAAACTATACTACAAAGCTATCATAAAGAAAACAGCCTGGTACTGTCACAAGAACAAGCTTATAGACCAATGGATCAAAACAGAGACCTCAGAAATTAACCCACACCATTATGGTCAATAAATATTTGACAAAGAAGGCAAGAACATACAATGGAGTAAAGACAGTTTCTACAACAAATGGTGTTGAAAAAACTGGACAGACACATGCAAAAAGATGAAACTAGAGCATCGATTCACACCATACACAAGAATAAACTCAAGATGAATAAAAGACTTAACAGTAAAATCTCAGACATCTCACATAGCAGAATTTTTGCCAATACATCTCTTACTGTAAAGTAAACTCAGGAGAAAACAAACAAATGAGACTACATCAAAAGAAAAAGCTTCTGCACAGCAAAACACCACCAAAATGTAAATGGGACTCACTGTATGGAGAACACACTTATCAATGACATAACTAATAAGGGGTTAATATTTAAAATATGTAAAGTACTCATACCGTTCAACAAAAGGAAGACAAACAATCCAATTAAAAGGACAGAAGATCTGAACAGACATTTCTCCAAAGAGGACATACAAATGGCCAAGAGACATACGAAAAAATGCCCAGTCACTAATCATCAGAGAAATGCAAATTAAAACTACAATGAGATATCACCTCATAACTGTCAGAATGGCTACCATCAAAGAAAAAAATATCAACAAACAACAAATGCTGGTGAGGATGTGGAGAAAAGGGAACACTAGTTCACTGCTGGAGGGGATGCAGATTGGTGCAGCCACTATGAAAAACAGTATGGAGTTTCCTCAAACAATTAAAAATGAAACCGCAGTTTGACCCAGTGATCCCACTTCTGAGAATATATCCTAAAAACCCAAAACACCAATCAGAAAGAATATATGCACCCATATGTGCAACCGGAGGCCCGGTGCACAAAAATTTGTGCACTGGGAGTGAGGGGGTCCCTCAGCCTGACTTGCCCCCTCTCACAGTCCAGGAGCCCTCAGGGGATGTCCTACTGACAGCTTCAGTCTGGCCTCCCTCTGTGGGAGGCAACCAGGCCATCAGGGGAAGGCAGTGCCCCCACCACCCTGCTGCTGCTGCCTCTGGCCGCCCTCTGTGGGAGGCAACCAGGCCGATCAGGCAAAGGTGCCTCCCTCATCACCTTGCCACTGCTGCTGCCTCTGGCCTCCCTCTATGAGAGGCAACTGGGCTGCCCCTATCACTCAGCTGCTGGTGCCACTGCTGGCTGCTGTGGCTGCCTGCCATTGGCCCTCGCTAATTAGTGCTGGCCCCGCCCCTGCTTACTGGTGGGTGGGGGGTGATCTGAGGCCAGGCCGGCTCGGGGAGGGGCTGTGGGAGGTTGAAGCAAAGCAGGTTGTACTCCATCCAGCCTCTGCAGAGGTGTGGTGCCGGACCCGGCCCACCAGCTGCCTCTGTGGCTGCCTCTGAGGCTGCCTCTGCAGAAGGGGCAGCACTGGGACCGGGGCCTTGCAGCCCCTTCTCTTGCTGCTTCTGAGGAAGGGGCCACGGCACTGGACCTGCCCGTGCTGTGCTGAGGCCTCTTCTGTGCCTCCAGCCCTCGAAGCCATTGTGGCTTTGTCTGGAAGGATGTCTGGAAGACGTCCAGTATAATTAGCATATTACCCTTTAATTAGTATAGATAGCTAAGATTTGGAAACAGCCCAAGTGCCCAAGTGTCCATCAATAGATAAATGGATAAAAAAGCTGTTGGACATTTACACAATGGAATGCTATCCAGCTACAAAAAAGAGGGATCTCTTACCCTTTGGACCTGGAGAATATTATGCTAAGTGAAATAAGCCAATCTGAGAAAGACAAATATCACATGATCTTACTTATTTGTGGAATCTAATGAATAAAATGAATTGACCATCAAAGTAAGACCCAAAGCATGGGGCATGGAACAGACTGACATACCTTGATGTGGGGATTGGGGGATGAGAAGAGATAAACCAAAGAACTTATATACTTACTAGAGGCTCAGTGCACAAACATTTGTGCACTCGTGGGGGAGGGGGGTGCCTCAGCCCAGCCTGTGCCCTCTTGCAATCTGGGACCCCTCAGGGGATGACCACCTGTTGGCTTAGGCCCACTCCCTGGGGGATTGGGCCTAACATGGCAATCAGACATCCCTCTGGCAGCCCAGCACCCCTCAGGGGATATCCACTTTCCAGTGGGGTGCAGGCCTAAACTGTAGTCGGACATCCTTAACACTGCTGAGGAGGCAGGAAAGGCTCCCACTCCCACCGCTGTACTGTGAGCCATCAGCCTGGCTTGTGGCTGAGCAGAGCTCCCCCCAGTAAGAGCACACTGGCCACTAGGGGGCAGCTCCTGCATTGAGCATCTGCCCCCTGGTGGTCAGTGTGTGTCATAGTGACCAGTCATTCTCAGTCCTTCTGCTGTTAGGGTCAGTTTGCATATTACCCTTTTACTATATAGGATAGAGGCCTGGTGCATGGGTGAGGGCTGGCTGGTTTGCCCTGAAGGGTGTCCTCGATCAGAGCGGGGGTCCCCACTGGGGTGCCTGGCCAGTCTGGGTGAGGGGATGATGGCTGTTAGCAGCTGGTCACACACCCTTCAGGGTGGGGTGGCTGGCTGCAAGCAGGTTTCTGGGTCTGCTTGGCTTCTATAATTGAAACTCTGTTGCTATCACAGCAGCTCTAAGCTCTGAGAGGTAAAAGAAGTAGCAAGCACTCATGCCTCTCCTCCTACACTCGGTCCCCTTGCTGTCCAACCAGTAAATGCCCGACTGGATTGAAACCATCATCTGTTATTTGTTCTATTCCTTGAATTTTAGGGAACTTGACAGTGTCAGCTGCAAACATTTTCAACCAACCTTTTGACATGGGAGTGAGTAAATCCTAACCATGGTACCACTCAAACATCAAGAAAAGAAATGGTATTGCTGTATGTTATCCATTTGCCCACTGTTCAAAACAATGATACTAAATGTGCATTAAAGCATTTAGCACAGCCCGGCTTACATGCATCAGTGGTTGAGCATCAACCCATGAACCAAGAGGTCATGGTTCAATTCCCAATCATGGCACATGCCCGGATTGCGGGCTCAATCCCCAGTGGAGAACATGAAGGAGGCAGCCAATCAATGATTCTCTCTCATCATTGATGTTTCTATCTCTCTCTCCCTCTTTCTTTCTCTCTGAAATCAATAAAAATATATTTTTTTAAAAAAACATTTAGCACAGTACCTAGGAGGCACTCAATAAACATTTATTGAACAGAGTTTGTTTTTAATATTACCATTTTATGTTAGTTCAGCATTTATAGGTTACTTAAAAATTTCTCCATGAAACAAGACAACAACTAAACCAAGTATGTTTTAGATTGAAAGTCATTAACTTAGAATGGAGACATGGTCTATTCCAATGGTTCTCAAACTTTATAGTTTATCAGCATTACCCGGAAAACTCATTGAAACATAGATAGCTGAACCTCATTATCAAAGTTTCTGAGGAAGGGAGGGCTCATGAAACTGAATTTCTAGCAAGTTCCCAAGTGATATTGATGCTAAAGACTAAATTTTAGTAATGATTGGTCATTATAAAATGACCAATTAATGATTGGTCAACCAATTATTATTTTTTAATAAATCTTTATTGTTGAAAGTATTACATTAACAACAAATCATTAACAAATTATTAATGATTTTTCACTTTAGGGGTGCCTGGAGAAAGAAAATTACTATTTGTTTCTAGTCTGAATCTTATCTTATTCGTGTATATATGTGTATATATCCATACATATAAATAAACAAACATATATATATAATTGAATTTGTACATATACTGTATAATATAATGTTATGATATATGTCTTATAAATAAGATATGTATGTAATAACATAATAATCTTATCTTAACATACCCCTTAAATTACAAGTTAATAAACTGAAAAATAATTGAGTGTTTATTACATGCAGGGCACTTGGGTAATTGTATAACATACATTACTTATTTTAATCTTCACCAAAGCTCTATAAGTATTATTATCCCTATTTTACGTATAAGTAAGTAGAGCCTCAGAGAAGTTAAGTGACCTGGTCAGCTAGAGTGGTGACAATAAAATCTGTATCCAAGTGGAACTTCGTAGCCCAAGCTTTCAATATTGCTTTTTCCTCTGAAATAAACAAATGGCTTCCTACCCTAGCACCAGTCCACAAGCTGGGCAACTGTTTATACTTTAGCGCTCCAATAATTGGAGCCATGGAGTTAATGTTCAGAGCCTAATTATGGGAAAAGGCACTAAAGGACTTGCTTCCTTTTACCTAAAATTATACAGAGAGGAAAGAAGACCAGAAGAAACAAATTGAAGGCATCAACAAAAGATCCAGGTACTATTTTTCTTCTTGATCTCTCCAAACCACAAAACAAAGATTCCTATGCAATACATTCATTTCCTTCTTCAGTCCCAATGGCATCATTTGAAAACACAAGAAAGAAAATGACTAAACTACATTTGGGGAAATATCTTAGCATCCTTTTGGTTAGTAAGCCCTTATGGAAACGTTTGCTAAGGAAGTTCTTACATTTAAGGGTATGGAAATGAAGACAATATTTTCTGAGTAGTCCAGGAAGTGTGCTGTTGAAAAAGAAATGAAGTAGCAGGAAGGTATGAGATGACATTGACTGGCCCAGTCAGAAAGCTGATGAAATTCCAAAAACACAGAAACTGCGAAAATTGAGACAAGCTGCTCTTTAAAAGGGAGGAGCAAAGTGTCATCTTTCTTTTTAAAGTTCATGACATATTCATTTTTCAGACTTTTATAGTTTTACTTAAGTTTTAAAGCAGGAAAAAAGTGAAGACATTAAAATAGTGAATGGACAGAACATAGCTTCCCATTAAAATAAATACACTTTGTTTTATTGTTTGGAAAACCCTAACAAGCTCCAGACTATTACCTGAATTTTGTCATTTTTTGAAAAAATAAATTTCTAGAGGTTAAATTAAATTGGCATCTACCTCCTTAAGCTTGGAATTATAGTGTTAAAAGAATATCTGCTAAAAACTCTTAGAAAAACAGCACATTTTAGACCTCCTGTGTGGTGTGTTCATGCCAAAATCTGCTTCCTTTTTGTTTGAAATTTGAGGCTATTAGCAACATTGACCAACATGGGACTATTACCTCAGTCTACATGGAGATCACTTTGCTACTTGGCTGAGAATGTAGGCATAGTTAGAATTAGTCTTGTATGTGTATTTGGGGCTGAGAAACCTGATACCCAATTGGTACCAGCATAGATGCATTGCTCAGCATTAAACCTTAAATTCATCCTTGATGCTTTTTTCTCACATTCTACTTTTAATTGACAAATCATGTTAGCTCCACCTTCAAAATACAATTCAAATACAACCCCTTCTCAATACCTACCACTTCCACCCTAGTTCATGCTTTTTCCACTTAGATTGCTGAATGAGCCATATTCCCGCTTCTGCAGAATATTCGGCACATAGTGATCAAGTTATCCTTTTAAACTCTAAGTCAGAAAGTGTTACTCCACAGCTCAAATCCTCCAATGGCTACCTACCTCATTTGCAACAAAATCCAAAGTCATTACCACAGCCTGCAAGGCTCTGGTAGATCTGAGCCCCATTTATCTCTCAGATCCCAATTCTTACTTCTCATCAACTCCTTTGTATCTGTGACCACCAAAATGCTGCCCAGATATCACACTACCAGTCCTTGCTCCACTCGTTCCCCTTCTCTCATAGACATTATGGCATGCTTTCTCCTCTCTCCTCAGAGCTCCAAAAGTCCTCTCCCATTCCCATTTCCAGCTCTTGACCTTGCTCCCTATTTTACTAAGGAACAATAGAAATTACCAGAGTTCCACATGCTCCCACCTCCATATTTACTTACCTACTTCCATGCATGCCCATTTACTCTGCCCTCCACTTTAACTAGCTTCTATTTAAGGCCAACTTCGCCTACATCAATTCCCTTCTCTCACTCTTATATCATCATGTTTCCCTCTCTTCTGGATTATTCTCATCAGTATACAAACATACTATAATTTCTCCCTTCTTAAAATTAAAAAAAAAAAGTTTCAACTCTGCTTCCTGTATCTCAACTCTGCACTCTTCTGCAGCTAAATTATTCTAAGGAAATATCTATACTTTCTTTCCTTCCATTCACTCTTGATCCCACTGCAGCTATTCAATGCAAATCTAAAGCCAATGGTCAGTTCTCAAGTTGTATTTTCCATGAACCATTAGTATCTTTTGGCACAGTTCATCACCTTTCCTTGATACACTTTCTTCATGTGGCCTCCAGGATGCCACACAATTCACATTTTGCTCCTGGCCAGTGCCTGCTCTCTTCTGCTCCCTCATCCCTAAACCAACTCCTGAAGTCAGTTTCTCTAACCTCATCATGCTCATCTCATACACTCTCACTAGCCCGGTGGTTCTCAACCTTCTGGCCCTTTAAATACAGTCCCTCATGTTCTGACTCAACCATAAAATTATTTTCGTTGCTACTTCATAACTGTAATGTTGCTTTATGAATCATAATGTAAATATCTGATATGCAGGATGGTCTTAGTCGACCCCTGTGAAAGGGCCGTTCGACCGCCAAAGGGGTTGCGACCCACAGGTTGAGAACCGTTGCATTAGCCACACAAGTTGGTTTCTTTGGCATTCCTCAAATATATCAGTTTAGAAGGCCTTCTTCTTCTTCTCTCTACATGGATTTCTCTTCCCTCAGTTTCTTCAAGGTTTTGCTCAAATATCACATCTACAATGACATTTTCGCTGATCACCCTATTTAGAATTGCAATATTCACTCCCCTCAAACTTCCCAAATCCATTTATATTTCTCCATGGTATTTACCAACTTCTAATAAACTACAAAATTTATTTATTTAATTTAACTCTTCTCTTTGGCCTGATAATGCTCATCTTATCATTATCAGGCCAAAGGGATGTCTTTGATTTCAGATACCTAATACACAGTAAGCATTTAGTAAATCACTGTCAAATTAATGAAGCTACAAACCTTGGCTCCTATCATATGAATTAAGACAACTGTCGCTATCAAAGACCACATATTAAGAAATTGAGGACCCCTAATAATGAACAAAATATTCAATAATAAAATAAGTATATTAAGTTCCCAACAGATTGCTCAGAGTTGGTTTGGTCAACATACAGAATGATTTACATAGTCATATTGAGAAATACTTATCTTTCTTGGAAAAAGATACCACTCAAATCATTAAATGAGTTAGGAACCTAGGTAACTTAATGGGTGGAGAAATTTACCTCTTGACACAAAAAAATCATATAGTTACTGGCCCTCAAATTTTGTCAGCCCCACAAGCAGTTTGCTCCTAAATTCTTCCATTCAAATGGATGTGGTCATTTTATAGAAATCCAACTCAGAAATAATTATAAGACAACACAAGCAGCAGGACCATTTCATGCCAAACTAATGACCTCAGGATATGCAAACAAGACTCTTGTGTATAAATCCTTCAGGGCAGGGTCAAAACCATTAAACTAATGTTAAACTGGAGTTCCTGGGCCCTGAGTATCCCATGGCTCCAGAGGATTGGGATTTGTAAGGAAAGTAAGATTAAACACATGTATAAATACTCTAAAAGATACTTTATACAAATATCTTTTTGTCTGAAATCAAAACTCCAGAAAACAGAACTCTAAGTTCCCACTTTTAAAAGAAAACTCTTTAGAAACACATTCAATAGTTGATTTTAAAAGAAAAAGAAAAAAACTCTCAGGTTGAAGTATGAAGACATCAGTGCTTGACTTTCATAAGTGTTCTGTTTAAAATCTTCATTATAAAGGCCTAGTCCCTAAAAGACATTTGTGTAGAAATACAAGTTTAGCAACTTCTGGGAACTTTAGTGTTAGGGTGATGAGTAATTCAAACCCCCCAAAGAAATGTCCTTGGGGGCTGAGTGAAAGTTGAATGACTTGGCCATATGACGTCAACATATTGCCACAGCAGAGAGGGTTAAGAGTCATGTTCACTGAGCTTTGATTTCAAATTTAAATATATGGAACACTTGTAACAGAGACACTTACCCTACACAGGAACTAGCTATCTGTTCACCAAGCCTTTTCTGTTCTCCTTTGACATACAACTACACCACATTACCCAGGTACCCTTGCAGGTAAGTGCAACTGACCTCTCATCAATGGAGCAGAAGAAATATATGCCACTCTCAGACTTTAACCTATAAATTGTCTCCCTAAGCAATGCCAACTTGATATAGAAGGGTGTGGCAATCTTAGAAAGCCATATGTCGAAAGTGGCAGAATCACAGATGGAAGAAAACCAGGAAGAAGCCCTGAATCATTACCTAGAAAAGAGTTGGCTTTGAAAAAAAAACAATGTTAGACATCAAATAAATGATCAATAAGCCTTTATTAAGTTTATTTTATTTTGTTACAGTGGTGGTTCACATTACCTTAATGAACATCCTATTTTAGTTCAGAATGGTAAGACAATAAATAATTAAATTACTAATGACTAATCCATTTAAAGTAAGTGGCTATATACTAAGTATTAACATTCATTGTCTCTAACATTCAAATCTAACAGATTTGCTACAGTTAGAAATAAAATAATATCAGTGTCTGCTTCTCAATATCTAAAGCTTTCAATGGGCTAACCACTTGAGACTTCTATAAATAAAATAAAAACCAAGACTTTGTTTGCTGTTTCAATAATTGAATAAAAAGACTTATGGTCTTTCTTGCTCTAATTTAGCTCCTTACTACTTCAATCCTGTAGAGGCCAAATGCATCAGAAGTCGCAAAAAGAGAAGTAAAAGAGTTAAATAGAAATTTAAGAAATAAAGACCTGGGTAGGATGAGAGGAACAGCTTTGGATTCAACATAAAATTTAAGTTCTGATTTTGTCTGCACGTAACTTTTAAAGCCTGAAATTATCTAAATAATCAAAATGAGGGTACATAAAAGGAAAAAAAACTTGGGACAAACAGAAAACAAACAGCAACTGATAGATATAAATCTGACTATACCAATAATTATTGTAAGAGCAAATTGGCTAAACACCCTGATTAAAAGACAGAGATTGCCAGGTTGTATTAAAAATATAATTTACTACATGACACTAGAATTACACTTTAGTAAATTAACAATATCAGAAATGAAAAAAGTGACATTACTAGATATTTCACAGATATTAAAATAATGACAAAGTAGTATTGTAAACAAATTTATGCCAATAAATTCAACAACATAAGTAAAATGCACAAGTTCTACAAAACACAAACATTAACAAACTCACTCAAGGGAAAAAATAACCTAAATAGACTTATATCTGTATCAAATGTTGAGTTTATAGTTTAAAACTGTCCCACAGAGTAAATTACTGGCCCAGATGCTTTTATTGGTGAATTCTATAAACATTCAAGAAGGAGAATATCAGTTCTACACAAACACTTCCAGAAAAGGCATTCAGGTTGGAAAGAAAGAGCTAAACCTGTTATTTGCAGATGACATTACCAACTTTGTAGAAATCCAATGGAATCTACAAGATAAACTATTAGAACTAATAAGTAAATTTAGCAAGTTTGTAGTAGTCAAAATCAGTATACACAAAAATATTAATTTCTATGTACTAGCAACAAACACTGCAATAAATATTTAAATATCATTTTACTGCATTAAAATATTAAATACTTAGGAATAATTCTGAAAAATATGTATAAGATCTATACACAGAAAACTGCAAAATACTGCTGAGAAAAATTAAAGACTATTTACTTTGAGAGGTACACTACGTCTATTGATTGGAAGCCTGAATATTATTAAAACATCAATTTTTCACAAATCAATCTGTAGAGTCAATGTAATTCCAATAAATTTCCCAGAAGTTTGTTGTTGTTGTTTTTTTTGGAAGAAATTGACAGGCTAATTCTATAAGCCAATTGAAAATGCAGTTTTTAAAAAAAGAACAAAATTAAAGAAATAATACTATGAAGTTTCAAGATTTAATGTAAAGTTACAGTGATCAAAACAGCGATGTATTAGTACAAACATAGACATATAGGTCACCAGAATGAAATAGAGAATCCAGAAATAGGATCACACATATATGGAGAGCTAATTTTCAACAAAGAACAAAAGTAATTATAAAGAAAAAAATAGACTTTTCAACAAGTGTGGTGGAAGAATTGGATATACATATGCAAAAACAAAATAAAAAAAGTTTGCTCCATACCTCCAACCACATATACAAATTAATTCTAAGTAGATTACAATCTTAAATGTAAAGCATAAAATAAAACATCTATCAGAGGTTCTCAACCTGTGGGTCGCGAACAATGAAAATACATCTTGCATATCAAATATTTACATTATGATTCATAACAGTAGCAAAATTACAGTCATGAAGTAGCAACAAAAATAATTTTATGGTTGGGGGTCACCACAACATGAGGAACTGTATTAAAGGGTCACAGCATTAGGAAGGTTAAGAACCACTGAATTGAAAATATTATGTGGTCTTATATTAGGAACACATTTCTCAGATTTAAAAAAAAAATGTTCCATGAAACAAAAAAAGATATAAATTAGACTTTATCAAAGTTTAAAAGTTCTTGCTTTTGAAATATATTGTTAAGAGAATGAAAGACAAGCATAGAGAAATTTCAGAACACTAAATATATCAAGATAAAATATTTAATATTAAAGAAGCACTAGACTATTGGCTAACTTCTCAATAACTTAAAAGATACAATGGAAGCCAAAGGCCAGTGAAAGGATCCTTCAATGAGCTAAAGGAAAGGAACTGCCTCAAATCCTACACCTAGGAAAATCACCCTTCATAAATGATCATTAAATAAACATCATTAGGCAAAAACAAAAGCTAAGAAAGTGTGGCATTGCCTAATCTTTACTGAAGAAAATTCTAGAAGACATATTTCAAACAAGGAAAGTAATGTGAGAAACCATGTGGATTCCTGCGACAACGGATCCCAGAGAGAATTGCTCCAGCCACAAAGACAGGAGAGACAGTTCAGAGATGGAGATGGTGAAGACGCCTTGCCATGCTAGCAGTCAGCAGCTGTGCGTCGCTGCAGGATGCCCAGGACCAGACCAGAAAGGACTGGACCTGCATTTTCCACCATCCAGAACCAACATTTCATTGCTGGCATGTACACATGAACTGTCAGACATTGAAACTTGGACTCAGAACTGTTGGACATTGAAATTGGGACTTGTTCTCATATTTTGAGTCTACAGATACTTGATTTTTAAGAAAAAATAAGGGGGAGATGCCTGAGTCCATTCATTGTCTTTACTAGCTAAGTTTAGACAGAGACCCCCAAAAGCTAGTAACCTTTGAAGTCCTAGCAAAGGTCAGGACTGTGCACCACCCAGTTAATCTAGGAACCACCCAGTTAATTTAGGTAATAATAGTTGAAGCATCATCCCCACCTTAGTTCACTTAATTCCTTAGATACTTGTGTAGATCCTTGTTGATTATTGTTGATCATACACTCTGCCCATTCCTGGAAATCATCTACTGATGAGCTAATCAGATACTCTGTATATTCCTGGAAATTGTCTGCTGATCTGTGTGTCATTGAAACCTCCTTACCCTAAGGGCTACTCCAGATCAATAAAAGATTAGAGCGGCCTGAGCATCGGTGAAGTCCTTCGGGACTTGCTCTCCTGGTCCCCCAATATTGCAAAATTTAAAAAAAAGAAATAATGAAGAACAAATAAATTAACATTGGGTAATTCTAAATAAGCATTGACATAGTTATAATCACCATCAATTATCATCATTGTAGTAGTAGTAGTAGTAGTAGTAGTAGTAGTAGTAATATCTTGTGGGGTTTTCCTAAAGCAAGATATACTTTAAAACTACACACAATAAAATAAGTTGAGAGGGACTGTGGCTGAAACCTCTCTTGGTGCGCCAGCGCAGCAGCGGAGACCGCGCCATTTTGGGCGATTGTTGCTGGCATCCAGAGACCAGCTACTAACCTGGAAACAAGGGATCTCAAGCAGCGTGACTGCGTCAACTCAGACAAGCACTGCTTCTTCTCACGGAAAGGTTAGACATTCCCTAAAGGCGCGGTTTGCAATTCGGGTTGGAAAGAGGACCGAGCTCGCGCATGTGCGCGGGGCGAAATCTGCGCCCCACAGAGTCCGCAGCCGTTGAGACCAGCGCGACCCGCCAGTGGGGAAGGGGCCCCACAGGGCTGCTGGCAGAAGGGAACGC
>NW_006289082.1:449029-451372 GCF_000327345.1 Myotis davidii
GGGAAAAAAAAGTTGAGAGAAAGTAAATGGAGTTAAAATATAAGGTATTGATTAACTTTAAACCTTAATTAAGTATGCATGTTAGAATTTCTGGGTAACTATTAAAATAATAGAAAGAAAAATGTTTAAATCACAAACAAGTAGAAAGAAACTAAATTTAAAAAATAATCTATCTGAAAGAAGGCATGTAGTAAAAAAGTAAAACAAGATAAGATGGTAGATATAAAACCAACTATAGAAATAATTACATTAACTTTAAATTAACTAATTGCTCTAAGAGAAAAATATCAGACTGCATGAAAAAGATTTAACTATATAAAGTTTTTCAAGAAACATCTAAAATATAATGATATAAAAAGGCAAAGAGTACTAGGATGAAAAAATGGACACCTTGCAAATACTATCAAAAAGAAAGCTGGCTTTTTATATTAAAGGACTTACTAGACAAAAAAAAATGATATATCATATACCACTGAATTGAAATTATGATGTTCTAAGATTCAAACATAAAGAAATTTAATGACTATTAAACTTTCAGCTAAATATAGACATTGGTGGGTGGAAGGGAGTGAAAGTTAAAGCATTTCAAAAGCCCCTTGGAAGACATTCCAATAAATCTCATGGTCATCTGACACTATACATAGTTATTACAATACTAGAGGCCTGGTACACGAGATTCCTGCACTGGGCTGGGGGTGGGGGGTGGTGTCCCTCATCCAAGCCTGTGCCCTCTCACAGTCCAGGAGCCCTCAGGCCTAAGCCATCAGTCAGACATCCTTAGCACTGATGCAGAGGCGGGAGAGGTTCCCGCCACCACCACTGCGCTCACCAGCCATGAGCCGGGCTTCTGGCTGAACAGCGCTCCCCGTGTGGGATTGGGCTGAAATCGGCTCTCTGACATCCCCCAAGGGGTCCCAGACTGCAAGAGCACAGGCCAGGCCGAAGGACCCACCAGTGCATGATCGGGGCCAAGGAGAGACGTGAAAGGTTGGCCTGCCAGGGAGGGACCACAGGAGGGCTCCAGGGTGTGTATGGACTGTCTCAGTCCCGATTGGCAAGACCCCAGCAGCAAGCTGACCTACTGGTTGGAGAATCTGCTCCCTGGTGGTCAGTGCATGTCATAGCAAGCGGTTGAGCAGTCTTAGCATATTACGCTTTGATTGGTTGAATGGCCAACCAGTCAACCGGACACTTAGCATATTAGGCTTTTATTACATAGGATTATTCACTATATTCCCTATGCTGTACTTTACATCCTCATTATTATTTTGTAACTACCAATTTGTACTTCTTAATCCTTTCACCTGTTTCACCCAACTTCCCAACTTCCCTCCCATCTGGCAACGGTCAAATGTTCTCTGTATCTATGAGTCTCTTTCTGTTCTGCTTATTTGTTAATTTTGCTTGTTTAGATTCAATTGTTCATAGATGTGTGTTTATTGTCATGCTATTGTTCATATGTTTAAGCTTATTTTGTCTTCTTCTTATAAAGAAAACCCTTTACTATGTCCTATAATACTGGTTTGGTGATGATAAACTCCTTTAGCTTTTTCTTGTCTGGAAAGCTCTTTGTATATCCTTTCATTATAATGATAGCTTTGCTGGGTAGAGTAATCTTGGTTGTAGGTCCTTGCTTTTCATCACTTTGAATATTTCTTGCCAATCCCTTCTCACCTGCAGTTTCTGTTCAGAAATCAGCAGACAGTCTTATGGGAGTTCCCTTGTAGGTAACCAACTGCTTTTCTCTTACTGCTTTTAAGATTCTCTCTTTGTCTTTAACCTTTTGCATTTTAATTATGGATGTGTCTTGGAATAAATCTCTATGGGTTCATTTGTTCAATACTCTCTATACTTTCTAGATTGTATGTCTATTTCCTTCACCAGGTTAGATATGTTTTCTGTCATTATTTTTCAAATAAGTTTTAATTTCTTGCTCGTTCTCTTCTCCTTCTGTCACCCCCATGATGAAAATGTTGGCATGCTTGAAGTTGTGCCAGAGGCTCCTTACACTATGCTCATTTTTTTCTTTTGGCTATTCTGATTGGGTGTTTTCTGCTTCCTTATATTCCAAATAGCTGTTTTGATTCTCTGCTTCATCTATTCTACTGTTGATTCCCTGTAAATTATTTTTTACTTAAGTAAGTGTATCCTTCATTTCTGACTTTTTTATGATTTCCATGCCCTTTTTTATGTTGTTGAAGTTCTCACTAAATTCTTTGAGCATACTTATAACCAGTGTTTTTTGTTTTATATATAGTAAATTGACTATCTCCATTTTGTTTAGTTCTTTTTTTTCTTTTCTTTTCTTTTTCTTTTTTTTTTTTTTTGTGTCTTTCACCATGT
>NW_006289082.1:453363-463551 GCF_000327345.1 Myotis davidii
AGTGAGGGAGATCAGGTCGGCAGGCAGGTGAGCAGTTAGGAGCCAGTGGTCCCAGATTGCAAGAGGGATGTCCGGCTGCCAGTTAGGGGGATCGCAGGTATCGAACCCAAACCAGCAGTCAGACATCCCCCAAGGGTTCCCCGATTAGAGAGGGTGCAGGCTGGGCGGAGGGAACCACCCCCCTCCCCGCCCCCCAGTGCACGAGTTTCGTGCACCGGGCCACTAGTATATATATATTGATTTCAGAGAGGAAGGGAGAAGGAGAGAAAGATAGAAACATTAATGATGAGAATCATTGATGGGTTGCTTCCTACATGTCCCACACTATGGACTGAGCCTGCAAGTGCCCTGACCGGGAATCAAACCATGACTTCCTGGTTCATAGATCCACCCTTAACCACTGAGCAACACTGGCCTGGAGTTTGTTTGTTTTTTCTGCTCTTTCATTTGGAACACATATCTTCGTCTCCTCATTTTGGAAGTCTCCCTGTGTTTTTTTCTATGTATTAGGTAGAACTGCTACCTCTCCCATGCTTGACAGTGTGGCCTAATATAGTATCTGTCCTACAAGATTCAGTGGCATAGCCTCCTTGTTCACCTAAGCTGGGCATTCCAGGTGTAGCCCCACCATGTGGGCTGTGTACATTCTTCTATTGTAGTTGAGCCTTGATTGCCTTTGGCATATCAATGGGAGGAATTTACCCCAAGGTCAATCACTGCAAAGACTGGTGCAGCCACCATAGAGGATCAACTATTCGGGGGTCCACCCCTCAGAATAGGACTTACTTCAGTGGGACTCTGGTGCCTGCTGAGTCCATCCCTTTAATGTGTCCCTTGAGGAGGTGATTGGGTGGTGCCTCAAAGTGGTCTGTTCACCAGATGTGCTGGCTCTGGGACCTCCCAAGAGGTTCAGACCAAGGTCAGCCACTGCCTGTATTCTACCTTGTGCTGGACTTGGAAGTGCCCAGGAGAGGCCAAACTGTGAACCAAGGCCAGCTTCCATTACTGCTAGGCCTGTGGTCATTTACTGAGAGATATGAGCTCACTGAGGGCAGACGCTGTTTGTTTGAGAAAATTTAGGAAAGTCTAAAGCATGAGCTCAGATAGGCCATTTATATGGAAAAGCCATTGGAAACAGATGGGGCAGGGTCTCAGGGGATCACCAGGGCAGGGCCAATAGCGTTGCCTGGACTTTAAAGAATAAATAATTCCTATGTTGTTTAAAATATGCTGTAGAAAAATATATACAACTTCCCAATGATGCCAACTAAGTATTCATGCACAATTTTGATAAAATAAATGCAAATAAAAACTGTAAACCAATTTGACTTATTACTGTAAAAGCAAAAACTCAAAATAAATTATTAGCAAACAGAATTTATCAATATATCAAAGGACTATGTAGACTGTATTTAAGGAACAATAGAGTACTTAATATCAAGAAATAAATGTATCCATAAAATCTGGCATCTTAATCAATAAGCACTAAAAGGCATTTGTCAAAATTCAATGCCCAATCCTAATTAAAAATAGTGCCAGAAACCTGGCCAGCATAGCTCAGTGGTTGAGCATCAACCTATGAACCAGGAGTTCATAGTTCCATTCCCGGTCAGGGCACAGGCCTGGGTTGTGGTCTGGATCCCCCTCGGAGAGCATGCAAGAGGCAGCTGATCAGTGAATCTCTGTCATTATTGATGTTTCTATCTCCCTCTTCTTTCTTCTCTGAAATAAAAAGTACCAGAAATTATTTCAATTCAATAAAGACAATTTTCCAAAAACTACCAACAAATTATAAAATGAAAACCACACAAGGAAGACATATTTCACATTATTTTTAACATTGTTGAACACTAAAAAACAAAAACAAAAAACAAACAAAAAACTAAATAACTAAATAACTGGCAAAAAGTATTGAAAAATGAGAACAAAAACTCTCTTTTGTTGATTATGTGACTGTATTCTGTGTACACAGAGAACTCAAGAAATTCTAGTACAAAAAAAAAGCTATAATTGCTAAAATAATTTGTTCTAATTTATGGAATAAAAAATAAATATTTTTTTATTTAATAGCTTTTCTTTGGCAATTAGCATAGAGAAATGAAATATCAAATCTTTTTACAATAGTTACAAAACTATAAGATAATCTAACAATTATTTAATAAAAAGGCACAGGAGATACAGAATCTTATTAAAATATCTAATGCAAGTTCTGAATGGAATGCATTTCATTACTTGGGAGGGAAGAATAAATATAAAATTGTGAAGTCTCTAAGAATTAATGTATAAATTAAATGCAATTTCAACTGGTATCTCAATATTTTTAATTGAGTAAATTATTTTAAAATTGTATGTGAAAGAAAATATGTCTGAAAAAGTATAAAAAAATGGCGTGGGACGATTCACTTACTGAATATCAGAACATGTTATAAAGCCATTAAAATCAAATAGGAATAAGTAAATAAATTTAGCAATGAAATGGGATAGTACTTCAGAAATAAATCCTAGCATAGATGAGAATTTGATATGTTATAAAGATGGTATATTTTCAATAGAAAATAGTATGGACTATTTTATAATTGAAACTAATACCTTAGATACATTTCTGAAAGAAAACAAAAATGGATTGTTTTTTATAAGAACAACAGAAATAAATTCCAGATGGATTAAAGTTCTAAATAACAAAATTAAGAATGTGTAAGAAAATCTGAGACCTCACAATCTAAGAGTTTCTAGAATTATGACTTCCTAACTATGACTAGAAATCAGCTAAGGCCAGATACATTTGACTTAAAAAAAAAAGCAGGGGGTTGGGGGGGCGGCTTTTGTATGGCAACGCATTTCATAGACAAAGATAGTGGATAAATAATAGATGTGGAAAAAATGTTTGTAACACAGATGATAAAAGTTTAAATTAATAATATGCAAAAATATCTTGCAAATAGACAAGAGATAAGTAATCAACAAAATTATGGGCAAAGACAAATTCACAGATGGATAAATCCAGTGGTAAACAAATGAAAAGATGTACAAATTGACAAGTAGTAACCATGAATATGCAAATTACAGTAACAACATGATTTTCACTTCACATTCATCAGACTGACAAAAATTCAGAAGAGCCACAACATCTATTGCTGTCAGGGATGTTATGAAAATGATACTTCCATATACTGCTGGTAGAAATGTGAAGTGTTGCATACAGCTTTTGGGGAAAGCAATCTGGCATCATTTATTATAATTAAAACATATACTCACACTTAGACCCACCCAGCAATAACATTCCTTAATATTCCATAAAAACAAAAGTATTTATAGAGACACACGTAAAAATATATTGATTACAGCATTGTTCATGGTAGTAGAAGAAAACAAAATACTAGCAACAAAAGCAATGCCTGTCAGTAGGAAAATGACTTTTTAAAAATGCCAGGCATTAAAAATAATGAATTGGAGCTCTACCAGAGGACTTGGAGGATTTTCAAATGAGAAATTGTTGAGTGAGAAAAGCAAGATGCAGAAAAGCATGTAATATGGGATCCTACTTTCCTTAAAAAAACACATAAAACGAGCCTCGCATGTACATTACACATTATCTGAGAATTACGTGAGGACAGAAAAAATATGAAAAAAAGATTCATCTGCTGATGTTTTAAAGGCCACTTCGAAGGCAGAGAGGTTCATGTGAAAAGAATGAGGAGGCAAGTGAAGCAAGCAAAAATGAAAAAGAAAAACTTACAGTAAAAAGAGCCCTGCATAATTTAAAAGTAGGCATTTTATAAAGTTATGTGTATGACAGTACAGATTATAAAAATATGTATTATTGAAAATATATATTAAGCTAAAATATTTTAACAAAAAAGATGAATACACCAAGAGAAAAATACTGTGTTTCTCCAGTGACCAAAGAAATCCAAAGTAAGTGAGGTATCCTTTTCTGAAGATTAGAAAAGGTTTCGCACACTTGTTGTGTGGATGTGAAGAATTAAACACTTTTGAATCTTTGTGAGTGTAAATTGCTAGAACCTTTAAGAAGAATACTTTAGCATTATTTAAAAGAACCTTTAAATAAATGCTGCAAAATCATGAAATGTATATAAAAATGTATGTAGCAATGTATATAAAGAATAAGCATAGTCAGTAATATCAAGAAATTGTGAGCAAATTAAGTAAATGAAATAATATATGTAAAGTACTTAGCATAAGCTTGGAATATCATTAATGCCCAATAAATGTTCTAAAACAGAAGGATAGGTTAATCAAATTGTTGCGTGGATCAGAAGAGAAAAAATAAATAATACTAGCATCCTGGAATGGAAAAGAATGCAAGTTTCAAAAATGACAATGCAGATCTATGTTCATGACATAGAAAGACATTAACAAAACACAAGATATTAAAGGGAAAATTAAGTTGTAAAGCATCAATTTTTAAAAACATTTATAATTATATGTGTAGGAAAACATAAAAAAAATGTGAACTAAAGTGTTAACAGTGATTATGTTTGCATGGTGGGATTTTTTAGCCATCCATATTTTCTAATTTTTCTATAATGAGAATATATTTTTGCATAATTTTTTAACCTATAAAAGCACAGTAGGATGAGTATTTGGACTATGGAATCAGAATCTCAGCTCCTTCATTTAATAGCAATTGGACATTAGGCATTTTACTTTTAAAAAACCCATATTTTTACCTGTGGATTAATTATATAGAATCAAATTAACCTATCTCCTTATTCCCTGATCATTCCAAGCCCCTGAAACTATGGAAAGGAGGGGCATGCTGACATTCGCTCACACTAGCACATTTTTTTTTATGTTGTCCTAATAGGTATTCAAAAGACTGGATCAGACACAGGAACTTGTGTGGTTATTTTCAAGCATCTCATGACTTGAGAGAACAGGTGTTGAAGGAAACTGTGTCTACAAATTTGCTAGGAAAGCATTCTCAGGTTTCTTTTCTAATTACGGAAAAGATGATACATTAATGTGACTATTACCCCTACTTTCTGAAAACAGCCAAGCCACCAGATGTATGAAGCCACATTCAGGATAAATGAAGTCATGGGTAAGAGTCCAAGCATTCTAGCAATGAAGCTATTCAAGTTACATAACCTACAAGTTCCAACATGTTTTCTCAGGTCCACCATGTACCTAATAAAACTTTTCCAAGGACTACTGAAAGACAATTCCAAACTCATATATCATGACCATTGGACCAACTCCAATGAAATCCAGAATGTCCCTGATGGGACTGCTTATGGATGCAATTGGTGCATACTCAAAATTACTTTGAAAGGCTAATGGAAATTTTTGATTCATAGATGGAAAGTGAAAAGGAGGAAAGGACATTCAGTCCTGAAACCAAAGCCTGTGGGAAATTAAGAGCAAGAAGAGGGATACCTCCACTGTCCTTAGGGAGGAAAAAGGAAGGAGGACAGTGTCACATTTTTATTTCTTAATTTGTCTGTCTGTCTAGTAATATGCTCCCTGAGGGCAGAACTTTGTTCTCTTCTCCAACAGCACCCCCCTTCCAGAATTAAGAGCTGTGCCTGACACCTGGCAGTGGCTCAGCAAGTGTGGAAGGTAGGAAGGGAGGGAGGGAGGGAGAGAGGAATCTTTGTCTCAGCATGGCAAGTATTCATTCACTCAGAGTTTGTACTGAAGATTTCTTGAGCTAGTGATTTGTATAATGTATGGTCTGGCATACTAACTTTACACTAGGTCAAACCAAATTTATATTTTTATTTCTGATTACTGTTCTAGTTTCTAGATGTTATGAGCATTATCTATGGACAATCTCTAAGACAAATCCTGATATAGATTCCCAACAGTCAAGGTTCTCTAGAATAGCAACTTCCTCAATTGCACAAGTTCAAGGGTCCTTGCCTACCTTCTGTACTCTCCTACCCTTGAACGTCACCTCTCTGGTGTGCAGAGATGAGCAAGAAACTAAGAGTAAATTTTGGTTTGTGTTTTTTTATAAAAATATCCTGACACACACACACACACACACACACACACACAAATACTAGTCACCAAAATCCCAACATATCTGATTTCCATCAGAGCAAAGCCAAGCATTCCCATCTTAAGGATAAGGTTATTGAGTTTCTGAGAGTTTAAAGAACACATCGTGTTTATGTACCTAGTAAGTGGCACCAAAAACTTCTTTTAAGGAGTAGGACTCAAGTCTTTAAAGGAAAATAGACTTTCCTATAAACTTATTTTTCCTTTTTATTGAGTTAATTGAGGTGACATTTGTTAAGAAAATTATACAGGTTTCAGGTGCACAATTCTATAACACATCATCTGTACACTGTGTTGTGTATTCAACACCCCAAATCAAGTCTCCCTCCATCACCATTTATCTCCCTTATACTCTGCTCCACCTTCCCCTCCCCCAGCAATCACCATGTCTATGTCCAGGAGTTCTTTCTCTTTATATATTCTTTTTGCTCAATCCCTCTACCTTCCCCCCCCCCCCCCCCCCCCCCCTCAGCTATCAGCCTGCTCTCTATCAATGAGTCTGGCTCTATTTTGCTTGTTGGTTCATTTTGTTCATTAGATTCCACATATGAATGAAATCATATAGTACTTTTCTTTCTCTAATGGGCTTATTTCACTTAGCATAGTGCTCTCTAGGTCCATCTATGCAGTCACAAAAGGTAAAATTTTCTTCCTTTTTATGGCAGGGTAGTATTCCATTGTGTAAATGTACAACAGTTTTTGTGGGGTTTTTGTATCCACTCATCTACATGGGGCACTTGGGCACTTCTAAATCTCAGCTATTATAAATAATGCTGCAATAAACATAGGAGTGCATATGTTCTTTTGAATAGTGTTTCAGGTTAATTCACATAAATTCCCAAAAGTGGAATCACTAAGTCATAAGGCAGTTCCATTTTTAATTTTTTGAGGTAACCACATGCTGGTTTCTCCACATCCTCACCAACACTTGTGGTTTTGTTGATTTATTAATGACCCAGTACACAGATTTGTGCACATTGAAAGGAAATTAATTAGAAGGTGGCTGGCAGGGCAGGGTGGGACAGGGCAAGCTGAGCCAGACATGCCCTGGAGCCAACCACCCTCAGTCCCTCCTCAGCTGTCCGCACCTGGGGTGGCCCTCTGGCTCAAAGGGCATCTGCAGAGTGACTGGGGTCCCTCTGGCAGGTGGGGTCCCTCAGCCTGGCCTGTGGGGATTGGGCCAAAACCGGCTCTCCGACATCCCCCAAGGGGTCCTGGAGTGTGAGAGGGCACTCTGCAAAGTTGCTGTCATACAGGGTGTAGAACACAATTAGAAGTGTACGGTAAACCAGATTTGGGACCAACAGTGCCCCAGCAACAACATAACCCATGGCTGAAGGTGGAATCATGTGGCTCTGTGAAGAATTGGGCTCCTTCCTCTCTGGTTTCAGGTTTCGTCACCCGAGAACTGCTGCTGCCACATCACTGCATCTGGGTAACTCCTGCGTTGAGCGTCTGGCCCCTGGTGGTCAGTGAACTCATAGTGACCCATCAGATGGTCAAGCACTTAGCATATTAGCCTTTTATATATATAGATAGCCAATCTGACAGGTGTGTGACAACTCATTGTGGTTTTAATGTGCATTTCTCTGATGATTAGTGACATCCAGAATCTTTTCATATGGCTATTGGGCATCTGTATGTCCTCTTTGGAGAAGTGTCTATTCAGGTCCTTTGCCCATTTTTTAATTGGATTGTTGTGTTTTTGTGTGTGTGTTGTTTTTTTTTTTGGTGTTGAGGTATAGAAGTTCTTTATAAATTTTGGATATTAACTTCTTATCAGATGTATCATTGGCAATTATATTTTCTCATTCAGTGGGTTTCCTTTTCATTTTGTTGAATATTTTCTTTGCTGTGCAAACTTTTTAATTTGATGGAATCTTTTTTTTTTTTAAATTTACTTTCTCTTATCCAAGGGGATATATCAGAAAAAATATTGCTACAGGAAATGTCTAAGACTTTACTGCCTATGCTTTCTTCTATGATTTTTATGGTTTTGAGTCTTACATTTGTCTTTAATTCACTTTACGTTTATTTTTGTGTATGGTGTAAGAAGGTGGTCTAGTTTCTCTCTCTCTCTCTCTCTCTCTCTCTCTCTTTCTTGGCATATATCTATCTAATTTTCCCACCATGTATTGAATAAATTATCTTTACCTCTTTCTATGTTTTTGCCTTCTTTGTCAAATATTAACTGACTATAAAGGTGTGAGTTTATTTCTGGGCTCTCTATTTTGTTCTCTATTGAACTATATGACTGTTTTTATGCCAGTACCATGCTGTTTTAATTACTTTGGCCATGTAATATAGTTTGATATCAGGTAGTGTGATTGCTCCAACTTTGTTCTTCTTTCACAAGATTGCCTTGGCTATTCATGGTCTTTTGGGGTTCCATATAAATTTTTGGAATATTTGTTCTAGTTCTATGAAATACACCATTGTTATCTGACAGAAATTGCATTGAATCTATAGATTGCTTTGGGTAGTATGGATATTTTAATGATGTTAATTCTTCCTACCCATCAACATAGAATACACTACCACTTATTTGTATTTTCTTCAATTTATTTCTTCACTATCTTATAATTTTCCAAGTGCATGTCTTTTACATCCTTGCTTAAATTTATTCCTAGGTATGTTAATCTTTATGAAGCAATTATTAATGCAATAATTCTCTTAGTTTCTTAGTTTCCCTTTCTGATAGTTCATTATTGGTGTATAAAAATGCAACTGATTTCTAAATACTTATTTTGTATCCTTCTACTTTATTGAATCCATTTATCAGTTCTAGTAATTTTTGGTAGAATCTTTAAGGTTCTTTATATACAGTGTCATGTCACCTGCAAATAATAGCTTTACTTTTTCCTTTTCAAATTGGATGCCTTTTTTATTTCTTCTTCTTATCTGATTGCTGTGGCTAGGAACTTCCACTACTATGTTGAATAAGAGTGGTGAAAGTGGTCACCCCTGTCTTGTTCCTGATCTTAAGGAAACTTCTTGTAGGTTTGTTTTTTTCCATTGAGTGTGATGTTGGCTGTGGGTTTGTAACATAGGCCTTTATTACACTGAAGTATGTTCCTTCTGTTCCCATGTTGCTGATAATTTTTATCATAAACAGGTGCTGGATTTTATAAAATGCTTTTTCTGCATCTATTGATACAATCATGAGATTTTTATCCTTCATTTTGTTTGTGTGGTGTATCATGTTTATTGATTTGCAGATATTGTACCAAACTCGCATCCCTGAAATAAATCCCACTTATTCAAGATGCATGATCTTTTAATGTATTGCTCAATTTGGTTTGATGATATTTTGTTGAATATTTTAGCATCTATGTTTTTCGGGGATATTGGCCTATAATTCTCTTTCTTTGTAGTGTCTTTATCTGGTTTTTGGATTTGGATAATGCTGGCTTCATGGAAAGAGCTTGGAAGTGTTCCTTCCTCTTGAATTTTTGGACTAGTCTGAGTCTTCCCTCCTCTTGATTTTTTGGAACAGTTTGAGAAGGATAGGAGGTAGTTATTTTTTGGTTGTTTGGTAAAATTCCCTGCGAAGCCATCCAGCCCAGGATATTTGTTTGTTTGGAGTTTTTTTATTATTACTGCTTCAGTTTCAGTAGTTGTAGTCTGCTTATACAGAGTCTCTGATTCTCCCTGATTTAGTTTTGGAAGATTGTATGTTTCTATGAATTTATCCATTTTCTTCAGATTGTCCAGTTTGTTGGCATATAGTTTTTTGTAATATTTTCTTACAATCTTCTGTATTTCTTTGGTGTCAGTTGTTACTTATCTTTCATTTCTGATTTTATTTATTTGGGTCCCCTCTCTATTTTTCTTGATGAGTCTGGTTAAAATTTTGTCAATCTTGTTTATCTTTTCCAAGAAACAGTTCTTGGTGTCATTGATCTTTTATATTGGTTTTGTTTTCAGACTCTATTTCATTTATTTCTGCTCTGTTCTTTATTATTTCCTTCTTTGCACTCACTTTGGGCTTCAATTGATGTGCTTTTCAAGTTCTTTTAAGTGTAAAGTTAGATTGTTTTGTGCGATATCTCTTGTTTCCTGAGATATAGGCCTTTAATGCTATGAATTTCCTCCTTCATACTACTTTCCCTGTCTTCCATAGATTTTGGGTTGTTGCGTTCTCATTTTGATTTGTTTCAT
>NW_006289082.1:465193-471675 GCF_000327345.1 Myotis davidii
GTGCTTTGGTTTGTTGGCAGTTTTTAAATTACTGCTTCACTTTCACTAGTTGAAATATGTCTACTCAGATTCTCTGATTCTTCCTGATTCAGTTTTGGCAGATTGTATATTTTCAGGAATTTATCCATTTCATCCAGAATGTCCAATTTTTTGGCATAATATAGTTTTTAATATTTTCTTACAATCTTCTGTATTTCTTTGGTGTCAGTTGTTACTTATCTTTCATTTCTGATTTTATTTATTTGGGTCCCCTCTCTATTTTTCTTGATGAGTCTGGTTAAAATTTTGTCAATCTTGTTTATCTTTTCCAAGAAACAGTTCTTGGTGTCATTGATCTTTTATATTGGTTTTGTTTTCAGACTCTATTTCATTTATTTCTGCTCTGTTCTTTATTATTTCCTTCTTTGCACTCACTTTGGGCTTCAATTGATGTGCTTTTCAAGTTCTTTTAAGTGTAAAGTTAGATTGTTTTGTGCGATATCTCTTGTTTCCTGAGATATAGGCCTTTAATGCTATGAATTTCCTCCTTCATACTACTTTCCCTGTCTTCCATAAATTTTGGGTTGTTGTGTTCTCATTTTGATTTGTTTCAAGGTATCTTTTGATTTCTTCCTGGATCTCATGGTTAACCCTTTCATTGTTTAATAATGTTATTTGGCCTCCATGTCTTTGTGTGTTTTTCAGTTTTCTTGTGGTCGATTTCTAGTTTTATACCATTATGGTCAGAGAAGATGTTTGACATGATTTCAAGCTTTTTAAATTTATTAAGACTTGCTTTTTATCCTAACATGTGGTCTATCCTAGAAAACTTTCCATGTGTACTTCAAATAGACTCATTGATACAGAGAACTGACTGACAGCTGTTGGGGGGGAAATATTATGAGGAGGCTGAGTGAAAAAGGTGAAGAAGTTAAGCAAAGAAAAAGACTTCATAGACACAGACAACAGTATGGTGATTACCAGAGAGATAAGAGGGATGTAGAAGAAGGTAAAGGGAAGATAAATGATGATGGAAGGAGACTTGACTTGCAGTGGTAAATCCACAATATGATACACAGTGGGATGATGTATTATAGAATTGTATTCCTGAAACATATATAACTTTATTAACTAATGTCACCTCAATAAAATCAATACATTTTTTAAATGACCAGGTTAATATTTTTCAAAGGAAGGAAAGAGACAAGACAGTGAAGCACTCCCCTTCCTACTGCAGAAGTATAGTAATACCAATACAGCCCAGACTTACAATTTTGCGTTCTGGGGTTTCTGGCTGAGATCTCACATGCCTGCTTTGATAGAGGGAAGAAACAGGAACTTTGGGGAGCTGTTCCCTCTAAATGTAAATGTCTTAATGCTCCGATTTAAAGACATAGGGTAGTTGAATAAAAATTTTTTTTAAAGCCATGTAGACCAGCTGGTGTAGCTCAGTGGTTGAGCATCAACTTAGAAACCATGAGGTCACGGTTCGATTCCCAGTCATGGCACGGTTTGATTCCCAGTGGAGGTCGTGCAGGAGGCAACCAATGATTCTCTCTCATCATTGATGTTTCTATCTCTCTCTCATTCTCCCTTCCTTTCTAAAAATCAATAAAAATATATTTTAAAATAAACTGAAAAAATATAAAATAAACCTATGTGTATGCTATCTAAAGAGACCTACCTCTGAATGAATAATAGACTAAAAGTAAAGATATGAAAAAAAGATGTTTCATGCAAACAGAAAGGAAAAAAAAAAGCTGGGGTAGCAATACTTATATCTGATAAAATGGACTTAAAACAAAGTCTATAGTAAGAGACAAATAAGGACACTACATAATGATAAAGGGAGCAGTCCAACAAGGGGATACAATCCTTGTAAATATTTATACACTTACCCAACATACGAGCACCTAAATATGTAAAGCAAATCATGATGCACATAAAGGGTGAGGTTGACAGTAATACAGTCATAGAAGGGGATTTTAACATCCCATTGACATCAATGGATAGATCTTCCAGACAGAAAATCAACAAGGAGATGGCGGCCTTAAAAAACATACTAGATCAGATGGATTTAATTGATGTCTTCAGAGCATTTACCCCAAAGCAGCAGAATATACATGCTATAAACTTTTAAAGTTGCCCATGCCCCCAAAAGGACTCAACAGAGCTGAATAAATGACCTGAAAACATATTCTTGACTGGACAGTAAATAGTTTTCAACAATGGATCCCTAATGACCTAAACTTCTACTGAGCCTGTCAACCAGCTCAGTTTTCCCAAGCTTTGAAAACAAGCTGCAGACAGAGGTGCTCTAACCACACTGCAGCCTCCGGCTTCTCTCCCTGCCAGGATTAAGAGGCTGGATTTGCCCTTTATACTTCCTCTGCTGACAATCGGTTGCTCTTGAATAATTATACTAGTGGGAAAAAGTAGGCTTTTGGAGCAGCTCTCAGTAAATTTATAGTTACCACTTAAATTACTCAAAAACTAGAATTTCTGTTTGCAGATCTGAGTATCCAACTGCAAGGCTTCCATGGGAGAAACTCCATCCCCCCGTGGGAGGTTCAGTGAGCAGTTCCCCAAAGTTCCTGTTTCTTCCCTCTATCAAAGCAGGCATGTGGGATCCCAGCCAGAATTCCCCAGACCCAAAACTGTAAGCCCTACACTGTATCGGCCTTGCTAGACTTTCTGCAGTTGAGTGTGAGTGCTTCACTGTATTGTGTCTTTCTTTCTCTTGAAAAATATTAACCTAATTAATATTTTTTTAGCTTTTATTGAATTTATTGGGGTGACATTAGTTAATACAATTATATAGGTTTAAGGAGTACAATTCCATTATACATCATCTGTACATTGCATTGTGTGTTCACCACCCCAAGTCAAGCCTCCTTCCATCACCATTTATCCTTATACCCTCTTCTATCTCCCCACACTTAGCTTTCTCTCTTGTAATCACCATACTGCTGTCTGTCTAAGGTTGTTGTTTTTTTCTTTGCTTAATCATTTCACCTTTTTCACCCAGCTCCCCAAGGCCTCCCCTCTGACAGCTCTCAGTCTGTTTATTTTGTTCATTAGATGCCACATACAAGTGAAATCATGGGTACATAATTAATTCTCGCATGAGAATGGCTGTGAAAGGCTCTGGCTCAGACTTCACCCTCGCTTTTGTTTCATGGCCTCATTCTACCTCCAGTTTTACCCCCTCGGTACTGTTCATGAGTGTGAAAAACTACCTCAGAAGGTGGTTTTCTGGGGCTTTCACATGATATCCATCAGACCCCAGAGGGATAGAGGGGCCGTTCCTGAGAGACTGAAACACGGGATGGCTGGGAGCCCAGGAGCCAACTTGTATGGAAAGATCCCCCTCTCCTGAATGGTCTCCTAGGCCTTGCACACTGCCCTTTAGGATGAGAGGATGCATGCTGAGATGCAGGGCGATTTAAAACAACTATTTCCTAGGGCTCAGGAGGGTTTGCCTGATATGCTGACACTGAGCTAGTTGCTGCTACAGCAATAGAGGTGAAGGAAGTGCCCTAGAGCCTCACCAAGGAGTGACAGGGCAGAGACCAGACCTCATCCAGCTAACTCTTACAGGACCATAACGGTATGTGTGCACAGAAATTGACAGTCTTCAAAACACTATGTTGTGTATTAATACATTGAGTCATCCAGGCTGGCCTAAGAATGATCAGAATACCATTTTAACAGTGCCCAGCACGGTGTCGCACACAAAGGATGCATATTTGTTGAATAAAATGCAGAAGGGGTGAAAGGAAAGTGAGAGTCAGAGCCATCAGGGAGTTGCAAACAGGAATTGGGAAGCCTCAGCTGTGCCAGGAGAGATCTCAATCCCAAGAACTCACCTGTTGATAACCTCATGCCTCATCTCAACCTGCAAGGGGATTAAACTCAAACTGCCTTGGTAAGTGAAACAAGAGCTATTTGTCACTGCTCTGATTTTCAGATTCCTCTTTGTTTTGTATACCTGGGTACTTCCCTTACTTTCTTGAGAGGTCAAATGTGTATTTAGAGGGATGTTTGTTATATTTTATTTAGCATTTCCAAGTGTTTTTAGCAGGAGGCTTCCAGGTTATTTCATTTGTCTGTGTTACTGAAAATAGAGCTGCATTTCTTTTTAATATGTGTTTTAGGGATAGAGGAATTCTACACCAAGTACTTCCCCTAATTTCACTCACCTGGGTCATCCTTGAAAAAAACACCCAAGAATGTACATTCCATCCCATCTCCAGGCTCACTGAAAATGCCTGCTTTTCAAATTGCCACATTTCTGGTGAATACCCATTTCCTTTATCATACTGGCACCCACCCAGGTCTGCTCTTTCCTTCTCCTTCCATATTTCAGAAATCCTTCATCCCTGCTCTCAAACTTAAGGAATTAATTGTCAACCCCCATTCAACAACAGCCTTCTCCTAATATTCTACAATGACAACTGAGTGCCCTGACTAAACCAGATTATAACCTAATACTTGATAGTTTGCAAAGTGCTTTCACATAACATTATCTCGTTTTAATATTCTCAACATCCCAGTAAGATAGGAGCTGTTGTCCTCATTCTACAGGAAAAGGAAAGACTCAAAAAGTTTAAATGGCTTGCCTAAGGTTAGAAAGTGATAAAGCTAGCTTCAATTCCAAATGTTCTATCTAAATCTATGTCCTGCTATCCTGGGGCCACAGCTACCAGCCTCAGATAGCACCCCACCATCCTGACATATGTCAGGATGCAAGTAGTTCCCAGGCACATCATATCCTGCTTCTCAAAGTGTGGCCCAGGACATAACTTGGGAGCTTATTAAAAATGCAGATTCTCAGGCCCCCACCCAGACCTACACTATCAGAACTTTTTTTAACAAGATCCCTGGTGATGTGTGTTCTCTTTGAACTTGTACAAAAACAACCCAAATCACCTAAACACTGTAATTGAGGAGGAGATTAAAATAGCACCTAAATAGGCAGACATGTTGCGCAACTCCTCCCAGGATCAGATTGGAAAGCAATTAAATTGGAGAACATCCGAAATTAACAAATTAGACACAAACTGAGGACACAATTTTCAATAAGGGCAGAGGATGCCTGAAGAACAGGAGTGGGGATTTGAGTTAGATAGAGATGCCCGCCCCCGGGGCCGAGAGGATGAGGTGGAGGCTGCATTGCACCAAAGCCCTGTCCCTTGGCAATAGGCATAATAACCAATTGTGAATAGGAAAACTGGCAGGGCTGCTGGCGCTGGGGGAATCTAGACCTGGGACCACAGCCACGAGAGGCTGCACCACCTGAAAAGCGGTCTAAGTGGCACAGTGCTGGGGTGAGGGGAAAAGAAACCCGCAGTTTCATGGTTGTTTTGCTTTTGTTTTGTCTTTGCTTTTACTCACTAAACCCAGAAGATAGAACTTTTCAGTTACAAAAACTCACCTGAGGCTTCAGTGCAGGGAGAGGCATGGATTTGTGGAGCCTGAGGAGAGGCTGGGGAGGGAGGCAAGGCAGCAAGACTCTATGTAAATCTCCAAACCATGGCAGTTATCTCTCCCCAGAAGAGCTAGCTCCTTCCCGTGGCCTCAAGACAGGGAGTGCAGCCCGCCACACCTGCCTGCACTGTGAGCTATGTATGAAGGAAACAAAGGCTCTGAATACCCCCAAGGAGCGCAGTGACTGGGTTCGAAGAGGGGCCTCTCCACCCCACTATTCTGGGAACCAAACTGATAAAAATTCCAGATTGCCAGCCAACTCCACTGGTCTCCATACAAGGATCTCTGACCAACCAAAGCCAGAGTTTTATTTTGGGCCACTCAAAGAGCAGAGGCTCTGGGTCAGACAAAATACATCCATCTGATCCTAGGATAGTGAAACAACACCAACCCCACCTAAATCCCTGACAGAAATAGACACTAGAGCAATGGCTCTCAACCTTCCTAATGCCGTGACCCTTTAATACAATTCCTCATGTTGTGGTGACCCCCAATTTCATTGTTACAAATTGAACATAATTAAAGCATAGTGATTAATCACAAAAACAATATGTAATTAAGCATAGTGATTAATCACAAAAACAATATGTAATTATATATGTGTTTTCCAATGGTCTTTAGGCAACCCCTGTGAAAGGGTCATTTGACCCCCTAAGGGGTCGCCACCAACAGGTTGAGAACCATTGCACCAAAGTGTTTAAGATTGACAGCTGGCAGACAGGCAATGCAGGCAGATTGATCCCGCCTGCTTATAGCCAAGATCTGTGGAGACAGACACAAGCAGAGGAGTGGTGGAAAACTTGGAGCTTCAACACTGTGGTAATTGACAAAGACAGTGCCTGACAATGGTCAGCACCCAACTACCTAACAGGAGGCCTAGAATTGGCAGACAGAACAGAAGAGTGGGGTCCTAAACCAGCCCATATGGGGCATTAAAACTCAGCTGAAGTGAAAGACACTTCCTTTTTTATTTTGTATTTATTTTATTTATTTTTTTAGTATTATATTTTTTA
>NW_006289082.1:472233-495564 GCF_000327345.1 Myotis davidii
TAGTCTTCTTTTTAGAGTTAGTCTCTTTTACTGGGCTGTATTAGTCTATGAGCCAAGTTTATCTAAGGAGATTTTCAAATAAATAAGTAAATAAATAAATAAATAAATAAATAAATAAATAAATATTTTTTTATTTTTTCTTCTTATCCACTCATTCCTTTTCTCTCTCCTCTATACTAAACCATGGTTCTTCCCCTATTAATCCAATTCCTAAACCTTGTTTTCTGTCTTTAAGCTGTGCCTCTACATATTCTGCCCCCACCCCCTTTCTTCTGGGCATTTTTTGTTTGTGCTTTTTGGTTTATTTGTTTGTTTAGTTGTGTTTTATGGGGCATTAAAACTCAGCTGAAGTGAAAGACACTTCCTTTTTTATTTTGTATTTATTTTATTTATTTTTTTAGTATTATATTTTTTATTGTTATTCTATTTCATTATATTTATTTTTTTCAACTTTTCTTCCTTGCTTACCCTTTTTCATTCTGTTTTTTCTCCTTTCCCCACTTTAGTTTTTCCCTTTTCTTTCTTTTTATACCTTGTTAAAAAGTGATGTTTATCTTCTTTATTGACATGTTATTATTATTGTAGTCTCTGTTGGCTTATTCATATATCTAATTTCCTCTTCCCTGCTTCTACTCCATTCCTCCTTCTCTTTTCTCTTTCTTTGCTACTCAATTTGTTTCCCTTCTTTTCCTCTCCTCTTTTGCTTGTTTCTTCTCCTAATTTTTTAATTACTTTCACTTCCTAAATTCAGGCCTATCTGCTCTTTCCTCTATTCGCCTTTTCAAATAAATAAGTAAATAAATAAATAAATAAATGCTTAACTGTCAAGACTAAATTTGCCTAAATGCTGCCATATAACCCTTTGTGTGTTTTACTGCATGTGTTAATTTAAAGTGAAACATTTATGGAACTATCTAATACTTGCAGTTATTTTATATTTACTAATAAGCCAAGAAGGAGAATGATTAAAAGGTAATGTCTTCGTTCTGGGTTTCTTTTACCAACTGGATTATTCCTGACAACTGTTTGTGCTTTTTGGTTTATTTGTTTGTTTTGTTGTGTTGTCTCCCCATAGTTTTTCTTTTTCTTTTCTCACTATTATTTTAGCTCTTTTTCTCTTTCTCTTTTCTCTGGTGGTCACATCCATTTGGGTTATTCGTGTCTTGTGAATATTTGTGTTCTGTTCCTTTGTGTCGTGTATTCTGTTGTATTTTGTGCTGTTCAACCAGCACCTCCACAACAGTTGGCACGACATGGTAGAGTGAAAGCCACATAACAAGACACCCTGAGAGGAGACCCCATCTACTAATGGAACAGTAACATTCAAAAACCAACAACATCAAGAGAACCCAAATATATCAAGGAGGGGGAATCCCTAGAATACCCAGCCCAGAAGACCAAAAGACTGAAACACTGGGTTCCACAAAACATCTACTACATAAGACAGATACAAAAAATCTGGTGGCATAGCAGTTTTTCTAATACATAGAAATAATCACAAAAGAATAGCAAAAATGAGGAGACAAAGAAACAACCCCCACATGAAAGAAAAGGAGGAATCACCATAAAAGGAAATAAAATGAACTGGAGGCAAGCAATTTGTCAAAGAAAGAATTCAGAGTAATAGTTGTAAGGATGCTGAAAGTCGGATGAAAATTCACCAACATGTGTAAGAATCAAGGGGAAATGAAGAATGACATAGATGGAATAAAGAATACAATGGAAGGTTTCAACAGTAGATTAGAAGAAGCTGAGGACCATATCAGCAAATTAGGAGACAAGGTAGAAAAAAACACACAAGCAGAGCAGCAAGTGGGAAAAAAATTTAAAAAGGAGGAGGAGTCTAAGATTCAGCTAGCAATGCAAGAAATGCTAAAGGGACTACTGTAAAAAAAAAAGAAAAGAAAGGAAAAGAAAAAAGGGAAGAAGTAAAACAGGCATAAAAAATAAAAATTGTAACAAATACCTATTAATAATAACTTTAAATGTATATGAATTAAATGCTCCAATCAAAAGACATAGGGCACCTGAATGGTTAAGAAAACATGACCCAGCTGAAACCGGTTTGGCTCAGTGGATAGAGCGTCGGCTTGCAGACTGAAAGGTCCCAGGTTCGATTCCGGTCAAGGGCATGTACTTGGGTTGCGGGCACATCCCCAGTGGGAGATGTGCAGGAGGCAGCTGATCGATGCTTCTCTCTCATCGATGTTTCTAACTTTCTATATCTCTCACTTCCTCTCTGTAAAAAATCAATAAAATATTAAAAAAAAAAGAAAACCTGACCCATATATCAGCTGTCTACAAAAGACCCACCTCAGAACAAAGGACTCACACATACTGAAAATGAAAGGATGGAAACAAAATATTCAGACAAATGGAAACAAACAAACAAAAATATGCTGGGGTAGCAATACTTATATCTGACAAAATAGACCTCAAAGTGAAGGCCATAACAAGAGATAAGGAAGACCACTACATAATACTAAAGGGGATATAACTCTGGTAAACATATGTACACCCAATACAGGGGTACCTAAATACATAAAACAATTTCTGGAAGATATCAGGGAGAGATCAACAGCAATACAATTATAGTAGGGGACTTTAATACCCCATTGACACCACTGAATAAATCAGGGGTCCTCAAACTACGGCCCATGGGCCACATGCAAATACAAATATTGTATTTATCCCCATTTTGTTTTTTTACTTCAAAATAAGATATGTGCAGTCTGCATAGGAATTCGTTCATAGTATTTTTTTAAACTATAGTCTGGCTCTCCAATGGTCTGAGGGACAGTGAACTGGCTCCCTGTTTAAAAAGTTTGAGGACCCCTGGGATAAATCCTTGAGACAAAAAAATCAGCAAAGAAACAGCAATTCTAAATGAGTCACTGGATCAGAGGGATTTAATTTACATCTTCAGAACATTTCACCCCAAAGCAACAGACTATACATTCTTCTCTAGTGCACATGGGACATTTTCAAAGATAGACCATATATTAGGGCACAGGCTAAGCCTCTATAAATTTAAGAAGATTGCAATTATATCAAGCATCTTCTCGATCACAATGACATAAAATTGTAAATCAACTACAATAAAAACAATTAAACACATGGAGATTAAATAGCATGCTATTAAACAATGATTGGGTTACCAAAGAGATCAAAGAAAAAATAAAAAACATCCTGGAAACAAATGACAATGAAAACACAGCAATACAAAATCTATGAGACACAGCGAAAGCAGTCCTGAGAGGGAAGTTCATACCATTACAGGCCTACCTCAAAAAAACAAGCAAAATTGGTAATAAGTTATCAAACCCTACAACTTAAAGAACTAGAAAGAGAGCAACAAGAAAACACAGAGTAAGTAGAAGGAAGGATATAATAAAGACCTGAGCAGAAATAAATGACCTAGAGACCAAAAAAATCAATAAAATAAGAGGTTTTAATAAGATTTATCCTTTGAAAGGATAAACAAGATTGATGAACCTCTAGCAGGCTCACCAAGAAAATAAGAGAGAGGACCCAAAAAAACAAAATCCGAAATGAAAGAGGTGATATAACAGTTGACCCCACAGAAATAAAAAGCATTGTAAAAAAAAAATACTATGAATAACTTTACTCCAACAAACAGGACAACTTAATGAAACAGACATATTCCTAGAAAAATACAGTCTTCCAGAACTCAATCAGTAAGAATCAGAAAACCTGAATAAGCCAATAACTAGTGATGAAATTAAAGCTGTAATCACAAAACTTCCAGCAAACAAAAGGCCTGGTCTGAATGGCTTCATAGGAGAGTTCTACCAAACATTCAAAGAAGAGCTAACAGGGTTCCTCTTCAGACTATTCAAAAAAATTCAAGAGGTAGGCACATTTCCAAGCTCTTTCTATGAAGCCAGCATCACCCTAATGCCAAAACCATATATAGACACTACAAAGAAAGAGAATTACAGACAAATATCCCTGATGACAACAGATGCTAAAATCCTCAATAAAATATTAGCAAATCACATCCAGCATTACATTAGAAAGATCATATACACCATGACCGAGTGGGATTTATTCCTGGGATGTGAGGCTGGTACAATGTCTGCAAATAAATAAACGTGATGCATCACCTAAAGAAACTGAAAGACAAAAACCACATGATCATATCAATTGATGATGAAAAAGGAATGGACAAAATCCAACACCATTTTTTTTATAAAAATGCTCAGCAACTGGAGATAAAGGGGATCTTATCTTAACATAATAAAAGCCTTATATGACAAACCTATAGCCAATATCATACTCAATTGCAAAAAACTAAACCATTTCCTCTAAGAATAGGAACAAGACATGGATGCCCACTTTAACCATTCCTGTTCAACATAATATTGGAAGTACTAGCCATAGTGGTCAGACAAGAAGAAGGAATAAAAGGTATCCAAATTGGAAAAGAAGAAGTAAAGCTGTCATTATTCATAGATGACCTGATATTATATATAGAAAACCCTAAAGATCAATCAAAAAACTACTAGATACAAAATTAACACCCAGAAATCTATGGCATTTTATACACCAAAAACGAACTCACAAAAAGAGAAACTTAAAAAAAAAAATCCCATTTTCCACTGCAACAAAAATACTATGCTACCTAGGAATAAACTTACTAAGGAGGTAAAAGATCTGTATGCAGAAAACTACAGGACACTGAAAAAAAGAGATAGAGGAAGACAAACAAGTGGAAGAATATACCATGTTTATGGATTGGTAGAATCAACATTATTAAAATGTCCATACTACCCAAAGCAATCTATAGATTTAATGCAATACCCATTAAAATACCAACAGCATATTTCACAGATCTAGAACAAACTCTCCAAAAATTTATATGGAATAAAAAAAGACCCCAAATAGCTGCAGCAAAATTGAGAAAGAACAAAGTTGGATGGATTACAGTGCCAAATATCAAGCTATATTACAAAGCCATTGTCCTCAAAATTGCCTGGTACTGGCACAAGAACAGACATATAGACCAATGGAACAGAACAGAGAACCATACATCTCCTAGAACAAGGGAAACTAAGGAGAAAGTAAACAAATGGGACTACATCAAAATAAAAAGCTTCTGCACAGGACAAGAAGCCATCAACAAAACAAGAGAGCCCACTGCATGGGAGAACATATTTGCCAATGATATCACTGATAAGGGATTAATCTCCAAAATTTATAGGGAAATCATACAACTTAATGAAAGAAAGATAAACAATCCAATTAAAAAGTGGGCAAATGACTAAATAGGCACTTTTCGAATGTGGATATACAGAAGGCCAAGAGACATATGAAAACATGCTCAAAGTCACTAATCATCTGAGAGATGCAAATCAAAACAACAATGAGTACCATCTCACACCTGTCAGAATGGGTATCAACAAATCCACAAACAAGAAGTACTGGTGAGGATGTGGAGAAAAAGGAAGCCTGGTACATTGCTGGTAGAAATGCATACTGGTGCAGCCACTGTGGAAAACAGTATGGAGTTTCCTCAAAAGATTAAAAATGGAACTTCCATTTGACCCAGTGATACCACTTCTAGGAATATATCCCAAGAAACCAGAAACACCAATCAGAAAAGATATATGCACCCCTATGTTTATAGCAGCACAATTTATAATAGGTAAGATTTGGAAACAGCTTAAGTGCCCATCAGCAGATGAAAGGATTAAAAAACTATGGTACATCTACACAATGGAATACTACGCTGCTATAAAAAAGGAAAGAACTCTTACCCTTTGCAACAGCATAGATGGACTTGGAGAGCATTATGCTAAATCAAATAAGCCAGTCAGAGAAAGATAAATATCACATGATCTCACTAATTTTTGGAATATAATGAGCAACAAAAACTGATGAAAAAAATAGATCCAGAGACATAGAAGCATCGAACAGACTTTCAAACTTCAGAGGGAAGGCAGGGGAGGGTGGGAGGATCGGGGAAGAGGATCAACCAAAGGACTTGTTTCCATGCATATGATCATGACCAATGGACACAGACAATAGGGGGTGGGGCATTTGCTGGGGGGCAGGACCAGGCAGGGAGAAGTCAACTCGGGTAAAGGGGGCAGGGAGGGAGAAAGGAGACATATGTAAAACTGCAAACAATAAAGAATTAAAAACAACAACAACAACCTGTTATTGACCTACTCTTCCTAGAGGCCTTATTAGTTCTTACAGGCAGAATAGATGTTCTCTTTGCTTTATTTTGATTCAGTAAATCAAAATAAAAGTAACCTCATATGCTCTATCAAGTTATCAAAAACAGGTGTTCCACATCACACATTCCAAGGTTATTTTCAACTTTTATTAATTCATAAAGTTGGGTGTTTGCTCTGTGCTTTCTTTCCTCCTCTTTTTTCCTCTGGGGCACCAGTGAACTTTCATAGTTATTATTACAGGAGAGAGTTGGCAGTGTCACCAGAAAACTTCTCTCTAGCTAATGAAAAGCCCACAAAACAAAGAGGTTTGTTTGCGCCTGTTCAACTCCTGGCCCAACCATGGTCTGTCCATGTGAAACTTCAAAACAGTTCTCCTTTCAGCATCACTGCTTTTATTTATAATAATATCTACCTTTCATAGTTTTGTGAGAATTCAAGAAAATGTAAATCACCTAGCACAGTGATTGATTCTTTGCTAATAATAAATGTTTTATGACTGGCTGAATAAAGAAATGAATGAACAAATAAGCAGAAACTATGAGGAGGAAGAGCTAGAGTGGGAGGAGACAGAAAAGGAATAATTACTTGAGTGTGTTTATTAAACACTAGGGGCCCATATTCATGCACCTTGAAAGGAACTGTGGGCCACGAAGCTGCCTTGTGCATAGGGGCAGGTCTTGGCCCATCCTCTGCTCGCCCAGCCTGTCCCTCCCACTGCAGCCACCTATCTGCTGGCAGCCCCGCTCCCATGCACTGATGGCACAGAGCAGTTGGGGTTGGAGCCAGCAGCAGTTTTAAGTGGGGCTGGTGTCATCAGCAGGTGCAGGCAGCAGCTGCTGTCCCAATCACCCCTCAGGAGCAGGGGGAGGTGGAGAAGCCTTCAGGGGAAATCAGGACTGGCAGCTGCCACTTGTACCCGCTGATGGTGCCGAGCAATCAAATGGCACTGAAGCCAGCAGCAGGTGCAACTGTCCAGCAGGACCGTGGCACATGGGAGCAAAGAATTTTCAGTAACCACCAGAGGCTCACCCTGATGACAGCAACTGGTACCCCACCTTGGTCTGGCACCCCCACTTGCCTGCTCCACCATCCTGCCATAGTCAATGCCCACCATGTTCCATGCTCTTGTGCCTGCTGCCAACATCTGCCATGTTCTGCACATGCCCCCTGGTGGTCAGTGCACGTCATAGTGACTGGTTGTTCAGTTGTTTGGTTGTTCTGCCATGTGGTCTATTTGCATATTAGGGTTTTATATATATAGATTGTTTCCTGTAATTACAGAAGAGGGGAAAATAATGAAGGAAGTTTATGATATTAGGTTTAATAACTCATCAGGCACTTGAGCAATGAGTGACCCATGGATGCTGAACTAGGGAAATATTCAAATTGTGCAAAAGGATCGTAAACATTATAAAAGTACTTTCCAAACATGAATATAAGTGTTACTAAGTGGTGAATAGTAGTGCTGCTTCTTTAGTTATATATTATTGTACCTTTTTTATTGATTACCCTAGAGATTGTAACATCTGCATTTTTGACAAGCTCTGCAACTGATTCTGATGCACGTTAATGTTTAAGAACTATTTCCACATTTAAAGAAAGAGCCCCAAAATAACAGAGCCAACAAAGGTGGGGAAGAGAGTTTACTCTGAGAAAGGCACAGAAAGAACTAAATGAGGAGCAGCATAAGCGATGAGGATTATAGGGCTGGAGCCTCGGAAGTGGCCCCCAATAACAATAGTGTTTTTGGGACTTAGTGCTCAGCGCCTTAAGTTGTAGAAAAGCATCTTCTTCCAGGATATATTTGAAACTCATGAGCCAAATTGACTATTCTGAAGCACGGACGCCTTCTAAACTCAGTCTAGCAACTGGGCATCCCTTTCTTTTAACCAGTTAGCTGTGAAGTGCAGTGTTACCTTCCCCATGGAAAGGTAGTAGTTACAAGAGGTTTCCTCTTATAGAACCATCTGGTCATCCCTTCAGCATGTGTATTAATATTGCCTTTTGAACACAATTCTCAATATTTTTAAAGGAAAGAATATTTTTAAAAACTTTACAAAACCAGTGAGTCACAATTTGTCTTCAGATCTAATACCGGGTTCTATGACTCAAACTTGGAACCAGATGCTTAGTGCCCACGTTCCACATAGCTGGAGACAGTCAGGAGAAGCTGGACACTTCCCAGGCCCTCAGACCAATAAAATGGACTCAGGCTACTGCATTCTCTATTAATGGATTTGCTAGCTCAACAGATGTGCACGTAAATTCTCTTTATACCTACAATATTTTTTAATATTTCAAGGAAAGAAGATTGCATGATTGTTTTAAATTTTTTTAAAAAAAATTTAGAACTACAATGGTCTAAAAATAGAAAAAAAACCCATAACATATTTTTTAACATGTACAATATCCTCCTCCCCCCCAAGGAATTCCTGTATCATTTTACCCTTTTGTTTAGAAACAAATTGGACTTATAGCCACCTATTTGGCATTAACTTGTAAGATCGAATCTACTAACATGTTTGCCATCAAATACCTGTTATTTTTGTTTTGTTTTGGAGCTCTCTTTAGTTTTCCTCTGCAACAACTTTAACAAACAGGGTTAGAGGTGGGTTCTAAGTCTCAAAGAATTATTGGCAGATGCCTGAGTCCTAGAAGAAAAGCTAAAAATTGCCTTCCAAGCATTCAAACACCTAGTGTAGATACCTTACCTAGAATATTTCTCCCCAGAAACTATTCTTCAGAAATGCATAACACAGGACCATTCAAACTGCATTTTCTAAAACATTCCTAAAAAGTGTTTCAGGCCCATGAGATGTTTTGTGAAGGAAAAAGCTGCTTGTGAGAAAATCAGCTTACAAAGTTGTGTTTTCTGAAAATGAGGACAAAGATAGTAATTTTAGCACTTAACAGAGACTCTAGCGACATTATTATTTACAACTGAAAAAGAGCAGCACTAGTGATCATTTTGCTCAGTCTATTGCATAAACCAAGAGGAAAGATGAAGCTGGTATCAACAATTGAGGAGAAATCATTCCATAGTCTTTACCAAGAGTAAGTAACCGGAGCATTACCTCCATCCTTTCTAGCTACAGAAGGCTTCTTCTTGACGCAATATGGAGATGTCAAGCCTCTCCTATAAATGCTCTCTAGCACAGGTTTTTCCTTTCCTTCATAGTATTTGCAATTATTTTCTTTCTTTCCTTCTTTCTTCCTTCCTTCCATCCTTCCTTCCTTCCTGCCTTCCTTCCTTCCTTTCTTTTTCACTTTCTTTCTTTCTTTCTTTCTTTTATTTTTACTGTTTTACTATCTTTCCAACTTAGACTGTAAGCTCCAAAACAGGAAAATCATGTTATTCATGTTCACAGATGCCTCGGCCACATGCTTGACACATTACAGGTATAAATATTTGTTAACTAAGTGAATGGGTGAATTTCCCTGAAAAAGGCCTGGCTTCCAGAGTCGAGTTTACTAAGAACCATCAAAGGGATGGGTTTTCCCATCTTAGAGCACCTAGAAAAACACCTCATGCAAATGCTCAAATTTTTATCTAAAAGTCTCAGTTTTTCTTTGCAACTTCTCTGCAATCCCACACACCTGTGTCCACATAGGTCACACCTGGGTCTCACGGAATCATACAAAGTTTGGCTACTGATACGGGGCCACGGGGATGTAGCTGAATTGCAACTTTGCCAGCTAACACTGAATCTGTCTATGCTTTATTTTATGTTTTTCATCTTTAACTACACTAATAAAAGACAAAGATGCTAATTGACCATACCTTTGCTATTCCCAGCAGCCAATCAGAAGAGTATGCAAATTAACCCAACAAAGATGGCCGTTAAATTTGCATACTGCAGGTGGAGCGGGCAGCACCAGATGCCGCCCGTGGGATCCAGGCCGCAGATCAGGACCAGGGAGGCGGGGCGGGTGGAGCAAGACGCCACCAGGGGAGGTGAAGCCGGTGATCACCCCAGCCAGAAGCCAGAGGCCTGGTCAGGGGCAGAGCCAGCGATTGCACAGGGATGGGGGTCCCCTGCCCAGGCCTAATGCCCCAGCCAGAGGCCTGAGGCCTGGGTAGGGGCCGAGCCGGTGATCGGAGTGGGCTGGGGGTCCCTTGCCCAGGATTCAGGCCCAGGCCAGAGTCCTGAGACCTGGGAAGGAGTGGAGCCAGTGATCAGAGTAGGCTGGCGGTCCCTTGCCCAGTCCTAATGCCCCAGCCAGAGGCCTGAGGCCTGAGTAAGTGATCAGGGAGGACTGGGGGTCCCCTGTCCAGGCCTAATGCCTCGGCCAGAGGCCTGAGGCCTGGGCAGGGGCGGAGCCTGCGATCGGAGTGGGCTGGGGGTCCCCTGCCTAGACCTAATGCCCCAGCAAGAGGCCTGAGGCCTGGGCAGGGCCAGAGCCGGCGATCGCCCGGGGTTGGGGGTCCCCAGCCCAGGCCTAAGGCCCCAGCCACAGGTGTTAGGCCTGGGCAGGCGATCAGAATGGACTGGGGGTCCCCTGCCCAGGCCTAATGCCCTGGCCAGAGGCCTGAGGCCTGGGCAGGGATGGAGCCGGTGATCGCCTGGGGTTGGGGGTCCCCAGCCCAGGCCTAATGCCCCAGCCAGAGGCCTGAGGCCTGGAAAGGGGTGGAGCCTACGATCAGAGCAGGCTGGGGGTCCCTTCCCAGGCCTAACACCCCATCCAGAGGCCTCAGGCCTGGACAGGGGCTGAGCTGGGCATCGGTGTGAACTACAGAGGAAACACCTTTTCTGAGTACTCATTGGCTAAGCTCCCTGTATGCCACTGGTAATATTCTTAGTAACTTGGGTAATAAGAATCCAAAAAAGTGATTTAGGGTTTTTCACTACACTCCTGACAAAAAAACACAAAGGTCCGTTGCTGGAGGGGTAAGAAATGTCATATCCTGCCCTAGCCAGTTTGGCTCAGTGGATAATGCCTTGGCCTGCCGATAGCAGGGTCTGGGGTCAATTCTTACCAAGGGCGTGTACCTAGGTTGCAGGCTCTTCCCTGGCCGGGGCCCAGGTCAGGGCTCAATGGGACTGGTGCCTTCCCCTGATCAGCCCGATCGCCTCCCACAATGGGAGGCCAGACTGCAACTTAGGCCCGCTCCCTAAGGGGAGCAAGGAGCAGGCCTAAGCCATCAGTAGGACATCTGCTGAGGGCTCCCAGTATGTGAGAGGGGGCAGGCTGGGACTCCAGAGGCAGGCATGCAGCAAGGCCAGGCCCGCCTGAGGGCAGACCTGACCTTGACATGGGCCTGCCACCCCGACAAGGCTGAGGGGACTGAGCACAGCCATCTTTGAGGGCATGGCAGTCAATTAGCATATTCTTTCCTTAGTGGCTGTGGGCACTTCCATCTTTGCAACAGTGTGAGGGTCAATTACTATATTCCCTCTTTATTATATAGGACTAGGGGCCTGGTGCACGAAATTCGTGCACTGGGGTGGGGGGGTCCCTCAGCCCAGCCTGCCCCCTCTCACATACTGGGAGCCCTCAGCAGATGTCCTAGTGACGGCTTAGGCCTGCTCCTTGCTCCCCTTGGGGAGCGGGCCTAAGCCACAGTCTGGCCTCCCTTTGTGGGAAGTGACCGGGTTGATCAGGGGAAGGCAGCAGCCCCATCACCCCGCTGCTGCAGCCACTGCCAGTCACCGCAGCCACCAAGGTGATTTGGAGAATGTGGAAGAGAAAGGGAAAGACAGAGAGAAACATCTAAGTGAGAGGAACACTTTGATTGGTTGCCTCCTGCATGAGCACTGACCTGGGCCCCAGCCAGGGAAGAGCCTGCAACCTAGGTACATGCCCTTGGTCAGAATTGAACCCAGACCCTGTGGTAGGCAGGCCAAGGCATTATCTACTGAGCCAATTCGGCTAGGGCAGGATATGATATTTCTTAGCCCCTCCAGCAGCGGACCTTTGTTTTTTTCACCAGGAGTGAGGTGGAAAAACCCTACATCACCTTCTTGGACTCCTATTATCCAAGTTACTAAGAATATTACCCATGGCATACAGGGAGCTTAGCCAATGAATGCTCAGAAAAAGTGTTTCCTCTGTAATTCACACCGATGCCCGGCTCGGCCCCAGCCCAGGCCTAAGGCCTTAGGCCGGGCATTAGGCCTGGGCAGGGACCTCCAGCCCACTCCAATCCCTGGCTCCACCCTTGCCCAGGCCTCAGGCCTCTGGCTGAGGCATTAGGCCTGGGCAGGGGACTCCCAGCCCACTCCAATTGCAGGCTCTATCCCTGCCCTGGCCTCAGGCCTTTGGCCCAGCATTAGGCCTGGGCAGGGGACCCCAAGCCTACTCCTATGGCCTGCTCCACCCCTGCCCAGGCCTCAGGCCTCTGGCCAGGCATTAGGCCTGGGTAGGAGACTCCCAGCCCTGTGTGATCATTGGCTCTGCCCCTGCCCAGGCCTCAGGCTTCTGGCCGGGGAAATCGCTGGTTCCACCTCCCCAGTTGGCTTCTGGGTCTGCCCGCCCTGCCTCTCGGGTCCCTATATGCAGCCTGGATCCCACGTGTGGCTTCTGGCGCTACCTGCCCCACTTGCAGTATGGAAATTTAACGGCCATCTTTGTTGGGTTAATTTGCATACTCTTCTGATTGGCTGGTGGACATGGTGAAGGTGCAGCCAATTAGCATATTTGTCTTTTATTTGTGTAGATTATAGTCTTGTGCTGTACATTATATCCCCAGAACTTATTCATCTAATAGCTTAAAGATTGTACCCACTCACCCACATCTCCCCATTTCCCTCACCCCAGGCCCTGGCAACCACTATCCTACTCTCTGGTTCTCTGAGCTCAACCTTTTTAGATTTCTCATATTGGTATATTGTAATACTGATCGACATTCAGCCACCTGGGGTGTAAGAGGCTGATTCTCCACCCAAGTGGTTACCCTTATTCCTAAGAGCCAGTTCACCTGAGCCTGGGTTCATGAAGACAAAATGCCCCATAGCTTTCAGTTTTGAGAGAACTAAACTTCATGGAGAAGGGGGAGGGAGATAGTATTCTTCACAAACTGACATATGCACACCTACTCCAATTAAGTTCCGGCCTTCTAAAGTGGACATTTCACTTGCCACTCACAGCCTAAATTCATTTTGAACAATTCCTTTGAGAGCAAAACCAACTCAATTCAAAGGCTAAAGTGCTGATCTAATAATGAAGGTAAAAAGTAATTATAAAGCCAGCACTTACTAAACGCCTGTACTAAGGGCACTATGTACATTATTATTGCATTTAATCCCCTCAAATTGCCTTATGATACAGATTCTGTTGTTGTGGAGAGAGAGGCAGGATACCTACTAGATTAAACAATGGCAACCCAGGAAACAATCACAAAGAACTCCAGGCCCCTTTCTGCCCTCTTGCAGATCCAAAGCAGAACTGAAAGTGACAAAGGAGATGGAAAGACTGGGACTCAGGCAATGTTTCTGCCTTTCCTGACCCACCAGTGGCCACCTCAGGCTTCATTGTATTGATTTGCTTCATATCAGAGGCATAGACTACAGGTCCAAATAGACTCCTATAACTAACTGCATTAGTCATTCTAGACACTTTAATCCATTACTTAATGCATTACTCAGATCCTGGTACCAGGGGGGAATGGCAGGAAGTCAAGGTTGGTTATACATGGATGAAACAATAATAATCTTGAAAACACCTGCACCTGCAAAGAAACAGCCAGAGTTTAAAAACATCTGTCCAAAAGTTTTACATTTTGTCATTCAAAATGCTTGCCATGGGTCTTATTTTTAAACACATAGTATCTTTGTGTTAGTGATCAACTTTTAAGTAATCATCCTCTAATTAGAATAACCCCCAATCAAAAATGAGTCACTGACCTTTAACTCAGTGTTTTACTTCAGTAAGCCAGAATAAACATATGCAATTGTTACTATGGAGACCAAAGGTACTGAAGGACCCAGCCTCTCGTTAAAAAAATTGACACAGGAAAAAAAAAAAAGATTGATGTTGTGGTTATTTTAGGGAAAATCGTGTCCCAAATGTTGAGGTTAAGTCAACCACCCCTTTTCCTCCAGGGGAAAAAAGTTTCTGATGCAAATGGCTTGAATTAATGCCAAGGATATTTATAACAACAGCCTGGTTAGGAAACTTATTTGCTATTCATCAAGTAAATGTCCCCTAGGATTAGAGAGCCCAAAGAAAAATGTTTTTAAAATAATAAATAAAATGTCGTTTGGGGTAGGAAGCAGTTATATTCATATTCAACAGCATGACTTTTGGGTCAAGTCCTCAAAGCCCAAGGTCCCTGGGACGGGACGATTCTGCAGTGCATTTGGGAGGCGTGGGCCGCACACATGTGTCCCAGCTGACGTGCTAGCAGGAGAGCCGTGTTTTCTTAAATTGACACCCCGAGTAGTAAATTTAAAAAAAGGAAACCAAGTGAGCCTGATACACAAATCTAAAACTGGAAAGGCAATGACTGTCTCTTTTTTAAAGCAACTCCTTTAGTTAAATTTTGGGAATAAAATGTGGAAAAGAAGAAACTCAACAGCTTTAGCATATCATTGGAAAATGCCATCTCACTATATGAAAACAGCACTGAATGAAGAAATACTGTTTTGGTGATGCCTGCAGAAGCACTGCTATACAGGCTTATACAGGCTCCTCTCCTTCACGCTGACTCTGTGAGGGAGGCCTGTGTGTGCAGTGGTTTAGAGAACCAGACAGAAAGACCCAAGAAGGCCCTAAGTAGGTGAGGGCAGCAGGGGTGACCATGAGCTGAGTGAGGGCCAGCATCGGGCCCATCGTCTTGTCTAGTCTGCATCCAGAGACCTGGCAATAGGTGGCCTTACCGATCCTGCCTCTATTTTAAATATTAATATTTTGTTCAGATATAGATTGTTAAAAATATTTTATATTAGCTATTTAATATTCACACATTTTAAAATAGTGTATTTATCTTGATTATTGAATTTTTGGTGTCCTCTTAAATTCTGTACCTGAGGCAAGTGCCTCACTTGCGTTATGTGACTGCTTCATGACTACTGTGTGTGTGAGGTGTCCATCAGGGTCCCTCAGAGGAGGTTCACCTGCTTTCCTGTCTGGTAGTAGGAGAACGCTGCTTAAAGAGCGCCAGGTGTCAGGGAGAGTGTTGCCTTGAGGCAAAGGCTCCTGCTTGAAGGGACTCACCCAACCTCAACAAATCAGTACAAGCAGAACTTACAAGACACCATTCTAAATCCCAGACTGAAAGGCAAGATTGCAGTTTTAGTGCCTTTGGTCTCAGTCCCTTGTCTAGCATTTGATTAATCAGACCTCTGAGTTCAGTTTTCTCCTGTGTTAGGTGGGTATAAGAAGAATTCTACTTCCCAGAATTGCTGAGGAAAATTAGTGGAGAATGCTTGTCAATAACTGAAAAACAGGAAACATTCCATCAGTATCAGCCACTGTTACTGTTCTTCACATCTTGGTTCTTCCCCCTTCTCCAGTGCTTCCTCCTGTAACTAACATTGCTGCTGTGGCTATCCTCCTGGAGTTTCAGGAGTTTATATGTTGTAATGAGATCTAGAAACAACTGCCTTCACTGTGTGAGGGATCCTTAGGCTGTGTTTAAACCTTCAAATCTATTTACTATATGCTATGCTTTCTAAAATGTCTGAAGCTACTCAAACACTTTTATTTTCTGCATACAACACCAAGTAACCTACTGAATTGATTTTCTCATTTTTTTTAAACTTAGTTGTTTGGGTATGCTGTCGACAGAACCCGAGACAACAGAAGAGTTAGTGTACTTTGATTGTTTATAAAGTAGCGGCATAAAAATAATCTTTAAAGCTAAGGGAATGTTAATATTTAGATCCATTTAAGGGAAAATAATAACAGTTTGTGATTTCCTCCCTCCTCACTCCCAGGACAAACATTTTTAAGGGAGGATTTTATTTTGTAACATAAATTGTTTTCTATATAACCCCAAAGACATGAGTGATTAATAGTGAGCTATAGAAAGAGATGCCCATGATTAGTAGTTTGGGTAGAGTCAGATATAAACATATATTTTGTTTATGAGACATGTAACTTGAAAAAAAATCACATTTTGCTAGATGTCACAATAGGGTCAAGATGATAAAGAAAAAGCCATTAAGACAAACATTTTTAAATAAAATCAAAATCAGGTATAATACATACCTACACCACACAAGCCTGAGAAAAAATTTTATCCAGATTTATTCCATCATCATCATCATCATTATCATCATCATCATCGTAATTGTCACTAATTATGACTTGTATCAATTTTGGTAAAACATTGCAGTTCTGATTTTAGCTACATAGACCTTAAACAAACACATAGTAATTACCTTGAATGCAGATAAAGACCTGTTTTTCATATAATAGGGGAACATCTTATGACTGTGCAGTTTATATGGTTTATTATCTATCTATATATAAAATCCTAAGTGACCATTATGACCAGATGACCGGCCAACTGGCGGGTAGCTATGACAAGCACTGACCACCAGGGGACAAATGCTTAATGCAAGAGCTGCCCCCTGGTGGTCAGTGCGCTCTCACAGCCAACCTCCCATGGCCCAACCACCACAGTCCCTTCCCCCAGCTTTCAGGCCCCAATCAGCCCCGATCAGGACTGGGACTGGGAGAGGTGGCTCTGATTGGCCCCGATCACTGGCCAGGCTGAGGGACCCCCCACCTGCGCACGAATTCATGCACTGGGCCTCTAGTTAATAATAATAATGGAACAGATAAATCTCGTACTTATTGGCACTTGTAAAGCACCAGATAATGACCTAAATTCCTTAAATACATTGAAACTTTTAATCCTTATAAGAATCCTGTAGGATAGAAATTATCATCCTGTCTGAAGAAAAAGGAACCCTCTTGCACTGCTGGTGGGAATGCAGACTGGTGCAAGCATTGTGGAAAGCAGTATGGCGTTTCCTCAAAAAATTAAAAATGGAACTTCCATTTGACTCAGTAATCCCCCTTCTAGGAACATATTCCAAGAAAACAGAAACACCATTCAGAAAGTATATATGAACCCCTTTGTTCATAGCAGCACAATTTACAATAGCTAAGACTTGGAAACAGCCTAAGAGCCCACCAGCAGCTGAGCGGGTTAAAAAATTGTGGTATATTTACACAATGGATTACTCCACTGGTGTAAAAAAATGAAGAACTCTTATCATTTGCATAATTTAAATTTTTAAAAAAGAAAGAAATTATCATCCTGACTTAACTGATGAAGACACAGGAACTAATGGAAATCAAGTTACCTCACCAATATCCCATATTATAAGCAGAGTTGGGGTTTGAACACAGGTCTGTTGAACATCAAAACCTGTCCTCTAACCACTGCATTAACCAGGGAACCAACCAAGTTGACAAGGTAACCTCTTTCTTATTGCCATGAACATTCATAATTGCCAAGATTGGCCCTTCCTGTCCTTCTCCATGCATGCACATGGCCACTCAGTGTACACTTGGGGGAGTTTTACTCAAGTCAAACAACAAGTTCTACCATTTTATTACATTTGTGAAACAGAAGAAGAGCAAGGCTCCTGGCCAGGACCACTGCATCTGGGTGGACATGCAGGATGTGCTCTACACAAATACATGAGGTGCCATTTACAGAGTATGATTTGACAGATGCCTCCTGGAGTTGTGCCATACAGCATCTTGCCCTGCTGCTCTAACTGTAGCTTGTGAAGTCTCACCAACAGCTGGTTAGTGATTGGACCAAGAGTAGACACTTTACCAAAGGGAGCCAGTCACATTCTTGCTGTATAAACATGGAACTGTGAGACAAAGGACCCGTTTCAGGGGGGCAAGTGAACAGGCCTGAGACCAGGGGCTGGGCTATCACAGGCTGCCCAGGCTGAGGTGGCCAAAGAAGGGAGGAATGAAGAGGGAGGGGAAAGGCAGACAGGGAGAGATGAAAAAGTTTGTGTGCCCACTTTGAATCAGTGCAAAAAGCCTTATCCTGACCAGATAGCTCAGTTGGTTGGAACATTGTCCTATACACCAAAAGGTTGCAGGTTCAATTCCCAGTCAGGGCACATATCTAGGTTGTGGGTTTTATCCCCAGTCAGGGCATGTACAGAAAGCAATTGGTAAATGTTTCTCTCCTATCTCTCTCTCCCCCCTCCTCACTCTCAAAAATCAATGAAAAACATACCCTTGGGTGAGGATTTAAAAAAAGAAAAAAGAAAAAAAGCCTCATTTTCCACTTTCCAAGAATTCCCTTAGACCCAGCTTTACTTTTCTTCCCTGGGTCTCTAAAGATTTTTGTGTGTCCCTTCAACAAACCCCTCTTTTTATTGGCCTAAGTTTATGAGCATCTTGATTTTTGCAGAGATGTGCCCATTCTTGACCAGACATCATTAAATGAAATTTTCCTTTATTGTTCAAAAAGCAGGCTTGAATCTCACACTCGGAATCTTGTGTGTTAAAAGTATGACTTTATTTTTCTATATCACAACTAAAATTCTATTTTGAGAGCCCTTGCTGAGGAGGTGTCAGAAGCTTAGCCCAGTCATTTCAGGATTCTTGGGGAGACTGAGTTGTACCAAGGACGCAGGGATGCAATGGTAGACCTTGAGCTCCCAGTCATCATCATTAGCTATCTATGGTGGCACCTGAGATGCCCCTCACCCACTGGCCCTAGTTATCATCCAACAAGTTCACTGATGCCCTGTCCATGTTCCCTTTTTGTCTCTACTTTTGCTTCTCCTGTGCTCCTCTCTGGTGTTTGGGAATTCGTTTACTTCTGTATGCCGTGCTGAACTGTGAGAAAATGTTTGGCTATCCAAGAACCTTCCTCCCTGTACAGTGATTGCTCCTCTGAGCACCACCAGCAAGATGCAGGTCCTGTGTGCGTCCAGTTCCCACAAATCTATCTGGGGCTCTGTGGTCACATTTCCATGAGGCTTGATATGGAGGACTGGGTGCCATTCCTCTTTCCCAGGGAATATCCACACAAAAGTGTCCATATGCAACCTACAATTCCATGGTGCTTCCCAACCCATGAAATTTTGTTCCCTCTGGGTGGGCCCCTGGCCCCTGGCCCTGCGCTATTCTAACTCACCCACTTGTTCTTCATGCCCTGAGGCTCTTCTCTTTCCTGTGCTATCTAGGATTTCAGACCCAAAGCCAAGGTTTGACTTCTTCTCCTCTGCTTGTTCTATGACCTATGTTCTCTAAGAAAACATACACAGAATGGTCTAATTTACTTAAGGGAAGCCAGAACCAAGTCACCCAGGAAAATAAAGATGCTCCTCAACTTACAAAGGGATTATGTCCAAATAAAGCTCATAAGTTGAAAATATTGTAAATCAAAAATGCAATTAATACACCTGAGCATCATGGCTTAGTCTAACCTACCTTATATGTGCTCAGAATACTTACATTAGCCTACAGCTGAGAAAAATCTTCTCACTGTTGTTGCCCTGCTTCATGAGAGAGTATCATGTAGCTTATCACTAGCCCAGAAGAAGATCACAATTTTAAGTAAGGTTTATATCAAATGCCTATCACTTTCACACCATAACAAAGTCAAAAAATTGTTAGTTGAACAATTGTAGTCAGGGACTGCCTGTACTAGAATCACCCTCAGTTGCTATTTCAAAATATTGCCTCAACACACTTAATTAGGACCCTACAGACGCACAAAGCTTTGTTCTAGCCCTAGGCCTTGATTTCACTGTCTACTTCCTATAGGTGATGTTGGCCAAACTACAATGGGTACTTCAGCTCTATGATTCTGCCATTTCAAATGTGATAATGTTGTTAAACCACTGATACCCTTTACTTTGTGATTTGCCTTAAGAGTGAGTCTCACATTGTGAAATCTGGGAGAAAGTAAGTTGTAAGTGAACATTTGTCCCTCTTTCACTTCACCTTTTCTAGGCAAAATAAACATTAAAAGAACTTTTCCTTATACATTTTTCTCTAATGCAGATGGAATATTTTCCAGGATAAATCCAATACTAGGCCACAAAATAAGCCTCAATAAACTCAGGAAGATTTAAATTATATTAAGTATATTTTCTAACTAAAATAGCCATGAAACTAGAAATGAACAATAGGGAAAAAAAGACAAATACAAGGAGATTAAACAACATGTTTCTTAACAAACAATGGAACAAAGAAGAAAACAAACAAGAAATCAAAAACTACCTTAAGAAAAATAAAAACACAATGCTACAAAATGTATAAGAGGGAGAAGATGGCAGCTGGCAGGACGGAGGTGAGGGAGAGGATGTGAGTGAGTGAGGAGGTGAAAGGAGAGTGTGTGGATATGTATGGTGTGTGTGTGAGTGAGTGAGGGACAGTTAAATCTGAAAGGAGCAGCAGGGGCTGACAGACTAGGCTCCCTTGGACAGGGAGTACCTACACCGCTGCAGACATTCCCCGAGCTGTGGGACTCAGTCACGGAGCCCATGTCATCTTGAAGGGGAGAGTGGCCTCTTCAAGGAACTCATCAACACCACCATCCAGACAGACCTCGGACACTGCCTGCGACATGGAAGCCACTCCAATCAAAATCCTGCTGCCCCACTCACAGACCTGCAGACCCTAAGACCTCCACCTCCAAAGGTGCACGGCTCCCGCAGCAGTAAGTACAACTTTCCCCCTCCTCAGCAGCAGACTTCCAGACACCACAATCACTGTTTCCAGTGTGCAGGCCCACCATTCCACAGGTAGCTCTTGGGAGCCACTGTGAGTCCCCTCTGGTTGAGATCTTGTACAGAGAGGGGCACACTGCCCCAGCAGTGGAAATTCTGAATTCAATCATCCTGGATACCAGCCCACAGACACCTCGGTCATGCAACTACAGAGCCAGGGCCCCTCAGAGTGTGTCAGAGCTCTGTGCTGGAAAACACACCACCACATTCACACATTTCCAGCGTGCAGGCATCCTGAGGCCATTGCTCTACAGGCCGCTCTTGGGTGCTGCTGTGAGCCCCCACTGGGTGCGATCTTATACAGACAAGGATTCACTGCCCTGCAATAGAAATTCTGAATTCCCCCCTCCTGGATACCTGCGCACAGACACTTCGGGACTAGTAACATGTTAGAGAAAGAATTCAGAGTAATGGTTATAAGGATGCTCCAATGACTGTGTGACAAATACACACAACTCAATGAGAATTATAAGGAGCTGAATGAAAATGTCACCAACATGAAAAGAAGCAAAGACGAAATGAAGAACTACATAGCTGCAATAAAGAACACAATGGAAGGCTTAAAGAGTAGACAAAAAGAGGCTGAGGACTGCATGAGCAAATTTGAAGACAAGGTAAGAAAAAACACAAAAAACACAGCAGCAACTGGAAAGAAAATTTAAAAACCAAGAGAAGAGCCTAAGGGAGCTTTGGGACAACACAAAACAAAACAACATCTGCATAATAGGGGTACCAGAAGGAGAGGAAGAAAAGCAAGGAATATAAAACCTGTTTGAAGAAATAATGACAGAAAACTTCCCTGATATTGGCAAGAAAAAAACTAAGCAAGTCCAAGAAGCACATAGAGTACCAAACAGGATGAGCCCCAAAAGACCAACACCAACACACATCATAATTAAATTGGCAAACATCAATGACAAAGAATTTAAAAGACTGCCAGAGAGAGACAGAAAGTTACCTACAAGGGATCTCCCATTAAAATATCAACTGATTTCTCAACAGAAACACACCAAGCCAGAAGGGAATGGAATGAAGTATACAAAGTAATGCAAAGCAAGGGACTGAACCCAAGAATACTATACCCAGCAAGGCTATCATTCAAAATTGAAAGTGGAATAAGGATCCTCACAGACAAAAAAGGGTTAAGAGAGTTTATTATCATCAAGGCAGCAATGCAAGAAATTCTAAAGGTGCTGCTGTATAAAAAAAGAAACAGAAAGTCAAGAAGAAAAACAGTATAGTCATAGTAGGGGACTTTAATACCCGACTGACACCACTGGATAAATGCTCTAAACAAAAAATCAGCAAAGAAACAGCAATCCTAAATGACTCATTAGATCAGATGGACTTAATTGACATCTTCAGAATATTTCACCCCAAAGCTACAGAATATACATTCTTCTCCAGTGCACATTTGACATTTTCAAAGATAGACCACATATTAGGACACAGGCAAAGTCTTTTCAAATTCAAGAGGATAGAAATCATACCAAGAAGCTTCTCAGATCACAATGGTATAAAAAGAGAAATCAACTACATAAAAACAATGAAAAAAAAATCAAACACTTGGAGGGTAAAGAGATTCTATTAAACTATGATTGGTTTACCAAAGAGATCAAAGAAGAAATAAAAAGGAACCTGGAAACAAATGACAATGAAAACACAACAACCCAAAATCTATGGGACACAATGAAAGCAGTCCTGAGATGGAAGTTCATAGTCTACAGGCCTACCTCAAAAAATCAGAAAAAAATTGTAATAAATTATCTAACCTTGCAACTTAAAGAACTAGAAAGAGAGCAACAAGAAAAGGCCAAATCAATACCAGCAACAACGCAGAGCGGGAAACTATTAAGGAACCAGCTCTGGATAGTTGACCTCCCCAAATCAGTTTTAAGTGCAATAGAGACGATAAACCGAAGCTACTGGACAGAGAGGCCCTATAGCCTCAGAGGCCAACCCAAAAACACTGCCACCCAGAGGCTAAGCCACAAACTGACTCTTTGCTAAACACAAAATAAGGCAGTCTGGGAAACAAATACGACCTGCTTTAAAATAAGAACTGTGGTTTACAACACAGAGGAACAGTGTATCGCAGGGAAATTCAACACTCTCCTGAATACCTGGCAGGACTAAGGCGAGCCAGACTGAAGAATAGAAGAACCGAAGGACCTTCACTACTGCAAATTTTTTTTTTTCTTTTTTCACCTTTAACTAAGAAACCAATTGTTTTTCTCTTTTTTCTTCTTTTTTTTCTTTTTTTTCTTCTTTTTCCATCTGATTTTACCTTTTTAATTACTACCTTCTTATTTTTAACCAGTATTATTACTACCATTTTACCATTTTTTTAAAGTGCCATTTTATTTTCTCTTTATTTTATTTTGGGATTAGTGTTCTCAATTCTATTTTCATCGTTATATTATTGGTTGTTTCTAGTTCGCATCCATCTCTAGGGA
>NW_006289082.1:500420-502003 GCF_000327345.1 Myotis davidii
CTAATAATATTAGAAAAACTTATAATAAACTATATAACGGTACAACTTAAAGAATTAGAAAGAGAATAGCAAGAAAAGCCCAAAGTATGCAAGGAAGAAGTTAATAAGGATGAGAGCAGAAATAAATGACATAAAAACACCCCCCCTCCCCACAAAATACTAAAGTCAATAAAACCAAGAGCTCATTCTTTGAAAAGATAAATAAGATTGATAAACCTCAGCCAGGCTCACCAAGAAACAAAGAGAGAGGACCCAAATAAGCAAAATCAGAAATGAAAGAGGTGAAGTAATAATTGACCCCACTGATATACAAAGGATTGTCAAAAAATACTATGCACAACTCTACTCCAAAAACAGGACTACTTCGACGAAGTGGACACATTCCTAGAAAAATACAAGCTCCCAAAACTCAATCAGGAAGAATCAAAAAACCTGAATAGGCTGATAACTACTGATGAAATTGAAATAGTAATCAAAATGCTTCCAGCAAACAAAAGCCCTGGACCAGATGGCTTTACAGGAGAATATTACCAAACATTCAAAGAACTAAAACCAATCCTCCTCAAACTATTTCAAAAAATTAAAGAGAAAGGCACACTTCCAAGCTCTTTCTTTGAGCCAGCATTACCCTAATTCCAAAACCAGATTAAAGACACCACAAAGAAAGAGAATTACAGGCCAACATCCCTGATTAACATAGATGCTAAAATCCTCAATAAAATTTTAGCATACTCGACCTAGCATTACATTAGAAGGATCACACACCATGACCAAGTGGGATTTATTCTGGGACTGCAAGGCTGGTACAATATCCGCAAATCAATAAACGTCATACATCACATAAATTGAGAGACAATAATCACATAATCATATCGATTGATGCAGAAAAGGCACTTGAAAAAGTTCAACACCCTTTTCTGATAAAACAACAACAACAAAAACACTCAGCAAAGTGGGAATAGAAAGATCATACCTCAACATAATAAAAGCCTTATAAGAGAAACCTACAGCCAACATCATACTCAATGGGCAAAATCTAAAACCATTTTCCCTAAGAACCGAAAGAAGACAGGGATGTCCACTTTCACCACTCATGTTCAACATAGTACTGGAAGTGCTAGCCACAGTGATCAGACAAGAAGAAGAAATAAAATTGAAAAGAAGAAATTAAATTGTCATCCAAATTGGAAAAGAAGAAGTAAAATTGTCATTATTCACAGATGACATGGTAATGTACATAGAAAACCCTAAAGACTACATCAAAAAATTATTAGACTTAATAAATAAATTCATCAATGTAGCAGGATACAAAATTAATGCCAAGAAATCTATGGCATTTTTATACACTAATAGTGAACTTACAGAAAGAGAGATCATAAAAACAATCTTATTTACCATTGCACAAAAAAATTAAGATACCTAGGAATAAACTTAACTAAGGAGGTAAAAGGCCTCTACCCATAAAACTACAGGACATTGAAAAAAAGATATAGAGGAAGACATAAACAGATGGAAGTACATACCATGTTCATGGATTGGTAGAATCAGCATCATTGAAATGTCCATACTACCCAAAGCATTTG
>NW_006289082.1:503050-504773 GCF_000327345.1 Myotis davidii
GGGGGGACATTGCAAAGGGAATTTTCCCTTCGTTATATTCCTATTTTCTGCAAGTTTCTGGCCTTAAAAAATCAGTTCCTCATGGAACTTTCAAACTAGGCACATTTTTACCTTCTGGATAAGTGCGTTCTGCCATCGGCTAAATTTAATACAGTTCACAGTGTGCGATCTATACCGTAATGCAGATACACACAGGGAGACGGTATGAAATGGAAAGGGAAGGTAGGGAAGGGTGGGGGTTAGCGGGGAGATCAACCAAAGGACTTGTATGCAAGCATAAAAGCATAACCAATGGACACAGACAACAGGGGGTGAGGGTAAGGGTAGGATTGGGAGGTGGAGGAGCAATGGGGGGATAAGGACACATTTGTAATACCTTAATCAATAATGGGAAAAATGTATAGAATACATCAAGAACAATTATAAAAAGAAAGTGTATAACTATATACAGGCTTCCTCAAGAAGCAGGAAGAAAAGCCCTGAGAAACAATCTAAGTTTTCACCTAAAGAAAGTACAAAAAGAGAAATAAACAAAATTCAACATAACTAGAAGGAAATAAATAATAAAAATCGTAGTGTAAAAAGTGAAATAGAAAGGAGAAAAACAATAAAAAAAGATTAATGAAACTAAGCACTAGCTCTTTAAAAAGATAAGTAAAATTGGCAAGCCTCTAGACAAGATTCATTAAGCATAAAAGAGAGAACAAAAACAAGTAAACTCAGAAATGAAAGAGTAGAGTTTATAACTGACACCACAGAAATAAAAGGATCAATAAAGAATACTATGAACAATTATATACCAGCAAACTCAATAACCTAGAAGAAATGGATACATTTTTTAAAAACATGCAATCTCTAAGACTAAACCAGAAAGACACAGAGAATTCTTAGTAATTAAAAAATTCCCAGGTAATAAAAGCTCAAAACCAGACAGGTTCACAGGTGAATTCTACCAATTATTTAAAGAATTTGTACCTATACTTTTCAAACTATTCAAAAAACATTGAAGAGGAAAGAATGCTTCCAAACTCATTCAATGAAACTAGCATTACCTAGATACCAAAATTAGACAAAGACACTACCAAATTAAAAAAAAAAAAAAAAGGAATTACAGGCCAACATCCCTGATAAACACAGTTGCCAATATTCTCAAAAAAAATACTAGAAAACTGAATCCAACAGTACATACACCATGATTAAGTGGGATTTATAAGAGGGGTGTAAAGGTGATTCAACACCTACGAAACAATGAATGTGATTCATTACATCAACAAAACCAAGCATAAAAATCATATGATTATCTCAATAGTGCAGCAAAAGCATTTGACAAAAATCAACATTCATGTATGATAAAACCTCTCAACAAAGTGGCCATAGCAGAATTTCTACCCAACTTGATAAAGTCTATATGTAACAAGCCCACAGCTAACATCATACTCAATGGTAAAATTTTGAAAGCATTTTTCCTCTAAGTTCTGGTACAAGACAAGAATGCCCACTCTCACCACAATTAGTTAACACTAGAGGCCCGGTGTACAAAAATTTGTGCACTCAGGAGGGTCCCTCAGCCTGGCCTATGCCCTCTTACAATCTGGGGCCCCTCAGAAGATGTCCACCTGCTGGCTTAGGCCCGCTCCCTGGGGGATCAGGCCCAAGCTGCCAGTCAGATATCCCTCTGGCAGCCTGGCAGCCCTTGGGGGATGTCCACTTGCCAGCGGGAAGC
>NW_006289082.1:504816-508749 GCF_000327345.1 Myotis davidii
GGGGGGATGATGGCTGTTTGCAGCTGGTCAAACCATCTTCAGGGTGGGCGTCCCCACTAGTGTGCCTGGCCAGTCTGGGTGAGGGGCTGAGGGCTGTTTTCAGGCTGGCAGGCAACTGAAGCTCCCAGCTCCCAGCCTCTCCTTTTTCTTTTTTTTATTCTGGGGTTTATTTACCTTCTATAATTGAAACTATGTAGCCTTGAGAGGAGCTTAGAGCCGGCCAGGGAGGGCAGGAGGAAAGCCTCCTGCTAGCTCCAGCTCCGTGGCCACAGCCAGCTGAAAGCAGGTATCTAGGGTTTATTTACCTTCTATAATTGAAACTCTGTTGCTTTGAGTGGAGCTTAGAGCCACCGCGGCAGGTGAGAAGCTTGGCTTCCTTCATCATTGGGGAACCAAGCCTCCTGCTTTCTCCAGCTCTGTGGCTGCCAGCCGCCATCTTGGTTGGGTTAATTTGCATATAGTCGCTCTGATTGGCTGGTGGGCGTGGGTTAACACATAGCGAAGGTATGGTCAATTTGCATGTTTCTCTTTTATTAGTGTAGACTAGAGGCCCAGCACGCAATTGAAATCATGCGAGGAGGCGCCCTGCCTCCCGCCATGTGAGGAGGCACCCCACAGGGGGCGGGGACCTGCGCCTGACCTGAGTAGCCCAGCCACCGCATTCTGTCAGCTGGGGTGGGGTGGGCTCTAAGTCGTGCAGTGGCTGCTCAGAACACACCCCTGGTTGCCACATTGTGTCTGCTGGGGGGGGAGCGGGCGCTTCCTGTGTGTTGTGTCTCTGCTCTGGCCCACCCCCAGCCTCTCCATGTGCTGTGTCTTCACTCTGGCCTGCCCCCAGCCCCAGCCTCCCCGTGGCCGCTGGAGTCGGGGTGGCACACAGTCCCCTCCTGCCTATCTGCATGCACAGCTCCTCCTGAGCGGTCGTGATGTAGCCTCCTCCTGAGCGGTAATGATGCTCAGCTAATTAGCATATTCCCTGTTTATATATGTAGACTAGAGGCCCAGTGCATGAAATTTGTGCGGGGGGGGGGAGTGTTCCCTCAGCACAGCCTGCACCCTCTTGCAGTCTGGGACCCCTCAGGGGATGTCCTCCAACAGTTGGAAATCCCTTTCGCAGTCTGGGACCCCTGGCTCCTTATCGCCCGCCTGCTAGCTACTCCTTACCATTTGGCTCACTGCTCCTTAGCACTGTCATGGAGGCAGGAGAAGCTCCTGCCACTGCCACTACACTCGTCAGCCATGAGCCTTATCTTTCTGTGTAGTTGTCTGTGGGCCAACTGCTCTCTTCCTTCTCATTTAGGGTGAGCAGCATCTGAGGGCAGACCATGCTGTCGTGGAATGCAGAGGTCAGCCTGGAGCTGAGGGGAGTGGCCAGGCCCATGGGATGAGAGGCGGACACAGAGGACGCTATCTCACCCAATTATGGGTCGGGCTGGCTGGCCTTCATCTGCCTAACCCCACCCAAGGAGGGACCAAGCAGGGTGTCTGCCTCTCCATTCTCCATCCTTCCATCTGTGACCCTGTCACCCTTGCCAGGCCTCCCCCAACGTGAGTTCAGCTCAATCCCTGAATGTAAAAGGGCATGGCGGTAGGGAGGGGTTTCACTCCAATGCCCCCCTGATTCCTAGCGACAGGACCTGGTTTCAGGACGGTGGGCATAGCTGCAGAACATAGATCTGTTTCAAGAAAAGTTGGGAATGCAGACTTTTGTATGAGCCCTTATTCCAAAAGGTGGCAGTTTATTCACATTTTGGCAAAGACACCTTCAAGAGTAACATAAGTGGGTGAAGTCAGGGCCAAGCCGGGCCATTTCCTCATCCAGTCTCTCTGAGATGTGTGGACAGAACCAAGTCTCAGCTCTTTGCTGGACACTTCTGGGTGTTGTTTTTTTTTTAAGCCTAAAGGACAGTAGTCTGTCTCCATTCTTCTTTGGGATTTTTTCATCATCGGATAAAAGAATGCATACATTGGGGCAATCCTTTCAAGATACAATATTCCAGTTACACCCATGTGACGACAACAGTGCCTCTCAGAAGGAGGGAGCCAACAGATGGGGAGCAGGGAATTCTGAAAACCAAAGCAAAGGTTCAGAACACGGAAGAAGTCCTTAGTGTTCTGCTGAGAAACTTGGACTCCTTCCTCTGAGGTCAAACAACTGTCACACACCAGGCAGTCACTCAGAAATATCTTGGCATTGGCCAACTTATGGAATTCTCCCTTCTCTCCATTCTCCTGAGCTGGACTCTGGACACATTGACTGTGGCATTCTCTTGGTCATCATTTTTTTTCCCAAAAAACATTACAAAGTTTATATGAATATAACATACAAAGATTCAGCCTCCTTTGTAGGAAGGAAGGGGTGGTTAAGTAAGGCACACGGAGCTGCAGCCAGCACCAGCTATGGGGAGGGCCAAGGAGGAGAGGAGGCTGGCACTGGGGCTGAGGCCCTAGAGCCATTGCTGGGGAAGTAGGGATCCCCTCTGAGTCCCACATTCTGAGCCTGAACTAATTGGTCAAGCTGAGGCAGAGGTGGGTGGCCATATCAGCCATCTTTGGTGCTGTTTACCCTTTCCCACTCCAGCTCTGTTGTAAAACCCCAGAGCCCAGGATTCCAAATGCCCCATCCAGAGCAGAGGCCCTGGAAGGGGGTGAAAGGAAGTGAGTAGGGCAAGTTTGAAAGCCGATATTCCTGTGTGCTGAGGGATGGCCGGAGAAAGTGGTGAGAGGTAGCAGGGAAGGGCTCTCATACATACCCTTCTGTGGGGGCCACAAGTAAAGGAGACCAGAGGAGTAGGGTAGGGATGGGGCACCATGGCCCCAGCCTCTTAGGCATCCCTGTCTGTCCTCTGCAATGAACATGGAGGAAAGGGTCCCCTCTGAGGAGGGGCCAGGCCAAGCCAGGTGACCATCTTGAGTTCTGGCTGAGGTGATGGTCCTCACCCTGAGATGCCTTCTAACTGGTGTTGGACCCAGGCCTGACTCCTGCCGTTGCAGGTGTCCAGAACCCAGGCCTGAATCCCATGCTGTGGGTGCCCGGGACACAGGTCTGAATCCTGTCACTATGGGTGCCTGGGCACAGAAAGGCCCCCTGCTAATCACGCAGCCTCCTGCTGACCTGTTCATATGCAAATTGATCATTACTGTGATGCTGTTAGGACCAATTTGCATAATACCTCTTTATTATATAGACTAGAGGCCCGGTACACAAAAAATTGTGCACTCGTGGGGGAGGAGGAGTCCCTCAGCCCAGCCTGTGCCCTCTCGCAGTCTGGGACCCTTCGGGAGATAACGACCTGCTGGCTTAGGCCTGCCCCCTGGTGGCAGAGGGCAGGCCCAATCCCTAGGTGCAGCCCATGGTCGGGCTCAGAGCAGGGCTGATTGGGGAGTTGGGGCGCCGCCCCCTGTCATGCACAGAGCAGGGCGGATTGGGAGGTTGTGATGCCACCCTCAGTCACGCTCAGAGTAGGGCCGATTGGCGGGTTGGGGCACCGCCCCCTGTCACACTCAAGACAGGGTCGATGGGGAGGGTGCAGCACCACCCCCTGTCACGCACAGAGCAGGGTGGATAGGGAGGTTGTGACTCTGCCCCCTGTCACACACAGAGCAGGGCGGATCAGGGGATTGAGGCACCACCCTCTATCACCCACAGAGCAGGGCCTATCAGGGGGTTGGGGCGCCGCCACTCTCACACTCAGGGCAGGGCCGATGGGGAGGTTATGGGCTCTACCCCGTCACACACAGAGCAGGTCCTGGGGGGTGGCATGGCACCCTGTCACACACAGAGCTATAGGGCGATTAGGGGTTTGGGGAGCTCCCTCCATCAGGCATAGAGCAGGGCTGATCAGGGTGTTGGGGCACCTTCCCCTGTCACGAACAGAGCAGGGTGGATAGGGAGGTTGTGACTCTGCCCCCTGTCACACACAGAGCTGCAGG
>NW_006289082.1:508759-540482 GCF_000327345.1 Myotis davidii
GTTTGCAGTGGGTCACACAGCCTTCAGGGTGGTGGTCCCCACTGGGGTGCCTGGCCAGCCTGGGTGAGGGGATGATGGCTGTTTGCAACTGGTCACACATCCTTCAGGGTGGGGGTCCCCACTGGGGTGCCTGGACAGCCTGGGTGAGGGGATGATGGCTGTTTGCAGCTGGTCACACACCCATCAGGGTGGGGTCCCCACTGGGGTGCCTGGCCAGCCTGGGTGAGGGGCTGAGGGCTGTTTTCAAGCTGGCGGGTGACTGAAGCCCCCAACCGCTCCTTTTCTTCTTGTTTTTTATTCTGGGCCAGCTTTAGCTCTGACTCCAGCTCTGAGATCCTGGCTCACTGAAAGCAGGTTTCTGGGGTTTTGTTTAGCTTCTATATTTGTAACTATGTTTCAAACTGCAAGCTCAGAGGCCGACAAGGCAGGCAGGGAACGTTGGTTTCCTCCATCACCGAAGCAAGGAAGCCTCATGTTAGTTTCAAGCTGCCTGGCTGCCGGCCGCCATCTTGGCTGGCAGTTAATTTGCATATGGCCCTGATTAGCCAATGGGAAGGGTAGCGGACATATGCTAATTACCATGTTTCTCTTTTATTAGATAGGATAGTACTAGAAGTCCTAGTCTCAGCAATCAGACAAGAAAATAAAATGAGAAACATCCAAATAGGAAAGAAAGAAGTAAAACTGTTACTATTTGCAGATTAACAGAATTAATAAAAGAATTCAGTAAAGTATCAGGGTACAAAATTAATATATAGACATCTCTTTCTATACACTAATAGCAAACAATCCGGTGTGGGGGGGTGGGAGGGATTGAAGAAAACATTTCCATTTACAATGACATCCTATCTGATAAAGCGGTAATATGGAAATTGACCATAACTCCAACACACAAGATGGCTGCCCCCATGTGGACACAGGATGGCCATCAGGGGAGGGCAGTTGTGGGCAATCAGGCCAGCAGGTAAGAACTATTGGGAGGGACCAGGCCTGCAGGGAAGGGCAGTTGGGAGTGAGCAGGCTGGCAGGGGAGGACAGTTGGAGGGACCAGGCCTGCAGGGGAGGGCAGTTGTGGGCAATCGGACCATCAGGGGAGGGCAGTTGTGGGCAATCAGGCCTCCAGGGGAGGACAGTTAGGGGTGACCAGGCTGGCAGGGGGTCAGTTAGGTGTTGATCAGGCAGGCAGGAGAGTGATTAGGGGATGATCAGGCTGTCAGGTAGAAGCGGTTAGGGGAAATCAGGCAGGCAGGCAGGCAAACAATTAGGAGCCAGCAGCCCTGGATTGTGAGAGGGATGTCTGACTGCCCTCAAAAGGTTCCAAATTATAGGGGATTCAGGCTTAGCTGAGGGACAACCCCCCATGCACGAATTTTGTGCACTAGGCCTTTAGTGAAAGAATAAACTACCAGATTCCAATATGGCTGCAGAGTAGGTAGAAGCTACACCACCAGGTCTGGGGGCCAAATCAGATTTATAGCTAAATTATAGAGCAATCAACATGAAAAACCAACTGAAGGCTAGCTGACCTAAAATACTATAACCAAGGATTAACATAAGAAGTCACATAGAGACTGGTAAGGGAGGAGACATGGAAAGGATGGCTAAGAAGCTTGAGTGATAGGTGGCTGCAAAACGTCCTCTTCCTCCCCCCAACCCCCAGGAGTGAGGAGTCTCAACGCCATGCAGGAATCCCCAAACTAGAGCAACAGAGACTTGTAGAGGAGCCTGCATAGCATCTGGTGGTGAAAATCAGTGGGGATTCAATCTGCCTGGGAGAGAAGAAAGTCTTCTAGAGATCCAGATACCACCTTCCCAGAGTTGAGCACTTCTACTGTAACAGCACCCGTCTGGGGAATGCACTGTCTGGTTCTCCATTTAGTGGTGACACCACTGCCATGCTTGGGTCCTGCATGGGTGTCTGCCTGCTATACCCAGTAGAGACCTTGGGGTGTGCCTTTTCTTTTTCTGTGGAAGCTCTTGGAGGAGACTTCAGAGAGTGGTTGTACTGTGTAGCTTTGGAAAGTGGACCACTCTTCTCCACCTCAAGCACACAGCCATCACACCTTGCCCCTACTGGTTGAATCACTGGGCCTGCCCTGCCATTCTGTGGCCCAGCCCTGCTAAATTCAATGGTGCAGGGAAATCAGAGTGCTGTGCAGAGCTGAAACTTTGGAGCATCTCCTGGGGAGACTTTTGTCTGGAAATCAGATGAGTGGGTGCTGGGTTGTGTGGCTACATTGGGTGGGGGTATTACTATCTCCCCTGTGAGTTCAGCCAACACTACCCCAGGAAGGGAAAGAAGTGCCTGATGCCCTCCTATAGCTTGCCAGCAACACCCCCAGGGGAGATTGTTGGGATCAGCCCTCCCAAGTTCCGATGGCCCCAGCTGGCTAAGGTCAGTTCTGGGAGGAAGGGTGTGCTGCTGGAAGCTGGGAGATTTTGAGTGTATCTCCCTTGGAGACTATTTTCTGGGTCCAGGATGAAGTTCTAGGCCTGCTCCTGTGGGCTCCACTGGCACCACCACTAACAAGAAACTCTTGATCTGCCCTAATGAGACCTGGTGACTCAGCCCTATTGAGCTTGCTCCTTCAGAGGGAATGGCTGGCTGCACCCAACCTGAACCTGTGGCATGCTCCTCCTAGAAAAAGCTAGAGTTGAAGACTCTGGCAAAGGCTGAGTGGTTTGGTTCTGGAGTAGGGGCCACTTTCCCTGTAATGATTACCCAGCACGGTCCACAAGTAGAGGATCTACTTAGTCTTGTCCTCACCCCACCCTACTTAGTTTGTAACCTGAGAAAAGGTCTCTGCATCATGCTTAGCCTGGGCCCACTCTACAGTATTTCTCCAGAACTCTGGAGGAAAACCAGGCAATCTCTAGGGGATGGAGTGGACCTCATTTGTGAAATATAATGAAAAACCTAAACTGATGAACAAAAGTAGATCCAGAGACATAGAAACATCAAAATTCAGAGGGAAGGCAGGAGAGGATTAGAGTTGGGGAGGGGGAGAGTGATCAACCAAATAACTTGTATGCATGCAGATAAGCATAACCAATGGACACAGACACTAGGGGAGCAAGGGCATGTACTAGGGGGTGGGAGCAGCATGGGAGAGGTCAATGGGGTTGGAAGAAGACATATGTAATACTTTCAACCATAAAGAACTTAATTTTTTTAAAAAAAGAATTTATATTCATATGTACATAATCCATGGACACAGATAATAATGTGGTGAAGGCCTGGGGAGGGGGTGAGAGTGAGGAATAAGGGCTCAATGAGGGAAGAAGAGGGGCATCTGTAAAAATTTCAACAATAAAGATAAATTTAAAAAGAGAGAGAGAGAATACAATCAAGATAGCAGCATATGTAAACATGGTACTTGTATCCTCTCACAACCACATAGAAATTACAACTAAAATACATAATAACCATCATTCAGAACCACCTAAAATCTGGCTGAATGAAAATCCTACAACTAGAGAATTAAAGCAGAGAGCACATTGAGTCTGGTAGGAGGAATGGAGGCTCAAAACGGGCTGGTCTGATATCCATGTGTGGCATTTTTAAAAATTGAGATGAATATCTTGGCTGTGGAGGCTTCCTATGAGGAGCAAGGGGTCCCAGTCCCACACCAGACCCCTCAATCCAGGGTTCCAGCACTAGGAAGAGAAGTCCCCATAAAAGTCAGGCTATAAAAACCAGCAGGGCCGAAACCGGTTTGGCTCAGTGGATAGAGCATCGGCCTGCGGACTGAAGGGTCCCAGGTTCGATTCCAGTCAGGGGCATGTACCTGGGTTGCGGGCACAACCCCAATAGGAGATGTGCAGGAGGCAGCTGATCGATGTTTCTCTCTCATCAATGTTTCTAACTCTCTGTCTCTCTCCCTTCCGCTCTGTGAAAAATCAATAAAATATATTTAAAAAAAACAGCAGGGATTGTGGCTGAGTGACATGGAGGCTGCTGGAATGCCAAGCAGTTCCTCTTAAAGGACCAGCACACAGACTTTCTGCGACTCACTCCCTCTCAGCTCTAGTGCAGGGACAGCAGCTTGAAAGGATCCAGGTACATACAAGAAGGAACTAAATTGTCTGGCTTCAGGGCAAGAACTTGGGATCAGCTTTCTCCCAGACAAAAGTGCTCACAGAGGTCATTGTTCCTATGCTGAAACCTCCCATGCCACAGAGCCGACTGAAAAGGCACTATATTTAAGTATCCATCAACCTGTATCACACTGTTTTCCCTGCCCTGGTGATTCCCTGAGACCTCGTCCAACCCAGTTTGCAGCCCCACCCAAGGTGTATGCAGTGGTTTTACCATATGAATCACCTGGCCTGACTCAGGCTTCCAACTGTCCTAAAATCTCTCAAACAAGTAGCATCTGGACTCAGTGTGCCCCATACTTATTAATTCACAGCTTGCATTGGTTCACAGTTTGACCTCTTCTAGGCACCTCCAAGTCCAACCCAAGTATCAGCCATCTGTAGATCACTCAGTAGCTCCTCTCAGGTAGCCCCAGGTAGAGCACAGACAGTGGCTGACTTTGCAACTCCCAGGAGACTCCAGAGCCAGTGCACACAGTGGACAGCTGAAGACCATACCATATTACAACTCAACACATTCATAAGCAACACACTCAAGGGGCATACCCCAAGGAATGGTCTCTACATCATGACCAGCCTGGGCCCACTCTACAGTCTTTCTCCAGAAAGCTCTGGAAAAAGATCAGGCAATTGATCTGGAGGTCAATTCCTCCCAATGACACCAACAGCAATCAAGGCTTAACTACAACAAGACTGTGCATACAGCCCACAAATGGGTGCACCAAGAGTGTCCACCTCAGATAATTAGGGAGGCTGAGCCACTGGACACTATAGGATTCCTAGCACACAAAGCCACTCTATCAACACAGGGAAGCAGCCAAAGTGCAGAGACAAAGAAACAGGTCACAAATTAACTACAGGAAACCTACCACACAAGGCCACTCTACCAATTCCAGAAGACATAACAGTTCTACCTAATACATAGAAAAAAATACAGGGCAGCAGCCAAAACGTGGAGACAAAGAAACAAATGTCACAAATGAAAGGACAGAAGAAATCTCCTGTAAAAGAACTAAATGAGATGGAAACAAGAAAACTTTTAGATACAGAGTTCAAAACAATGGCTATAAGTATGCTCAAGGAGCTTAATGAGAGCTTCAAGAGACTTAGTGAGAATTTAGAGGATCTTCATGAGAACATCAAAGACATGATAAAGACCAGTCATAAATTAAGGATACACTAATGTAGAGAATCACATGAGTGATTTGGAATATAAAGAAGCAAAAAAACACCCAATCTAGAACAACTGCAAGTATACCAACATTCGCATTATGGTGCTGGAAGGAGAAGACAGAGCTCAAGATATTGAAAACCTATTTGAAGAAATAACCACAGAAAACTTCCTCTACCTGGTGAAAAAAATAGACTTACAAGTCCAGGAAATGCAGAGATTCCCAAACAAATGAACCCAAAGAGGCCCACACCAAGACACATCATAATTAAAATGTCAAAGGTTAAAGACAAAGAGAGAATCTTAAAAGCAGTAAGAGAAAAGCAGTTAGTTACCTACAAGGCAGCGCCCATACGACTGTCAGCTGATTTCTCAACAGAAACTCTGTAGAAATGGGTGGCAAGAAATATTCAAAATGATGAATAGCAAGGACCTACAACCAAAATTACCCAGCAAAGCTATCATTATAATTGAAGGTCAAATAAAGAATTCCCCAGAGAAGAAAAAGCTAAAGGAGTTCAGCACCACCAAACCAGTATCACATGAAATGTTGAAGAGTCTTCTTTAAGAAGTGAAGAAGAAGGAGGAGGTGAAAAAAGATTTAAAAAAAATGGCAATAAATACATATCTATAAACAACTGAATCTAAAAATCAAAATAAATGAGTAAGGGACATAATTGTCAACTACTATGAAAAGCAGTTTGGAGATTCCTCAAAAAATTAATAACAGAGCTACTACATGACCCAGCAATTCCTCTCCTGGGTATATACTCAGAAAACTCAAAATCATGTATTTGCAAAGATATATGCACCCCTATGTTTATTGCAGCATTATTCGTGGTGGCCAAGATGTGGAAACAACAAAAGTGTCCTGTGATAGAGAACTGGATAAAGAAGATATGATACATATACACAATGGAAGACTACTCAGCCATAAGAAAGGATGAAATACTGCCATTTGCAACAACATGGATGGACCTTGAGAATATTATGCTAAGTGAAATAAGTCAATCAGAAAAAGCTAAGAACCATATGATTTCACTCATATGTGGAATATAAAACTGAAACTCATGAACAGAAACAGCATATGTGGAATCTAAAGAACAAAATAAACAAATTAGTAACAGACTCATAGATGCAGAAAGCAGACCAATGTCTGCCAGAAGGGAGAGGGTTGGGGGGGGGTGAAAAAGATGAAGGAATTAGGAAGTACAAATTGGTAGTGACAAAATAGTAACAGGGAAGTACGGCATAGGGAATATAGTCAGTAATGTTGTCATAACTATGTATGTTGCTGGTGGTTACTGGAAGTATTGGAGGAATACTTTGTATGCTTGTCTAACCACTGTTTTATACACTTGAAACTAATGCAAAATAATCCTATCTAATAAAGAAGGAATATGCTAATTGACCCTTATGCCATCACAAAGATGGTGGTGCCCACAGCCAATAAGGAGGGAATATGCTAATTGACTGCCCTGCCCTCAAAGATGGTGGCACCCACAGCCAATTAAAGGGAATATGCTAATTGTCTGCCACACCCAGTCCCCTCAGCCCCGCCAGGGTGGCAGGTGTGTAGCAAGGCCGGGCCTACCTTCAGGTGGGCCCAGCCTTGCCGCATGCCTGCTTGTGGAGTCCCCCAGTCAACCTCAGCCCCCAGCCTCCCAGGGCCAGCCTCAGATGGTGGCTGCTCAGCCAATGCCTGAGGTTCAGGCAAGCCTTGGATGTCAGCTGCCCAGCCACCCAGGGCTGGCCCAGGGCACAGGCAACCCTTGGATGGCAGCTGCCCAGCCGCCCAGGGCCTCCTGAGGCTTAGGTAGCCAAGACTGGCCGAGGCTTGCACTGCTGGCAGTGGCAGCAGCAGAAGTGTGATGGGGCATCACCTTCCCCTGATCACTGGGTTGCCTCCAACCCCTGAGGGCTCCTGGACTGTGAGAAGGGGCAGGCCAGGCTGAGAGACCCCCCCTCCAGTGCATGGATTTTCATGCACCAGGCCTCTAGTATTAAATATAAGTGGTAAATAAACATACTGGTAGCAATATAAAATACTGCTCTGTGTCTTCCTATAAACAAAACAACAGAAAGGAGGAAAATTTTACTTGATGTCTTGACAGTTTATGCTGCAGTGCTTGGCACAAACAATATTTGCTGGAAACATTTCAAAAGTTATATATACTGTCTGTGAAAGAAGATAAGCCCCTCCCAAGTACCAGTTCTCATCTGAGCTCCAAAAGAGCTGACCTGCCTGTTCCCTGCTGCTCCCTGGACTTACCAGGCTTACCTTCTTGATTTTCTTTCATATATATATATTAGAGGCCCAGTGCATGAAATATATACTAGAGGCTAACTGCCCCCTCTGCAGTTGGGGTCTAGTCACCCCCAGCTGCCCCCCCCCACCATCATGGTTGCCCCTTACTGCCCCCCCTTCCAGCCTGGTCACCCCTCACTGCCACCCTGCTGGCCTGGTCTCCCCCAATTGCCTCCCGCCAGCCTGGTCTCCCCCAACTGCTCCCCTACCCACCGGCCTAGTCACTCCACACAGCCTGCTGTTCAGTTGTTTGGTCATATACTAGAGGCTAACTGCCCCCTCTGCAGTTGGGGTCTAGTCACCCCCAGCTGCCCCCCCCCACCATCATGGTTGCCCCTTACTGCCCCCCCTTCCAGCCTGGTCACCCCTGGCCTGGTCGCCCCATGCAGCCTGCTCTTCAGTCATTTAGTCATCCTTCACTAACCCCGCTGCTGGCCTGGTTGCTCCACTCACCTGTTCAGTCATCCATTCAGTTGTTTTGGATGTGATAGCCCTGGCTTTATATATATATATTAAACATATCTGTATTGATTTCAGAGAGAAAGGGAGAGGGAGAGAGAGATAGAAACATCAATAATGCGAGAGAATCTTTGATCAGCTGCCTCCTGCACATCCCCTACTGGGGATCAAGCCCAAAACCCAGGCATGTACCCTTGACCAGAGTCGAACCTGGGACCCTTCTATCTGCAGGCTGATGCTCTCTATCCACTGAACCAAACCAAGTAGGGCTCCTCTATATTTTTATCTGCCTCTTAGTTCCAGGCATCTTCAGAAAACCAGAGAAACTGTGGGATTCTGGTGTTCTGCACTCCCATCCTCCATTACCTCCCCATTTCCCCTCCCTTATTTACTCCTTCTCTCACCAAAACTCAAAGGGAATCTGTTCATTTTGCCAGAAACTCTCAGACACTCTCAGTTCAGCAAAGAGATAAATTTGTTTTACTCCCAGATGGGAAAAAGAAATGTGATATTCTAATTACTAAGACATTTTTTCTTACTGCAAAGAGAATATAAATATTCAACATAATATTGCTCCCAAATTATGCAACTTTTATTTACATGGCAGTTTTTCTTCACATTTGCAAACTTTCTCTGGCACTCACACATGCACATGCGTGCTCGTGCTCATGCACATGCGCACACACACACACACACACACACACAGTTCTCACAAGGCTCTAAACAGCACAATTCTGCACCTCAAATCCTCTGTCATCTGCACCAGTCCTACCTTCCCCTGCTTTCCCATTCCATTCCAGTCCCACAGTTCTGTCCCTGGCCATCTGGTGGGCCTGTCTATGCTGCATGCTCATCCCCTAAATGCCTTTGCACCTGTGATTTCTGACCTCCTTTTAGACTTTCAAACACAGCTCAGGTGTTCCTCCAGCAGGGCACAGTAAGTCTTCTATACCCATGTTGTATTTTAATGTTATAGCACCTACGCTAGTCTATTCCATTTTTTTAGCCTTCTACTCATTGTCATGTTTTGACTCTCCAACCAGCCAGACAGTGAACTGAATGGAGGGTGTGGACACTGAACTCAAGCAGCTCTTGGCTGTGAAGCCTAATTTCTGAGCTACATAAAATGAATAAATAAACATCCCAAACCCCTTGCAACATTGAGGGTGGCCATGAGTATTAAAGGAGGTCTCACCCAAGAAGCTCCTGGCCTCTTGCTCTTCGTGGACTGTCTTACTGCTTTCTTGAGGACACGACTATATCCTGCACTGGTCCCTGATTTATGGGATGCTTAGCACACAAATGTGGGACATGAGCAGCAGCAACTGTTGAAGTGCCCAGAAATAATAAAAAGGTAGAAACATAATCTCAGTTGGCAAGGAAATAAGACAGATCTTTAACCATTTAAGACCAGGTGCTGCTAGAATTGAAATGGAAATGAGACAGCACTAAACAACAGATCAATCATGACACATAGACCATTTCTATGCTTAGAAAGCTATTTTATTAAATATATAGAAAAAGAAATGTCTTGTTTCTAACACCTTAAGTAAAGGCTGAATTGAGTAGTGCCGCAATATGCAATAAAAATGTGTCTCTTCAGCTCCATTGGTTGGAGTATTGTCCTGTCCACCAAAAGGTTACGGGCTCCATTCCCACTCAGGGCACATACCTGGGTTTTGGGTTCAACTCCTGGTCAGGGCACATCAATTGATGTTTCTCTCTCGCATTGCTATTTCTCTCTCTCTAAAATCAATACAAATATATCCTCAGGTGAGTATTTTTAAAAAAAAAAAAGATGTCTTCTACAGCCTTTTTAACTAGTCCAAGTTCTGATCAGGTACTATCACACATTAAATCGCAGGCAGGGATTTAAATACTATGATCAGATAAGAAGTGCATTCTCTAATTTCTCTGTGGGCGTTTGCTGGGTTAGTCTTACCCTTAACCTCAGGAGTCAGAACAAAGCAACAGACCTTTAGTTTTGAATCCTATCAGCCACACAGTGGTGAGAGGAGGGTGAATTCTTCAATTTGCATGATTTCTATAACTTCTTATCACTAAGTAGGAAAAAAAAATACCATCCATTCACATAAGGGGTTTCATTGAAAAGCAAGCACTTCTTTCTATTTACTTAAGCATCACATTAGAATATGGAGAAGCACAATAAATTCTAAACATGGTGCACATCTGGTCCAAGAACTACAATCAATTTATTGCTGAATCTGAGATATTTTCAGTGACTTTCATATAATATATTTTCACACATTTCTAACAAGACATTTTCTTGGAACTAAAATAGACAGGTATATCTGTCAGTTCAATTTCTTGCAAATGAAACAGAAAAATGTTTGGCTCAGATATCTGTACTGTCCTTGGAACAGTGTAGCTATCATATGAGAAGGGTATTAGTCAAAGATGCCAAAAGCTCAGCAATTACTTCCAAAAAGTGAAATTACTGGCTACACAGAAAAATAAAAAGATATATGCATGCATGTATGCACCTTCTCTTTTTTCCCATTCCAACAGAACGATTTATTGCATTTACTTGAAAGAGATGTACCAGTCTTTTAAACCTATCTATCTCCCAGTACTTTAGTATATTGGATTCCTATTAAATGGAATCTTTTGATCCCTGTGCCTCTTATTAAAGCAGAACTTTATTAAAAGTTTTATTAAAAATTAAAATGCAATTGAAATCACATTAAAGTGCTTAAAAGGTCTATATTTTCACCCTAAACCCTCATGGGCATTTGTAAGGAGAGTCACAAAGATATTGGATAGCCAGAGCGCCCCCAAGGCCTATAAAGAGGGCTGCCAAAATGTCCCAGTATTGGCCCCAGTGAAACCATTTACTGGCTCACCGTTGGCTGCATAATGTATCTCTAAGCACTTTCTCCTCTGCAAAAACCCCAGGGCTCCTTTAAGAGCCTTCTCTCAGCACACAAAACTTTTAAATGACTCACTCTTCCCTACTCCAGCCCTACAGTCCCTCACCCCAGCCATACAGGCTTTGACTTTTGCTGATAATCCACTCAAAACGTGTTCTGCATGTAGGGCTGGCAAGAAATACATAAAGGAAGTTATCTGATCTGACAAGATTCATAAACAGAAAGCACACAGTCACCATCTGTCATACTTGTGAGCCTTTGCCTACAAATTCCCTCCACCGTGAATGCCCTGGCTAACTTTGCCTGGTGAACACCGTATTGTGCTTCAGAACTCAGTTCAACTCAAACTTTTTGGTGACACTTTTCCTGACTCTCTTCCCCTTGCTGATTGGGTGGGCCATTCTCTGGTATGGGATAAGCATACAATCCTCTTCCAGCTCTCTGCCATCATAGTAGCATTCAAGAGTGTCAGATGTGTCATGGCTTGGTCTGTACCAGCCTGCAAGCCCCTTCTGGACAGAGCTTGTGTCTTGTTTTCTCTGTATCCCCAGTATCTAGGAGGGACTCCACAAATATTTGCCAAGTGAAAAAACATAAGCAGCAAGCCAGAAAATTCCTGACTATGTCCAGATTGATTACGAGCTTGAGCAAAAAGAAGAGAATCTCGGGGAAGGGCAAACTCACCAAGTTTTCAGGTATTTCAACCAGAAGTGCTGATAGTAAGAAAAATCCAACTGATCCTATGGAGATACAGCAGGAAAATATATGCTTTTACAATCTGGACCTGCAGTTTAGTTGTTAGAATTAGAGAAATACAAAAGACACAGAAGAACGTTTGAGAGAGGGAAATTAAGGGATGGTAGGAAATGACAAGCAAAACAGTGAGTGATCGCCATTCTGAAAAGACAAAAGCAGAAAGGAAAAGATCAAGGGGAGGAAACCAGGAAAGGGATATGTGGGATGAGGAAAGGTAGATAAGAACATACAATGTATTAACCAAATTACAGCACCCTAGAATGGCAAAGTGTCTCTTGAATATAAAAAGGTACACTCGGGAAAAATTTAGAAAACTACCTATGTTAGCAGATAAGAAAAGGCAAGCAAAAATAGGAACAGGAGGCCAGATTGCTTGAGGCCCACAAAATGAAGTGACTGCATTTATGCTAAGTTGAGTTGAACAAAGAGAACTTCACTGAGAAACAACTTTGAGGCTGATCCTGTACTTCACAGTCTAGAAGAGAATTCACACAAAAACGAGTGTTTCAAGAGAGCTCCATGAGTTCTGACAGAGGTGCACACAGGGCTGCCGAGCCCACAGTGCGGAGCTCACAGGAACACTTCGTGTTCTGCCTGCTGTGGCAGTGTCCTTAAAACAGTCCAGGTGTGTTTGAAGGAGCACGCCTAACTGCAGCTGAAATAACTAAAAACAAGGTGGTAAATGGCTTCCCCGGGCCAATATGGGGACAAATTGGCAGAGGAGTGTTTCTCTGCAGAGCTCTCCAACTGTTTGAGGATACTACCACCTCTCCTGAGTTGCCCTTGAAAAGGCTATGTGGAAAGGTAGAGCCTTTTAAATTTTTATGTGGTTTCTAAGGCATCTTAATTTTTAACAAAAAATAGTTCTTAATAACATTCTGGATAAAAGACTATGGTGCGTACAAGATCCTTTTTATAATGCCAACTCTTTGTGTAATATATATATATATAATCTTTTAAAAGACCATGGTTTGGCAAATGCTGATGGCCTTTAACACATAGAATTATTCTCCTTCCGTTTATGCCACTGCTTGATGCTGTGGCCAAGGACAAATCCATCCAATTCTCTGTCGTGACTTTGCTTCATTTTGAGGTGAGGAGTTTAAAATGAAATGTAACATAATAGTAATTTCCAACAGCTTTAATCACTGAAATGGGCTTGTCCAGCTGATACTGCTTAATGCCAGCTTCTGACACATGTTCCCTAAGCTTCAAAGCATGCCAAGGAGCCTATATCGCAGGCACACTGCTGGGGATGATGGTTAACTGGGGGTCGGCAGCCACAACTGAAAAAGACACTCACTCATAAGTGTAGAATAGAATCCTGACACTCTCCTGTCATTTGATGGATGCTTTACTGTTTACAAAGTGTTTTCTTTGAGCCTCAAAGAAGTTGTGATTCACCAAGATCCTCTGGTGTGATGTCAGAGCGAGAAGCTTTACAAACTTTCTCCTGCATGGCCAGGCTCTGAGGGCATTCTGACAGAAACACCTGTGGACAGAATTGATTCATCAATACGGTGTAATGATTAACAACTTAACCTGAAGTCATTCAGAAGAGCTGTCTATAAGATGGATATGAGGAGGACACAAGGGTAAACTGTCAGAGCTAAGGCATCGACTGAGGATGGATTGAACAACATGTTCAACAAACAGCCCAGAAACCATCCTCAACACAGAAGAGAAGTGGCACCAGGGTCATCAGGAATGATTAATGAGAAGCCAAGTAGGAGAAGGCCAAACATTTTAGGAAGAGAAAATTATATTTATGTGTCAAACACATTAGGGAATTGCTGAAAATTTACACTTACAAGAGTAGATAAAGGTATCATTCACTTACAGTGAGTCAGTTGGTTGCACCTTGTTACTTTTTATCTGAGAAGAAATGTAAGAGGTGCTTGGAGAGACAAATCCACTCAAGAACAAACTCAATGAAAGCAGTGGATTTTACCAAGCTGTTATTCCATTTATGAAGTTAGATTTTCTTTTAGCTTCTTAAATTCATGTTGTGGTTTTTCAAAATTCTTCTCTGAATTCAAATTTTGACTTTTCTTCAAAGGACTAAGAAGTTACCATATCCATTGAACACAGAGAAAACACAATAACCTTGATAAATAAAACCAAAGGACAAGGAAGTATGTAGGGATGTTCACATTTATTCACACATATGCAGCTTGACTCATTTTCTAGATGAATGACACATTGATTCTACACTGTAATTTAGCCTTTTTTGTGCCTCAATGTTCTCACCTGTAAAGTAGGGCTGTCATTAGGATTAAAAGAGTCAATGTATATAAAGTACTTGGCATAGTGGCCAGGATAATAAATAATAAATAAATGTTAGCTGTTATTTATATTCCAATGAGTGCTTTGACTTCTATAAATCATAAAAAGTGGTCCTTGAACACTCGTGTGCAAGAAGTTTCCAGTGGTTCGTTAGGTCTATGAAATTTGATCATCCTTGCCTTTCCTTGGCAGGAATCTTAACTAGACGAAGTTATTGATCCAGGTAGCAAGATCCACACCTCTACATGACTGTTTCCACTCAATGAAAATTTTCAGAAAGTAATCATTTCAGGATGAAATTGCCCATGCTTGTTCTAACCCAATGGAAACTCACTTGCATGGAAGACGGGAGCCAAAGCCATCCTTCGCTTGGGGGTGACTGGAGCTGAGGAACATTTTTTTTTCTTATCCCAAATTAATGTCTTTTAGCTGGAGTTTTAAAAATTACTAAACATTATGAGTTGTCTTCTCTTAGCCTTTCATATAAGTGACCACCTGCTTTGAAGCTCCTGCTATTTTTAAGATTGTGTTAACCTCCTTTAAGACAAAGTGGTCCCAAGATGAAAATTTGGGTTTTCTTTTATGTCCAAGTTTTTTTCAGCTAAAATGCTCTACATTTTAATAGTTGCTTCTCTGACCTTTCTCTTTTAACTTCATAACATATTTTACAACTCTAAGATGCTGGTAGAATGATTTTGGAAAGTATTTCAACAGAGTTAAATGCCTAGAGCCCTCTACTCTACTAGACATATGCAATCCCAGGTCTTTTCCTTCATAATGCCAAGACATTCAGATACAGTGCTTAAAAGTGTCATTTTCTCTCTTGCCAGACCCAGTAGGACCTCCAGCTCCTAACCCAATGTCCACCATAATGGATAAGTGGATAAATGAATGAAGGAGTGAACAAATGACCAAATGGAGCAGATGGTTTACTGAATATTTTACTAATCTGGATATTTATTAGAAATGTTATAAGGTTTCTTTCATTATAAGTACTTCATTTCCCTAACATAAGGTTTCTTCTCTCTCTTTCCTTATCACCACCAGCTACCAGTAGCCAAGTTATAGAAGTAGTGGCTATATATCCTCAAACCCATGATCTCTCAGAGTTGTAGCTGACTTGACTGTATAGCAATCATGGTCCAATCTTCCCAATGAAAAGTGACTCTGAAATGAAACCTTTCTAATTTCTCCCTTCTGCCACATCCCTCAATTCCCAAATCAGTTCTGATCTAAATTAGGAAATACTTGGATAGAAGAGATGATTGACAGGAGGGGGGCATTTGATACAGGAGAGGAGCACTCGAACACTTCCTCTCACTTGATTCTGCATCAGAGCAGATACCAGGTTTTACACACCATCACAGACCCAGAAATGATGGCCCAGAAAACTTGCACTCCATTCACAGTTCCACTTTTGCAAATATGAGTTCTACTGAGTCTTAAGTTCCTAAATGCAAAAACCATGACATTTTCTCCATATTCTCGGGAGCCTGAAAAGTGTTTGTGGAAGGAAAAAGGAAATGAGAGGGAGGGTGCAGAAAGATGGAAAGAAGAAATGAGGGTGGGAAGGAAGAAAGGAGAAAAGAAGGGAAGACGGGGAGAGGAAAAACAGGGAGGGAAGGGATTGGAAAGGAAGGAAAGAAGCAGATATTCAGTCTCCTTGGAGCCCCCATTTTGCTAAAACATAACTACCTACTCCTTTGGGGAGAACATGGCCTTGCGAGTTCACTGAGCTACTAGAACTTCCAGCTGTCTCCCATCCACCTCTTTCACTGATTTGTGCCTGGACCATTTTTAGTTTTCTGGACAATGTGGACTAGGAGGAGGACCTGGAACTCAGGTAAATGATAAAGTTTTGAATATCAGGTTGGTAAATTGTCATGTGTCTCCTCAGCATGTATGCTTTACTTTAAATGCAGAGGACAGCTTGAAGCAGGGGCAGGCATGGAATTCTATAAAACATGAAAGCACATTATTGAAAATCATCAGAGGCCTTCACTTGAGCTCTTGATGTTTGTAGGCATGGGCAATTAATCCCTGGAACATGTGATGCTGTCTCTGAACCAGGAGACCAGATTTTTTTTATTAAGATTTGGGCTTTTGGAATCTCCTGATCATTCATTTCATTCTAATGATCTGGGAGAAATATAGAAGGCAAGTTAATGATATTCGCTGCTGACTTTGAATTGGGAGGGAGCCACCTGAAATATTAGTAATTGGCTCAAGTAAAGAAATAATTGCAGGCTAACTGGATTATAAATTTAATCTCCATAGTACTTTCTCACAAATAAACCAGATTCAACTTATAAAATATCAAGAAGGAAAAAAGCTATCACATGCTTTCATTACTGTGTACCTTAAAAAATTGGCTACATCTGTTTTCTCAGAGCTACATGCCAGAGGGCTGGCCCCCTAAAATAACGTGTAGCCTCTAAATAAGACATACTTAAAAATGTAAGTCCTCAGCCCTAACCCACCAAGTCTGGCTATTAGCATGCCCACCACCATTTATGACCCCATGAATACTGAACATTCACAATGACCCAGTCACCTGTGCCAGGCACGACAGAGAGACAAGGAAGATCTCATCTCCGGGCTTAGAGTGTGTTTGTAAGTAGTCCTTCCTTGGAGGAAAACATTATTATGAAAACTTCTGGACCAACTTTGGATTTCCATGCTGAGAAGCCTTGTCTACAGGTTCCTCTAGCAGAGCTTATGGAGAATTCCCCCCTTTAGAGTAGGAGGACCCCAGCCAAATCTAGAGAGGCTGTGAGCATCTGAAGGGCAGCTGGCCTAGCCCCAAGCTGTCAAAGAGGAAAATCTGCCATTTATGCCCATTGCCTACTTTGTTTTCCCCTCCAGTGTTTCCCAACAGGCCATATACCAGAATCACTAAGTACACTTTTTAAAAATATAGATTCTTGACCCTACTTCAGTCTTGCTGAATTAAAATGCCTAGATTGCATGGAATCTGCCTTTTAAACAACTTTCTCAGGAAATTTTTATGTCAAGTTAGAGAACCACTATGTAGTAGAAAGAGCAGAGGCACTGAGGGCAGATACACCAAGATCTGAAATCCAGCACTGACAATTAACTGTAGGTGCTGGGTTAATTGCTTAACTTCTTTGTGACCCAATTTGCTGGAAGTAAAATGAAACAATACCAGTGTTGTTATAAACTTAGAGTATGCAAAATACCCAACATTGAGCCACTACCATAATCTCTTTCCATCTTCATTAATGCCTGCTTCCAGGAAAAATATTTTATATCAATATTTTATTATTTGGTTCAAATTTAAATCAGATGTCTCCAAGATTGTTGGCTTATTGGCATATGTCTAACTTTGAGGAGGGGAGAAGCTTTGTTCACAGATTTTTAAACTCTAAGAAGCACATTTATAAATAGGAAAAATTCAGGGGATAGAGTTGGTTGTAGCCAGCAAGGTGAGCTTTTGGTATCCTTCCCCAAAGAGACAAAGTCAATTACATCCTGAATTATTGAGAGCAAGCAAGATATACAAATCTGGTGAGAATTATGGGAAAAGAGAGAGGTTGCCATTCTTTCCTCTTATCTACACTAATAAAAGACAAACTTGCAAATTGGCCATACCTTCACTATGCCTTAAGCCACATCCATCAACCAATCAGAGCGACTATATGCAAATTAACCCAACCAAGATGGCGGCCGGCAGCCACAGAGCAAGGAGCTGGAGCGAGCAGGAGGCTTCCTTCCCACCCGCCCTGGTTGGCTCTGAACGCCTCTCAAGGCTATAAAGTTTCAATTATAGAAGGTAAATAAACCCCAGATACCTGCTTTCAGCCGGCCGTGGACAAGGAGCTGGAGCGAGCAGGAGGCTTCCTTCCCACCCGCCCTGGTTGGCTCTGAACTCCTCTCAAGGCTATAAAGTTTCAATTATAGAAGGTAAATAAATCCCAGAATTAAAAAAAAAAAGAAAAAAGTAAAAAAGGAGAGGCTGAGAGCTTCTGTCACTGGGGGGCTTGGCCAGCCTGAAAGTGACCCTCAGCCCCTCACCCAGACTGACCAAACCTCCATGGGGTGAGGATCCCCACAGGGCGGGTGGTCTTGACCAGCCTGAAAATAGCCATCAGCCCCTCATCCAGGCTGGCCAGGCATCCCAGTGGGGACCCTCACCCTGAAGGGGGTGTGACCAGCCTGCAAAAACCCATCAGCCCCTTACACAGGCTGGCCAGGCCCCCCAGAAGGACCCCCACCCTGATCTGGGACACCCTTCAGGGCAAACCAGCCAGCCCCCGCCTCCTCAGCAGCGCTAAGGATGTCCAACTGCAGCTTAGGCCTACTCCTCACTGGCAAGTGGACATACCCCAAGGGCTGCCAGGCTGTCAGAGGGATATCTGACTGCCAGCTTGGGCCTGATCCCCCAGGGAGTGGGCCTAAGCCAGCAGGTGGACATCCTCTGAGGGGTCCCAGACTACAAGAGAGCATAGGTCGGGCTGAGGGACACCCTCCCCCACACACACCGTGTGCACAAATTTTTATGCACCAGACCTCTAGTATTTCCATAATGGACTACCCTTATTGCATGATGAAGATGCAATATGCAAGGAGCATTAAAAACCAGAAGACCTGAGTTCAAATCCGAGGTATATAAATTTAAACAACTCGGTTCTCTCTAAGCCTTAGCCTCTTCCTCCATGAAATGAGGGATGTAGGATGCTAAAATCCTTCTACATTGATATGAATTTAGTATCTTTTCCAAGTACAGAATATTAAACTAACAATCACATAAATGAAGCAGGAAGGTTCTGGTAAGCAACAGAGCATTGAAGAGCAAGGAAGACCTTCCAAGGAGGTAAGCACCCAGAAAGCACAGTTCTTGAATGTCTCATAGGAATCTTATTTTAGAGAGTGTTTATCCTAAATTTGCCATCTTTGACCACTTCAGCACTCATAATAATTGGCCTCAGCCCAGAGTTCTCAATAAAAATAGTGGTCTGAGTGTATACATGCCACCTATCCCAGGATGCTCTGCTGTGGGAGGCAGCCAGAAAATACTTGAACCAAAACTTGTATGGAAATTAACTCTATTTAAGACAATAGACAAAAGGTGAAACTACCCAGTTTGTTTTTCAGGAAATTTTCGAGATGGTCAATAGGGAGTGAAAACCCACCCAACAGGGCCTGTGAGAGGTGGAAGTGGTGCCTCTCCCTGTCAAGGTGTCACAATGTTGTCAGGGTCTGCAGTTGGGTTACCCTTGGGTTGAGGTGATTTTGCTTGAGCACCATGTGAGAGGAACTCTTAATGGAATACTTTGGGAAAGAAGGAATGAACTAATGACTCAAAAAAAAACATTAAATTTCCTTTATACAGGTACTTGCGTGAACTTCCTTAACTTTGCCTTCTCTCCCCTTTCTAATGTATTTACCATTTTGCTCATCTTTCCTTCCTTCTATCCTTTCTTAGAGAACAAGATGTCACCTAACCTGACAGCTTTATATCATCTCACTCTGATGGCCCCTCTCTCCTGGATAACCAAACACCATCCTGCTCTGGATGACTTGATTCTTGTCTTTGATCCTTGACCTTGACTCTTTCTCTTGTCCTTCCTATTGGCTTGTCTTCCTCTACACTCCTCTTAAATTTTAGTCTCCAGGATTCCAGCCTAAGCCCCTCAACCTCTTGGACCTCTGTCCTTGGACAAACTCATTCACATCTATGGCCTCAACCACCACCTTCATGTCACAGACTCCCAAAGCAATATTAGAGCTGCCAAATTAAGTCTTAAGGTCTTGTTTCTCAAATCTAAATAATCCCTTTGGGCTCTCCTTTGGGATTAAAAGAAAATGGTTTAAATGGAACAGAACAAAGAACCCAGAAATTGACCCAATCCACTATGGTAAGTTAATATTTGACAAAGGAGGCAAGAGCATACAATGGAGTCGAGACAGTCTCTTCAATAAATGGTGTTGGGAAAATTGGACAGATACATGCAAAAAAATGAAACTAGACCACCAATACACCATACACAAAAATAAACTCAAAATGGATAAAGGACTTAAATGTAAGACAGGAAACCATAAAAATCTTAGAATAATCTGTAGGCAGAAAAATAGCAGATATTTGTTGTAGCAATATCTTTACTGATAGAGCTCCTAAAAATAAAATAAACAAATGAGACTTCATCAAATTAAAAGCTTCTGCACAGCAAAAGAAATCATCAACAAAACAACAAGAAAGCACACTGCATGGGAGAACATAGTTGCCAATGTTAACTCTGATAAGGGTTTAATCTCCAAAATTTACAGGGATTCACACAACTTAACAAAAGGAAGATAAACAATCCAATCAAAAAATGGGCGAAGGACCTAAATAGACACTTCTCAAAAGTGGGCATACAGAAGGCCAAGAGACATATGAAAACATGCTGAAAGCCACTAGTTATCTGAGAGATGCCGTGCTGCTGTAAAAAAGAAGGAACTCTTACCATTTGCAACAGCATGGATGGACCGGGAGAGCATTATGCTAAACAAAATAAGCCAGTCAGAGAAAGATATTATCACATGATCTCACTCACTTGTATAATATAATGAACAACATAAACTGATGAACCAAAATAGAGCAAGAGAAAAAATATATTTTAGAATATAATAGAAATAATCCTGTTATTTGCAGATTTTTAATATTTCCTACAACTTCTGTGATACTTGACTATGTTAGTACAGTTTTGGTAATATTATTATATTTAAAATCTTTTCTTGAAATATTAATGTTTATTGCATGTAACATTTATTATATTTAAAATAGTTTTTCTTGTAATATTAAAAATAAATAAATAAATACTAAGTTTTAAAAAAGGAAATGGCCTAAGCTATAAGAAGGAACCTAGAGCAGGGTGCTCCTCAGAATGCCTTTTCCGTAAGAAGCCACTGTGAGCATGTTCCTTGTTTTCCTATTCAAACCATTCCCACTTCCCAGTCCTATAACTACTGAAACATTATAGGAAGAGGTACAAAGGTATCAGCACCTAGATTTAAATCCTATCTCCAAACTTAGGCGACTTACCTAACTTCTCCAAGTCTTAATTTCATCATTGGCCTAGGGCAGTGGTCAGCAAACTGCAGCTCTTAAGCCACATGCGACTCTTTGGCCCCTTGAGTGTGACTCTTCCACAAAATACCAACTTCTGCGCATGGGCCACGAAGTTTCAATCGCACTGTACGTGTGCGCCCGCACGTGGTATTTTGTGGAAGAGCCGCACTCAAGGGGCCAAAGAGCCGCATGTGGCTTGAGAGCCACAGTTTGCTGACCACAGCCCTAGGGGGTTCAATAAGAAAATCACAACATGAAATCCTTATGGGCATAAAATGAATTGATGCCTGTAAAGTGCTTAGCACAGTGCCCAGCACCTAGAAAGGGTCCGGTCTTAGCAAGTACTATTTGAATGTACTTATTATGCAAAAATGGTGGTTCACATTTAAACTGCTATCTCAATAAGGAAAAAACGCATCTTAATGCTTTCTAAATCTGCCCCATAGCTACAGATAATCCAAGTGGTGGGTCCCAAGTCTTGAGGCTGCTGGTGGAAAAGGCTCATTGAGGGAAAAGAGCTTTGTTTCTTTTGCATTTCTTTCTCTAAGTATAAAATTCTCCTATCAACCAGGATGCGCTTTTTCATGCCAAGCAACTCTCCAGTCCAGAGTAAAGCTGAAAGGAAAGATGCATGTCCAGATTCAAACTGCAATGAGCAAAAGAGATGAACATCAGGGAGAGTCAGGAAAATCAGGTGTCAAGTACAGGAAGCATGTTTTTTGTATAAGAATTTTCTTTTGCCGGATTTTTTTTCTGCTCTCAAATTACATCTTTTTTCCTCCTGTAAAATGTCATTGGTGCCATTTCCAATCAAAATAGGTTGGAAAAAGTAAGCATAAGATCCCAGGAAGGAAAGGTGACAGGAGAAATTCTTTACCTATTAAAATAATTCTGTCACTTATACATACACCTTCCCTCTAATATATATATATAGTAGTCTTTGTGCAGCTTCATGCTATGTGGTCTCCCCAGTGGGGACCTCCACACTGAAGGGGGTGTGACCAGCTGCAAACATCCATCAGCCCCTCACCCAGGCTAGCAAGGCACCCCAGCGGGACCCCCACTCTGATCTGGGACACCCTCAGGGCAAACCAGCTGTCCCGCACCCATGCACCAGGCCTCTATCCTATATAGTAAAAGGGTAATATGCAAACTGACCCTATCAGCAGAAAGATTGGCAATGACTGGTCACTATGACACACACTGACTACCGGGGGCAGATGCTTAATGCAGGCCCTGCCCTCTGGTGGTCAGGGGGCTCCCACATGGGGGAGCTCTGCTCAGCCACAAGCCAGGCTGATGGCTGCCAGTACAGCGGTGGTGGTGGGAGCCTTTCCTGCCTCCTTAGCAGCGCTAAGGATGTCCGACTGCAGCTTAGGCCTGCTCTCCACTGGCAAGTGGACTGAAACTTAACAAATAAAAAGAAGCAGCTCTGAAGATCCCCCGAGGGCTGCCGGGCTGCCAGAGGGATGTCTGATTGCCATCTTAGGCCCAATCCTCAGGGGAGCAGGCTTAAGCCAGCAGGTGGTCATCCCCTGAGGGGTCCCAGACTGCAAGAGGGCACAGGCTGGGCTGAGGGACCCCCCACCCCCGAGTGCACAAATTTTTGTGCACTGGGCCTCTAGTATATTATAACACCCTACTCCTTGTAATAATGTGATATATTAATAATAGGGGAAACTTAGTGGAGGGAATATGGGAACTCTCAGTACTATCTTCTCAATGTTTCTGTAAATCTAAAATTGTTCTAAAAATAAAACTTATTTTACAAAATAAAATAAATATAAATAAATTTTATAGGCATCCTATATAATAAAAGCCTAATATGCAAATTGCCCCCTCGACCGAAGTTCAGCTGGGAGTTTGACCACTGGACCAGTCACTATGATGCTCACTGGCCACCAGGGGGCAGATGCTCAAGAGCTGCTTGACCCTTGCTGCTGGTGCTGGTGGGCTGGACTGGAAAATGTGGTGTGAGGTGAGAGCCCTCAGGAAGCTCCCAGGATTTGACCCAAGCCCCAGGCGGAGACAGGCGGGGAGTGGGGGCCAGGAGGGACCAGGTGGCTGGGAGACTGCTACATGTGATCCGAGAGCCATGGACTGCTCAGCCCTCCATAGCCTGTGGAGTTCTCAGTGTGCAATTTATAATCTTCAGAGCTGCTTCTTTTTATTTGTTAAGTTTCAGTAACTACTCCAGGAGAGTGGGTAGCACCATTACAGGGGACGGGCCAGGCGCACCTGCCCTAGGCCAAGGGGCAGTGTAGGGCTCCAGGGGAAACAATAGAGAGGGGGGCCGGGGCTGAGTTGGAGAAACTGAGTCCAAAACTTTAAAGGAAGCTGGAGGCAGCCAAGGCAGAGGGCAACAGCTATGCAGGGGCCTAGAAAAGCTACTGGGTGGAGGCAGCTGAGGAGCCTAGTGCCTCTCCACAGGACAGGCTCCATGTTCCTCCCTCCTCCTCCCCATGACCCATCACCCCAGCTCTCCTCTGAGGCTCTGCCTGGGCTTGCCATCCCCCATGCACACAGCCCCACCCACTCTGCCTGGCCTGCACTGCCTCACCCACACCCCAGAGCCCCACCTCACCCCACACAGCCCTGCCCTGCACAGCCTTTGGGGAACTCTGCCCCCAGAGGAGAAAGAGGGAGGCTGCAGACAGGAGGTCGTAGGAGAAGGGGGCAGAACAGGGTCCACCAAGTTAGGTGGAGGCGAGGGAGGGAGAGACCCCACAGGACTGAGGACAGAGATGGGCGGGGAAGGAGGGCCATGCAGAAGCATCGCCCTTGGTTGAAGTAGAAATCCTGACCCCATTTTACAGACCCCAGCAGAGTGTGTGTGTGTGGCGGGGGGGGTGGGGTGGCCAAGACAAAAGAGGGTGTAAGGGACTGGATGGATGGAGAACAGCAACATTTGATTTATGGCCTATTTATTTTTATTTTTGTTAATATATTTTTATTGATTTCGGAGAGGAAGGCAGAGGGAGAGAGAGATAGAAACATCAATGAGAGAAAATTGATCTGCTGCCTCCTGCACACCCTCTACTAGGGAATGTGCCCTTGACCAGAATCAAACCCAGGACCCTTCAGTCCACAGGCCATGGCTCTATCCACTGAGCCAAACCATCTAGGGCAACTCATGGCCTATTTAAAACTGCAGCAGTACTTTTTCTAACATATGGCCTCCAAGGTTGCTAGGAAAAGGCCATCACCAGAGGAGAAACACTCACAGTGGTTCAAGACTAATTGCAAAGGAGACTGGGACACACAAGGAACAACCACGTGGTGAGCATAAACTATATTCCTGCAAATAAACCTAGTTCTTTCCCCAACCCTACTCTCTGCCAAGAAGCACAGCAAGAAGGGCCTGATGAAGATGCAGGCCAACAAGGCCAAGGCCATGAGTGCACGTGCCAAGGCTATTAAGACCCTCGTAAAGGCCAAGGAGGTCAAGATCCCAAAGGTAGTAGCCACAGCTCAGTCAACTTGCCTACCTCACTCACCCAAAGTTTGGGAAACGTGTTTGCTTCACCAAGGGTCTCAGGTTCTCCAGTCAAAATCCAAGGCCAAGGCTCAAACCAAGTCCCAGGCTCCAGGGCAGCTCCAAGTCAGGCTCAGGCTTCAGCTTGGGCTCGCAGTCAGGCTCCCAAAGGTGCTCCAGTCTCCATGAAGACTCCAGCATAGAGAACACTGTTTGCAGATGTGAGGAGGGAAAGACTGGTGTAAACCATGAACGCTATCTGCATAGGCTGGTGTCCTCCTGTGCTATTTGTACAAATAAACAGGAAGCAGGATCTGTCAAAAAAAAACAAAAAACTTTTAACCTTTGAAATATTTTTGCTCCAAAATTTTCTTAAGTGTTTAGGGAAGCATCCAATTCATCCTCTTCTTTTTGGAAAAGGTGTGAGCAAGACCAGGATCACTGAGCCTGCCCTCTAAGATTTGCCCATAGGAAGTTTCAGGGCAACCTAATGATATCTGGGAGACTTCATCCTGTGGAGGTGGGTTCAAAGCCAGTGTCTTGTCTGTTCCAGAATCAGAACCCAGTTGATGTCTCTTGCACACTCTTATAGAAATGATCACAAAATTAATGGCACAGTGGAACCTCAGTTCTCAAACTTAATTCTTTCCAGAAGACTGTTTGAGAAGCAATTTGTTCGAAAATCAGATCATTTTTCCCATTAGAAATAATGTAAATTGAATGTATTCATTCTAGACCCCAAAATGATTCCCTGTTTTTGCCTTTCTTATATACACTACATGTCAAATATACTTTTTAATCTATAAACAAACACTTCTTTTCTTAAATTTATCGAACTACCCCTAGTAGCCTTAAATGAATCACTTTCAGAACTCATTCCAGGGGTATCTTTCAGTAGGTCAATTTGCAGCATCTTCGCTTTTTCATATATCATTGCCTCTGAAATGCTGTCACTAGCTAATTGCTTTTTGTTTATCCAAATCAACAACAGTTTTCTACCTCTTCAATTGTCTGTGGTCATTGTTTCTTTCACACCATTAGCAATATTTGCACTCTTAATGGCTTCTCTATGTTTTAAAATTGTGCTAATCATCCATTTCACCAGAAACAAAAGCAAAAAAAAATAAAAACAAAAATATTCACAGCATAATTTTCTGAGGTGTTAACAATGCCAGGTTTAACAGTAAACTGACTCATACTGGCACCTCCTCTGTTTGTGGACTGAGAGATGCTTTTTGTCATGCTGATATATCAGCATAAAAGGACTGTCAGATGGAGAACTGAAGTTTTGTTCCACAACCAAGACATTTTTTTTTGTGAACAACTTGGTCAAGAACTGAATTATTCAAGATGGGAGACGTTTGAAAACTGTGGTTTGACTGTATAATCAAATATCTGACTGGGGTGTTTTATTTGGTGTGGGTTGTTATCTTTTGCCCCTCATAATCAAGCTCTGCTGCAAAAAAACTAGAAATAGTTTTTGCAGCAGTTGGGATTTTGTTCACTGGGGGTATAGTGTGTATGTAATTTGAGCCCTGCCATTCCCCATCCTGTTGTGAACCTCCACCTCCCTCCCTTCGGACATTTTAGACAAGCATAGATTTCTGTTGTGTGTAATGAATTGTGTAGATGAACTCCAAGATCCCACAAGTCAAAAGTCTATATACTTGTGACAATTTGTGTCAATCATAAACAAATATCCTCTAAACCAAAACTTGAATCAAATAAGCTTAGACGTCCCATGTCAAGTATTAGAAGAAAGTATTGGTTTTTAACTTAATATCTTCTAATAATTTCAGTGACTCTGAAGACTTAATTTAACTAGTGGTCCCGTGCACAAAATCCATGCACATTAAAAGAGAATTAATAAAAGGAGACATATGTACTATTCTTTGTAATACTTTAAGCAATAAAATAAAATTTTTAAAAAGGGAATTAATTAGAAGAAATATTTTAATATTGCCATTTTCCCTTTTTCTATAATAGAAGTGTCAGAGATAAAAGAAAATTAGTAAAATGTATATGAAAATGTTCCTCCTGTCAGAGTCTGGGGCACACCACAGGACCCAGAGTCAAGATCCCTTCCACCCATGTGCGCCTCAAAAATCGCGTGAGATGCAGACCCAGCTGGCCCACGCCCATTGGGTTAGATCTAGATCCAACTGGTCCCACCCTTGTCAAGCCCTGCTGGGTGGGGGGCACAGCCTCAGGTCCCCTGGCCCAGCACCAGGGTGGGGGTGTGGCCTGAGGTCCCCCAGCCCAGGCCGGGGTGGGGTGCGTGCCTTGAGGTCCTGTGTCAAGCCCTGCTGGGTGGGGGACATGGCCTGAGGTCCTCTGGCCCGGGGAGAGGGGAGCAGCCTGTGGTCCCCGGCCTAGCACTGGGGCAGGGGGGTGCACCTTGAGGTCCCCTGTCAAGCCTTGCTGGGCAGGGGGGCGTGGTCTGAGGTCCCCCATCAAGCCCTGCTGGGAAGGGGGCACAGCCTGAGGTCCCCCAGCCTGGTGCCAAGGCAGAGGGTGCGGTCTGAGGTCCCCCTGCCTGGTGCCAGGGTGGGGGGCGTGGCTTGAGGTCCCTGCTGATTGCTCTTTAAGGCTCATTACCGGAACTTGGCCTTTGCTGTGGGCACCGCCATCTTTGTGGCAGAGTGATGGTCAATTTGCATAGTCCCTCTTTATTATATAGGATCTTTGCTTAACAGTACAACTAGCTGGTAGTGTTATTGATATAAAAGTTACTACACTGCTTGATAAACTGTCTTCAGCAAAAAACAAATTTCACTTTTTAGGAACCCAAAATAGCACATCACTGTGAACAATATTACCTTAGGTATTTCAGCCCCTGGTTAGAGAATCATGAAAGAAGGGGAGCAAGTGAGCTCAGTGGTGCTGCTTCAGGCTCTATGGACCACCAAGCTTACTACCCGGAAGTCTGGGTAGCATGCCAAGCAGCTGGAAAGCAGGCCACCTGTCTCATGGTGATGAATTAATGGCATCATCAGGCTTTCTGCCCTGCCCACCACAATCTAAATATCAGCAGATGGAACAAACCTGGTGCCAATTTCCAATGCTGAAGGGGCTCCAGTTGTCTTCATCTCAGACACAGCCTGGTCCTGGCCCCGGGGAGGTAGCCAGCAGAGGCCCGGTGAGGCTGCTTCTGTTCTGGGAAGAGTTCCTCCTGCTCTCTAAATACAGGAGGCCCTTTCAGCTTCTGCTCTAATTTGCCTTGAAAACCACCAGTGGAGATTGGAAAAATCAAAACTTTGCAGCAATGATAAGAACACTGAGAAGCAGCAGACTTCCTGAGTTTTGAAAGGAAGGGTCACTGGAAGATGTTTTCCTCACTGCCGCCTGTGTTTTCTTAGGCTCAGTTAATGCAGGCCTGGCTCTCCCAGTCTTAGGTACTCAGGCCCTCTGGTGAACAGAGGACAGACAGCTGCCGAAACGTGTGGCTGTGAGTCCAAGGAAAGGATACGAAAACCCTCAGGAAGAAGGTGTGTAATATTTTTGTTGAACCAAATCATGATTTTGTAAGGGGAAAAAAGACACACATAAAAGTCCATTTAATGTTTGGCAAAAGAAATAAAAAAAGAGCTTTCTGTGTTCAGTGCAAACTCCCTTCCAGGGAGCTGTAGATCAAATTACCAGCCTGTGACATGCGGAGATTGGCTGAGTGGGTAACGGTAACTCAAATTCCAGCGCTTCTGGACTGTTCCCGACCTCATAAACTCACAGAAAATGATCCTGTTTGCTGAATTATTTTCAGTTACAGCAGCTGCTAAAACAACTCTGGGAATTTTGATATGTATATACAGGCCTGGTGAGTAACCACTTCAAATATTCTGTGATGGGGGCCTATCTTTCCTTTCAGTTCTTTTAGCTAGGGATAATAGAGCTACTTTGAGGGACCCAGAAGAATGAGGGAACATGTTCAAGGGGATCACACAAGGAGTAGTATTAGAACCAAATTTCAAGCAGAGGGTTCACAGGCAGGGAAAATGTCATATTTTTACAATAAACAAAACTCATGTATTACTTTTATAATTTAAAAAATAAATGTGTGCTTTTTGAAAATTCGTATAGACCCCACATAGCATCATGATGGAGAAACTATGATAATTAAAGTGAATTTGGAATTTACCAAATGAGTTTATAAGTTATTAAGAGGTGAATATACAAGTGGTATTATGGAGTCTACAGACATGACTTGGTTGGATTGAAACATGGATTTGTGCACCTCTTGTAATAAATCAAGGGAATATGGTTGGGGATCCAGGTTCTCTCCAGAACAGAGATGGTAACTGCCAGGCAGTCCAGGCAAGGATGGCACAGGGTTTTAAAACATTTGAATCTTAATGCCTTTGAGTAGGGAACACACCCTTCCAGTGTCACAGGAACCATCATCCCCTGTTATCTCACACCCTGTAGTCACACATTCATGGGTGCTATCCTACCCTATTCCTTCAACTTCTAAACAGGAAGTCATAAGTCAAAATAATGATGGTGAGTGAGAATGGAGAAAACAATAATGTAAAATAAGCTAAACAAATTAGTGGAATAATATAATTGATAAGTAGCACTCTAGTGGTGTATTAGTTTTCTAGAGTTGTCATAATAAAGTTACTGCAGACTGGGTGTCTTAAAAAACAGAAATTTATTTTCTCACAGTTCTGGAGGCTAGAAATCCAAGTGTAAGTTGTCAGCAGGGCTGGCTTCTTCTGAGGCCTCTCTCTCTTAGGATAGCAGGTGACTATCTTCTCTGTGTCTTCACATGGTCTTCCCTCAATATATGCATGTCTGTGTCGTAATCTCCTTTTTTATAAGGACACCAGTGATAATGGATTATAGCCCACACATATGATCACATTTTACATTAAATAAAAGTCCTACCTCCACCAAATATGATAACATGCCAAATCACTGAGGATGAGGACTTCATTGTATAAATTTTGGGAATACACAATTCAATCAACAAGTGGTCATTAGGTGACTATCAAAAAAAAAAGATGAGCCAATCAGAGAAAGAAAAAATACCTTATTATTTCACTTATATGTGGAATCTAATGAACCATATAAACTAACAAACAAAATAAAAACAGACCCATAGATATTGAGAAGAGACTGACAGCTATCAGATGGATGGTAGGTTGGGGGGCTGGGTGAAAAATGTGAAGAGATTAAGCAAACACACACACACACACACACACACACGCACACACACTGTATGGTGATTGTTATAGGGAAAGGAAGGTGAGGGGACAAAGTAGGACTAAATGGTGGCAGAAAGAGACTTGACTTTGGGTGGTGAGTGCACAATGCAGTATACAGATGATGTGTTATAAAGTTGTACACTTGAAATCTGTATGGTTTTATTAAATAATGTCACCCTAAATTCAATGAAAAAAGAACAAACAAAATATTTTAGAAACATAAAAAGAAAGAAAGAAAAATGAGATGATAATACATATAGTCCAGTAGTAGTTTTAGTAAAAGGTTTTATAGGGATAATGTTTTTATAGGCTAATACTAAGTATTATATGAGCTAATTTGTATATAATATATATTTATTTTATTGTACAGATCAATATGATATGTTGTACATATATTTTAACAATATTATCCCACAAAATATTTTTCAAGCTATTTCATAATATACCCATATTTATTTTCATAAAAAAGCAACTTCCCTCCAATCTTAAGGTGAAATTCATACTTTTGGAAATTACATTTGTATTTCCTTTGACAAACCACATATATACCTAAAGGAAAGATTTGAGTCTGATTCTTCTCTGCAGCAGTAATCGTTTCTGTTATTATTCTTGTTTTCGTGAGTATGTGAATCTCTCCATTATAGGCTACTGGGTAATTTAGGAGAGAAAAGTTAGATGGTGGTTTTCCAAGTTATGTGTCAGTTTTCTGGAGAACAACACTGAGGGGAGGGTGAAATGTAAAATAAAATAATGAGAACTAAAAATGCAACAAAGCAAGTAATATAAATAATAATATTTAAGTTATAAGAAAACCTAAACCTAGATAATTTTCATTATGTGTCTTTGATTTTTGAATTTTCTAACTTTCATCAGGAAAAATTCTAAACCCACAGAAAAGTTGATGAATAGTAAAGTCAATACCTTTCTATATGTCTTCCATTTAGGTTCAATAATTGGTAACATTTTGGTATATTTACTTTATCCATCTCTCGCATGCTCAGCCTAAGGGTAAGGATATTCTCCTACAGAACCCTCATACCATATCACACCTAAGGAAAGAAACACTTATTCCAGTCTATATGCAATCATCCCAAGAATTTATTTGCTAGCTGTGTTTTGTTTTGTTTTCAAACCAGCATCTAACCAAGATTCACAAGTTACATGTGGCTAATTCTCTTTGGTCTCTTTAATATAGTCTGGGACAGTCTTATCTCTGGCTCTTTCCTAAATTGGTATGAATATGTTCTGCTCTTGTTTAATTTTTCTCCACCTTCTGTATAGAAGGAAAACTTTTCTAAAGATGGATTAAAATGTACAAAAAAATATTAAATTTAAGGGCAGCAAAAATATAAAATATTTGTTAAATGTAATTAAACATGATTCCTCCAACTTTGTTCTTTCTCAATATCACTATTGCTATTCTGGGTCTTTTGTGGTTCCATATAAATTTTTGTAATATTTGTTCTACTTTTGAGAAATATACCACTGTATCTTGATAGAAATTGCATTGAATCTATATATTGCTTTGGGTAGTATGGATATTTTTTAAATTAATCTTTATTGTTGAGATTATTACAGAGGTCCCTCTTTTTTCCCCCCATAGCTCTCCTCCACCCTATTCCCACCCTGCCCCAGGCCCTCGCCACCCTATTGTCTGTGTCCATAGGTAATGCATACATGCATATGTGATCTAATCTCTTCCCACACACCACCACACACCACTTTCCCTCTGAGAATGGTCAGTCTGTTCCATTTCCATGTCCCTGATTCTATTCCATTCACCAGTTTATTCTGTTCAGCAGATTTTTTATTTATCTGATTTTTAGATTCAATTGTTTATAGATATGTATTTCATTGCATTTTATTATTCATACTTTTGATCTTTACCTTTTTTCCTTCCTCTTCTTCTTAAAAGAATACCCTTCAGCATTTCATATAATACTGGTTTGGTGGTGATGAACTTCTTTAGCTTTATCTTGTCTGTGAAGCTCTTTATTTGACAT
>NW_006289082.1:540884-545271 GCF_000327345.1 Myotis davidii
AGATCATTGAAAGTCTCACTAAGTCTCTTAGAGATTTTTAGAAGATTCTTGAGTAATCTTATAACTGTGGTTTTGAACTCTATATCCAGTAGTTTGCTGTAAATATTTCTCTCTTTTCTGCTTCCAGCGTGGCTAGAGAGCGATCTGGTTCCTGAGTAGGAGCTGCTGGGGATTGAGAAAATGAAAGAAAGAGACAGAAACAGAGGTGGAAGGCAAAAGCTCGGGCCGGGTGAGACCGCTGTCCTCTGATGGAGAGACAGGGACCCAGAGCCAATACAGCAGGTTAATTTTATACAGCAAAACCCAGGAAGTTTTACTAAATGTCAAGACAAAGGAGATTATGTGCATTCTTGGGTGGGCCAAAGTCACCCTCATTCCTGGTGCTTGGCTGGATTTAGATAACAAAACCCACCCCCTGGTACCTGGGCTGAAGGTCAAGCTGACAACACTCCTGCCTCTGGCAAGTCGTGTTTCCTGGATGTGGCTCTGCCAGCGCCACTGGATTCAGCTGACAATAATTAAAGAAATGCTCATGTGTCTTCCCAGGTGCTCTCTAAAATTTGCTTTCTTCCATTTCTTTCATTTGTGACATGTTTCTTTGTCTCCACATTTTGGCTGCTTTCCCTGTTTTTTTCTTCCTATGTATTGTGTAGAGCTGCCAAGTCTCCTTGAGTTGATAGAGTGGCCTTGTGTAGTAGGTGCCCTATCGGGCCCAGTGGCTCAGCCTCCTCAATCACCTGAGGTGGACACTCTAGGTACACTGCTTTGTGGGCTGTGTGCACAGTCTTATTGTAGTTGAGCCTTGATTGCTATTGGTGTCACTGGGAGGAATTGACTTCCAGGCCAATTCGCTGTGGGGACCAGCTACAACTACAGTAGGAGAGCTGCTGTGCCGGAGACACCCTTATGAAGCAGGACTTGCTTCTGTGGGGCTTTGGTGCTGACTGAGTCTGCCCCTCGAGTGTGTTGCTTATGGATGTGAAGAGTTGTAATCTGGTATGGTCTAACACTGACCACCAGGTACAGTGGGTCTTAAGTCTCCAAGGAGGTGCAAAGTTAGCCACTGCCTAGGGCCACCCAGAAGAAGCTAGAGAGAGATCTTCAGATTCCTCCTCTTTGTATTGAGTTTGGAAGTGCCCAGAACAGGCCCAGCTGTGAAACAAGGCAGGCTGATGCTGCTGTCAGTCTTGAGCCTTTTATTTGTAGGTTTGGGACTCCCTGACCCACCTGCTGCTGGTTTGATAGTTTTTTAGCCTGAGAAAGAACATGCCATTCATATGTAAAAGCCATTGCCCACAGCTTGGGTGGGGTTGTAAACTAGGTTGGGTGGGGTCTGGTCTCAGAGAATCACCAGGGCAGAGCAAACAGAAATGGCTGCCAGTCAGCCCTGCAACCAGGGAGGTCCCAGCATGGGAACAATAACCGCTGTGAGCACCTCCATCTGGAAGAAAGCCGCCCCCAGGTTTCTGCCCCAATGCCAGACAGTCTAGTTTCACCAGCACGGGAGCTCAGAGGAAGCAGGAGCTTGTAAATTCAGTTCATGGTGCCAGCCTTTTAAGAGGAGCAGCTTGGTCTCCAGCAGACTGTGTTACTGAATCCCAATCTGAACTGGTTTTTACAGTCCATAGCTCTTACTGTCAATAGGGATCCTGGGCTGGGCATCTGGAGTGGAGCTTGGACCCCTTGCTCCTCTGGGCAGCCTCTGCAGAGGTGATTTCCCTCCTGATTAAAAAAGAGGCTCATGTGGGTGCTGGACCAGCCCATTCTTCCACGCCTCTGCACCTCCTACCAGTCTCAGTATGCTTTCTTCTTTACTTCTCTAGTTGTAGTACTCACATTCAGCCAGCTTTCCAGCGGTTCTGGATGATGGCTGTTCTGTATTTTAGTTGTAATTTTGATGTACTTGTGAGAGGCAGTGAATACAGGCATTTGCCTATGCAGCCATCTTGGTTCTCCTCCTAATATGGATATTTTAATGATGTTAATTCTTTCTATCTTTGAACATGGTATATGCTTCTACTTATTTGTATCTTCTTCAATTTCTTCAGTTTCTTATAATTTTCCAAGTTCAGGTCTTTTACATCCTTGCTTAAATTTATTCCTAGGATCATATGATATTTATCTTTCTCTGACTGGAATATTTTGCTTAGCATAATGCTCTCCAGTTACATCCATGCTGTTGCAAATAGTAAGGATTTGTTCATTTTTGCATCAGCATAGCATTCCAACTGTAGATGTACCACAGTTTTCTAATCCACTCATCTGCTGATAGGCACTTGAGCTATTTCCAAATCTTAGCTATGGTGAATTGTGCTGCTATGAACATAGGGGTGCATATGTCCTTTCTGATTGGTGTTCTGTTTTCTTGGTATATAATCCTAGAAATGGGATCACTGGGTCAAATGGGAGTTCCATTTTTAGTTTTTTGAGGAAACTCCATACTGTTCTCCACTGTGGCTGCACCAGTCTGCATTCCCACCAGCAGTGCAAGAGAGTTCCTTTTTCTCCACATCCTCTCCAGAACTTGTCCTTTTTTGATTTGTTGATGATAACCATTTGACAGGTGTTAGATGTACCTCATTGTCATTTTAATTTGCATCTCCCTGATGAACAGTGACTTTGAACATTTTTTCATATATCTCTCAGCCTTCTGTATGTCTGTTTTAGAGAAGTGTCTATTTAGGTTTTTATAGATTCTTCTAAGATTTTGATGATTTCCCATCTTATGTTTAAGTCCTTTATCCATTTTGAGTTTATTTTTGTGTATGGTGTAAGTTGGTGGTCTAGTTTCATTTTTTTGCATATTATCTGTCCAATTTTCCCAACACCATTTATTGAATAAATTGTCTTGACTCCATTATATACTCTTGCCTCCTTTGTCAAATATTAAAGGAGCATAATGGCTTGGGTGAATTTCTAGGTTCACCTTTAGGACAAGAAATAGGAGGCCTCCTAAGCTTAATTAGTTGTACTAGGGCAAGTCCAAGTGAGATGGATGTTCTGCATAGTAAAGTGAGAATTTTGCATTTTTAAGGACAGCCTTAAAAAGATAGCACATGCATCCAGAGATGAGGGGGAAAAGGAGAGAAATTATGAGAGTCTAGAGAAAGACTCATAAAACCTAATGGACATGAGGTAGAGGGGAGACACCATCAATGAGATTAAGAATGACCAATAAGTTTCTAGAAATTTCTCATTGATATAATTGTGTAGTGAAGAATTCATCTTACCCAAAGAGAAGTCTGGCTTTCACCCTTCAGCTACTAGGAGGTGATCCGTAAGCCCCTGGAATGTCTTGCCTGATAGAAGTGTCTTTGTTCGTGTTTTTTTGTGTTGTGTTTTTTTCCTGAGGGCATTGGCCCCTGAGTGGTTATTTATAATGGATGCCTTGGGCCATGTTTTATCAGTTCCCATGCTCAGAGGAACTGGAGGTATTAGCCCACACCCTTCAGAGGGTCAGAGGTTAAAGGTAGAGAGTATATGATAAAGTGCCAAAAAATCTCTGGACACCAAAGGCTTAGATAAGCTACCCTGGTTAGCAATCCCCTGCATAATGTCACACACATCATGTTAGAGAGGAGGTAACTTTCTGCATGACTCCACAGAGAGAGTAGCTCCATATCTAGACCCCTTCCTGTATTATGTTCTATGTCTCTTCCTTTAGCTAATGTTAACTTCTTATCCTTGCCCTGTAATAAACCATGATGATAACTTTTAGTGAGTTCTGTGATTCCTTCTAGCAAATTATCCAACCTGAGGGTTATTTGGGAAAGCCGCTGGGCTTGTAGTTGGTGTCAGAAGTAAGGGCAGCCTGGTAGGAACTGTTCCCTCAGATATTGCAATTTGTCAAACTTAACTGTTATTACCTTGCATTACCCCACAACACTCAGAAAAATCTACTTCATGCAGTCTTAAAGAGTAATAAAGGAAAAGAAGGTGATATCCAGCACGGGACAAGGCAGTGCCAAAACAAGAACACTGCCTCAAGAAGTACCGTATTTGCTGGCGTATAAGACGACTGGGCGTATAAGACGACCCCCTAACATTTCCACTCAAAATACAGAGTTTGTTATATACTCGCCGTATAAGACTACCCCCTCTTCCGCACACCTTCCACACACCAAATAAAAGGTAAAACAATATCAGATTTGATTTTAACATTTTAATTTATATTCAAATGCTTATGACATGCAGGAAAACTGTCACGAGGCTGTATGTAATCAAACATATATATAAAACAGTGCAAGTTTATTACCGGTAAACATACCGGTAATTCACTAAAGAAAACACACTCTATAGACTGGTACCGTAGATGCTTCTCAGGAACACAGGCAAGCAGCCCACAACCTAGAGGGACTGTCAATGATAGAAGTAAGATAACAAATAG
>NW_006289082.1:545623-560827 GCF_000327345.1 Myotis davidii
CGCTGCTGATCCTGAACGGTATGTGGAATGAAGTGGGCGGGCATTGGGAGGCCACTATGGCACGGGGCAAGCACTATGGGCAGTCTATCTGAAGTGTACCTGGCGTATAAGACGACCCCCTACTTGGAGGCATATTTTTCAGGGCCAAAAAATCGTCTTATACGCCGGCAAATACGGTAAGGGAGACCATGGCAGCCAAGTGAAAGTACAGATACTGGTTGTAGAACAAATTCCCCCTCAAGTCGTCCCTCCCCCTAAATATCTTATTGGAAATGACAGGTTCTGATCTTTCTGTATTGTGTGAGAGCACGGTTCATATCTTTTTATTTAATAAAAAAGAAATCCCCCAACCTTCACCCCACCCATAAGACTAAAAGACTTGAAGGATTCCAGAGGGTAAATTATTAGATTATAATAAAACTAGGCATAATTATATGCTTTTGATGGACCTTAAGTTTATAAATAAAATACATACAATTTTTAAAATATGTATGCAAAACATGGATCATAATAAATATTCAGTAGATTTCTTCCAACAAGGGAAGAGTGAATGAATAAATGAATGTATGAAAAATACAGTTTATTCTCAATGGCATGGGCTAATTTGATTAGGGCAAACACAAATAACTAAAATAGGTGATCCATAAAAGCCCAACATACAGATTTTCATGGGTAGCCTCAAACTTCTCAGAGTTTTCAGAAGTTCTTACCAGAGAGATAGGCAGGCAGTAAAAAATAACTATCTCTTCAATCAGCCTTTGCTTGCTGCACTGGAACTGCCAATTAACAGCAAAATGTCCCAAGTGCCCTTTTGACCATCAAGGGCAGCCCATAAATAAAATTCTCGGGCCTTGTTTCCCTAAACACATAAGATGAAAAGTTACACTATAAAAAACAGCACTGGTTTTTATTCCCCTCTAAACTATTACTATCTCACATAGCATGTCACAACTATCTTTGATTGTTGACTAGGGCCACAGGTGGTTGGTAGCCACTACATCAAGCATGTAATCAGAGTTGTCATCATCTTTAAACACATTTCAGCAATGGAAAGATTACATGAGTAGCAAGCAAACTGTGAACATCCTTCAGGTTTTTGCTCTTAATTTATTTGCCACTAATGGGCTCCTTGAAACTTGTGAATTGTTCATCTCTAGATGGAAGCAAATCTTGTGAAACTCAAGTTTAATTTGTTGCTGCTGCTGCTTCCTCAAGGCTGGGGGGGGCGCAAATAAAACTAGATTCACTTTTCTCCTTCTCTATTGTTCAGTAGGTCATTCATTAAAGGGAGAGCCAGTGGTAGGAAAGAAGATGACTGCTTAGTCTTCTGAGACAAAGTGGTCAGAGTCCATGCTGACAAGTTCAGACAAGCAATTTTGTTGCAGACTCAGTGAAAAGCTTGGAAAGACAAGCCACAGAAAAGAAAGCTTGGCTGTCAGCGACTGCTGGATTGATGTGTAAATCCACACAGACTTTCTGAATGGCAATTTGTCCATAAAACCAAAAAGCTTAAAACTGAATATACAGAGAACACCTCCAGGACTTTATCCTGAGAGATAATCACATATGTGTGCCAACATTTAGCTACAAATTTGTTTATCAGAGAAGTGTTTATAGTAGAAAAAAATAACCAAAATGTCCAACTTGGGCGTTAATTAAATAAACTTTGTACATACAATGAAATAAGACTGAACCATTAAGTATGTTGTGATTTTAAAAAAGGATCTCTACAATAAAGTGAAAAAATATAAAAATGTAAAATAACATATACACCGTGCTCCTATTTTTGTAATTAGAAAAAGGGAGCACTACTCAGATATACTTAAAAATTTTACAATGATTATCCAATTGGGGGAAATTGTAGGTAATTTTTATTGTCTGCTTTTCACCTAATTGTGCTTTACATTTTCCTATGCATCAATTTTGCAGGAAGAAAACATATATTTTAGTAGAAAAAAAGTCTTTAGAACAAACCACAAGTTTTCATTGGACTCTTTTAACTTGCAAGATGAAGAATTGACAGGTCACTGCAAAATATGATGGAATTTGTTATAAGAATACATTGGATGATTAGGGAGTTTATAACAGAAATGAGAACAGGACTATCTAAGGAAACCAGGAAGCTGCACATCCCAGGCTAAAAGCAATTGGAAGTTCCCAGAGATCACCTACGAATGGGGGTTACCTGCCTGCCACTCCAGAGGAGGTAGTCAAAACTCACATCCCTTCTGGTGACTCACATGCCCAGCTCCTGTTTCCATAGCTCTTGACACTTCTCAGCCTCTACTCTGCTTATCTTTCCTGCCTGGTTCTCAAGACTTTTGCCTATTCATGCTTATGATTTACTCACAGATTCTCAAGGACCCTGCTGCCTGTATGTTTCTGCTAGTTGACTGGCCCTGCTCCATGCTTCTCAATCCTGACAGCCTATGAGCTTGGCCATTCTGGAATCAGATGCCTACTTGTGCTCCAAACTGCCATGAGAAAGTAAAATGTCATTATGGCTGCCATTGAGCAATGGCTTATATTTTCTTGGAAGAGCAGTTTTCCTCAGAAGAAAATTCAGTGTCAAGACATCACAATTGACCTGCCAGTAGGTCAGAGCCCATATTTCAAACACTGAAGTACTGTCTGCCATATTGGTGTCCCATTAGATATTAAGTTTATTGGCAAAAGGAAAGTTTCCATGTTCAAATAGTCTTAGGAGTTCCTACAATCTTACCTCCCTTTTAGAGATCATATGCAACTTCATATATTAAAGGCTCTGAGTGTTTCTACAGTAATGAAACCTGCTTGACTCTGTTCAAAGCAAAGCTTCCAGAAGTTATTTCAGCACATAATCCTTTTTCCTAAAATACCTACTAATACCATTTAACAATGGGACCCAATTTGAGAATTACTGCTACAGAACAATCTTCCAGAAGGGAAGAATAATATTTGCTCAATTTTTCTATAACTTTATTCTCTCCACAAATTATTTGGTTAAATCAAGTCTTTCATCTCCATCAAAAAAAATTACCATGAAAATATTTGACGAACCTGGATTCCTACTATAAAAATGAAAAGTTTTAAACATTTTAATAACAGCAGTTTTTAATTACTAAGGTCCTTTTAGGGACATAGAACTTGTTAATTAAGCAAATAAATGGTCAGCTTTGGAAATGAATTTATAAGCAGAATGTAGTTCATGAGTTGGTCGGATGGATTATAACATTGTTTAAGATCTTGAATGATCTGAAAGTATGGCTGAAAGGTCTGCAGTTGAAAGGAATATAGAGAAGTGGGGTGCAGGATATGGAGTTATGAGCAGCAGGTCATTTAGGTACAATTCTGAGGTGCTTGGCAGCTGGTGGCTTTGTGGTGTGTGTGTGTGTGTGTGTGTGTGTGTGTGTGTGTGTGTGTGTGAAGCCAGTTCCATGATTTTGGCCTGGAGTCTGTGCTGATCCAACTCAAATCCCTCTGACTCAGTCCCGGCTGCCAGCTCTGGAATTCCTGGTCATCACAATCATTGTGGTTAAACACTTAGGTCTTGCTGAGCACGAAGGGCCTGAAAATCTAAGACAAATAAAATGCTTGCTGCCTGTTTTACTATTTTTGTTTGGGTATGGGTTTTGATCTTGTCTAAGCAAAAGCCTTCTACTCATATGCAAGTAGATGAAGCTTAAAGAGCCTGTTCAGTAACCAAACCAGGTCAAAAATGACATTCATATTTATCTTTACATGCAAGAGTTTTAAGGTGAATGGTCTATGGGAGAGAAAGAAAGAGGGAGAGAAAAAGGTGGGAGGAAGGGAAAGGAATAGAAAGGAAGCAAAGAAAAGAAATGGAATAGTAATGGAACCAAAATATATATCAACCAAATAATCCCAATAGTGATAATAGTATTATAATTCAAATATCTGATTATTTTTGACACAGTGTATCCATTATAGCATTTTTTCCCTAGTACACCTCTTTGAGACAGATACAGATGTAAAATCCCTCATTACAATTCATAAACCCAAGAGTTCTGAGAGCTCAAGTTTTTTCATAGGTCTAGCAAACTCATTTGGCAGCGAAACCTCACTTGACTTAATGTGAGGCTACTTGTAGTTTTTATTTAACCCATTCGGTGCACATTTCACTATAGAAAGACTGTGTTGCATTAGAGGGTACAGCCCCAAAGCACTCTTAAGGTTCTATATAATTAATGACATGTGCACTTTATTGTTTTTCTAAAATACTAAAAATACTAAGTTGTAAAATGCATCTAGCTCCAAGAGCTTGGGATAAGGGATTGTTTCTCTCCTATTTTACAGATAAGGAAACTGAAGTCTGTTTGTCTTCATTGGTATATTATTCTTCATTGATATGTCATTTTAGTTTGGATCTTTTAGAGTTACTTTTTTATTGATGGTTTAAAATGTCTTCCCCACACGATTTTAGTTACATATGCAGTGATGAGATTTTAGCAAGCTCTCTTATGGAAAAGTTTTAAAAGACATCTTTTTTTCCCCCAAATGGAAAATGCTGACATCCTCAGAAATTTTCCTTGGACCCAACTGAACTCATTTTTTAATTCCTTACCCTTCATTTTCAGATTACTCAGTGTATTTAATGCTACCCGTCCTCAATTCCACCCTAAGCTCACATGGCAATGTTAAGGGCATTGGTTAAAAACCCGTCAAGGAGTCTGCGTGGGTCTGAGACACTGCTGAGCACTTTGACATCTGTGGTTAGAGTGTCTACGTGAAGCTTACCCATGCTGGGCTCCAGTGTTTCAGTCACAACCCCAGAATGAACGCCTGGTCACTCTGTGGTCTAAAGTCTGAGAGAGGAGAGCATTTCATACTACACTGCACTGCATAAACAATGATTTGATACATAAGTATTATTTATCTTACCATAGGGCCCAGAATGTCCAAACACCACAGCTAATTACAGTTCAATAATAGATTCTACAAACGGAAGCCTTTATTTCTGGTTTATCATAACAAGTAAAACAATGGTCATTTCTTTCTAATTTGTAAGCATTTTGTTTGATGGCGCTGAGTGGGAAGTATACAGTGTGACTTGTCCTATAGGAGGCCTTGCCACCAACTAAAGTCAGCGCTAAGCTACATCTGTTGCCATTTATACTATTTTTTCCATTTGTTGAAGCACATTATTTGTTATAACCAAAAGAGTTTATTCAAATACAGAGGAAGCTTTTGCCAAAAGATAGAAAGCCATTATTTTCTAACCAGCAAAAAGAAGAATTTGCCTGAAAGAAGCTGATGAGAATTACTTGCTTGATGGTTCTCTTTTCAGCAGCTGGCTCCTATGAAGCTCTTAGGTCACAGGCTACAGCAGAAAATAGAATCAATGCTATGAAGCACTGGTAACACATGCTAGTACAGTGGGGCCTTGACTTACAAGTGTCCCAACTAACAGAGTTTTTTGAGATACCAGCTGTCTCTCCACTGATTTTTTGCATTGAGTTGACAGAGTAATTTGAGTTAAGGAGCTCCTTAACGAGCTCCTTAACGAGCTCAGTCTCAGAAGGAATTAAACTCTTAAGTCAAGGCCCCACTGTACAGTGGTTCTCAACCTTGGCTGCACATTAGAATCACCTGGGAATCTTTTTAAAATCCTGATTTCTGGGCCTCATCCTCCGGAAATTCTGTTTCTTTGTTACTAATGTTGTGGCCCCACACCATAACAAAGAAACAGAATTTCCGGAGGATGAGGCCCAGAAATCAGGATTTTAAAAAGATTCCCAGGTGATTCTAATGTGCAGCCAAGGTTGAGAACCGCTGTGCTAGTACATTTCACCATTTCAGAGTAGCCCAGTTGAATCCTTTTAATCAAGAGCCAATAAACCAAGATTTTTCAGCCTTAGTTCTATTGACTTTTGGGGGTACATAATTCTCTGTTGTGGGGGTTAACCTTGTGCATTGTAGAATGTTAGCAATATCCTTGGTCTCTACTCACAAAATGCCAGTAGCATCCTCCTCACCAATCATGACAACTAAAAATGCCTCCAGGCATTGCCAAATGTCCCCTGGGAAGCAAAATCACCCCAGGTGAGAATCTTGACACTCTCCCACTACTTCCCTGTTACACACGTGAGTATTTCCCAGGAGGTGATTTTCTCTAACAATTCTAACCTTGTTCTTAAAAGGAAGCATATACATACATATACACCCTTATTTTTTAAATAATGGGACATTTATTTAAAACCATATTATGTTGTTCACACTATTCTTGTCTTATATTTTTACCTATTCATATATTTTGGAGATTATTACCTACCAATGCATAAAGGGCCACCTAATTATTTGTAATGGCTACCTAGTATTTTCTTGAATGCCATAATTATTTTAAAGTCCCCTATCAAAGACATTTAGTTTTTTCCCAATATTCTGCTACTAAAACAACGCTTCATAAATAACCTCGAATATAAATTGCTGGAACATCCAGGCACACACTTCTGACTTGGGACCTTTGCCCTTACTATTCTTTATGCCTAAAGTCCTCTTCCCCAAAATATCCACATGACTAACTCCCTCACCTCCTGAATTTGTAAGGTTTGGCTAGGCCACAATCACAAACAAACCTCAAAATTTCAGTGGCTTAAACACATAAAAGTTCTATGCAGGCTGTTTATAAAGACAGTGTCCTTTCAAGTGGTGGCCAAATAGTCAGGGCTGCTTCTATCTTATGATTCCACCATCATCCATGAGGTTTCCACATTGCCACAGCAGAAAAGAGAGAGCTGAGGGAAGGGATGTCATGTAGCAAATCTCACATATTTCTGCCCAAATCATTTCCAACTACAGCTTATTGATCAAAACAAATCATAGAGCCCTGCCTACTTGCCAGCAATCTGGGAAATGAGTGGAAGCACAATATTCTGAAAGCACTGACCATCTCTGCTAGACCTCCTTCCGGCTGCTGTTCAAAAGTCATCTCAATGAAGCAAGCCTCAACCATCCATTCTTTAAATATATATAAAAAAAGGGGAGGGGGAGGGAGAGAGAGAGAGAGAGAGAGAGAGAGAACATCATGATGGAGAGGATCATTAATCCCTGGCCTCCCGCACACCCTGCTCTGGAATTGAGCCTGAAACCCAGATATGTGCTCTGACCAGGAATCAAACCATGACTTCCTTTTTCAAAACCACACCAGCCGGGCCCACCCATCCATTCTTAATTGTACTTATATCCACTCACAGCACCCAATCTCTTTTATCCTGCTTTACTTTTCCAGAGCACCAGTCATTTTATAATACCAGTATATTTTATCACACTTTATTATGTTTATTATTTTTGTCTGTCTCCCCTTACTAGAATATAAACTCTACAGGGGCAGAGATCTTTGTTTAACCACTGATGTATCCAAAGCAGCTGGTACAGTGACTGGCAAATAAATACTTCTTGATTAATTAATATATTTTTATACATATATGAGTATATCTATTGGATCGATTCCTAGAGGTGGAATTTCTGAGTCAAAGGTTATTGGCACTAAAGTTTTTCAAAAATGTCATTAAATTGTTCTCCATACAACATTGTTGGCTTATATTCTCATCAATAATGTATAAAATTATCTGATTCCTTACTCACCAAATGTGTTCTCAAACTTTTTGTCCTTTATCAGTTTGGTAGGTGAAAAAATGATATCTACCAGAATTTAATTTTTATATTTCATATTATGAGTGAGGTTAAATATATTTTCATGTTAAAGGGCCATTTGTTCTCATTATCTGTGAACTACTTGTTCTTGTCCTTTGCTAACTCTTTTAAGTAATCATTTTTATTCTGGATATTATATATTATACATATAATATAATATATGTGTAAAATTACACAGCTACTCTGGAAAAGTTTAGCAGTTTCTCATAAAATTAAACATGCATTGCCATATGACCCAGAAATTGCACTTCTTTACATTTATCCTGGAGAGATGAACTCATGTTCACACACAAATCTGCACATAAATGTTCATAGCAACTTTATTTGTAATCACACACAAAAAATATAAACAACTTAAATGTTCTTCATGAATCAGTGGTCCTTCATGAGTAATCCATTTATACCATGGGCTACTTACTCAGAAGTAAAGAAGAAAACTATTGATACATGCAACCATCAAAACGATTGAATGAATGTATCTCCAGAGAATTGTGTAAAGTGAAAAAAAGCCAATCGCAAAAGGTAATATATGTATGATTCCATGTATATAACACTCATTAAGTGACAACACTATAAAAATGAGAGACAGATTAGAGATTGCAGATCAGAGTTGGGGGAGCAGGGGCAGGAGGGATAAGGGTAATACATGGTGATGGAACTGCTCTGTATCTTGACTGCAGTGATGCATATACACATAAATACAAAACATGTGTGATAATACTCTATACTCTATAGAAATATATATATATATATATATATATATATAGCATAGACAAATGAGTTCAAATAAAACTGCAAAAATCTTAATAAGAACGGTGAGTTGTATGACTATCAATGTCATGGTTATAAAATTATACTAAAGTTTTATAAGATGTTACAATTCTGGGGAACTAGAATCTCTCTGTATTATGTGTTACAACTACATGTGAAACTACAATTATCTTGGAACTAAAAGTTTAATTTTAATATCTCCTATGACTTTAAACACATAGATATCTCATACTATCATGTAAGAACAAATTAATAAAGCTTTGTCTTTTGACTTTGTTTGTGGTGTTTTTTATGACCAAAAAAATTATCTATATGTTATACACTTTATTAATCTTTCCTTTAACAGCTTCAGAGGTTTGTGCCAGGGTTAGAGAGGCCTTCTTATGGTAAACTAGAGGCCTAGTGCATAAAATTCATGCATGGAGGCGGGGTGTCCCTCAGTCCAGCCTGCACCCCCTCCAATCTGGGACCCCTTGAGGGATGTCCGACTGCCGGTTTAGGCCTGATCCCTCAATCCGGGACTTCTGGCTCCTAACCACTTGCCTGCCTGCCTGCCTGCCTGATCGCCCCCTAACTGCTCCTCTTCTGGCCTGATTAATGCCTAACTGCTCCCCTGCTGGCCCAATCGCCCTCAGCTTCCCTCCCTGCCAGCCTGATCACCCCCAACTGCCCTGCCTTGAAGGCCTGGTCACCCCCAGCTGCCCTCCCCTGCCAGCCTGGTCACCCAAAATGCCCTCCCCTGCTGGCCTGATGGCCTCCCAACTACCCTTGCTTGCCAGCCTGGTTGCCCCTAACTGCCCTTCCCTACAGGCCCGGTCGCCCCTGACTGCCCTCCCTGCCACCCTGATCACCCACAACTGCCCTCCCCTGCCGGCCATCTTGTGGTGGCCATCTTGTGATGACGTGGGGGTGGCCATCTTGTGGTGGCCATCTTGTGATGACGTCGCACGACACTACCTAGGCTTATATTATATAGGATTATTCTAAAATACTACCCATGTTTTGCTATAGTACTTTTATAATGTCAATTAACATATTTATTTTTAATTTTTTAACTTTATTTTTATTGTTGACACTGTTATAGATGTTCCCATTTTTCCCCACTTTTGCCTGCCTCCACCCAGCCCCCATACCCCCTTCCCTCTGGCCATCACCACACTGTTATCTGTGTCTGTGGATTATGCATATATGCTCTTTGGCTAATCTCTTCACCTTCTTTCATTCAGTTCTCCCCTCCCACTTCCTCTCTGACAGTTGTCTGTCTATGCCATGTTTTCATGCCTCTGTTTCTATTTTGTTCATTAGATTCCACCTGTAAGTGAGATCATATGATATTTCTCTGACTGGCTTATTTTACATCCCTCTCACAATCCGGGACTACTGGCTCCTAATTTCCATGTCTATCCATGTTGTCCCAAAAGGGAAGATTTCCTTCTTTTTTAGGACCATGATGTATTCCATTGTGTAAATGTACCACCACTTTTTTATCCACTCATCTATTGATAGGCACTTGGCTGTTTCCAGATATTGGCTATTATAAAAAATAACCCTGCTATGAACATAGGATGCATATATTCTTTTGAATTGGTGTTTGGGGTTTCTTTGGCTATATTTCCAGAAGTGGAATTGCTGAGTCATAAGGCAGCTCCATTTTTAATTTTTTGAGGTAACTCCATGCTGCTTTCCCCAGTAGATGCACCAGTCTATATTCCCACCAGCAGTGCACAAGGGTTCCTTTTTCTCCACAGCCTCACCAACATTTGTTGTTTGTTGATTTATTAATGGTAACCATTCAGGCAGGTGTGAGGTGATACCTCATCATTTTAATATTTATCTCTTTGATGATTAGTGATGTTGACCATTTTTTCATATGTCTATTGGTCATCTGTATGTTCTATGTGGAGGAATGTCTATTCAGGTCCTTTCCCCATTTTTAATTGGATTGTCTTCCTGGCATTTAGTTGCATAAGTTCTTTACATATTTTGGAAATTAATCCTTTATCAGATGGATAAGACAGATATGTTCTCCCTACAGTAGGTTCCCTTTTTATTTTGTTAATGGCTTGGTTGCTTTTGCTGTGCAGATTTTTAGTTTAATGTAGTCTCATTTGCTTATTTTCCCTTTGTTTCCCTTGCCCTAAGAGACATATTGGCAAAAATATTGCAATGAGAGATGCCTGAGATTTTAATGCCTATGTTTTCTTCTAGTATATGTATGGTTTCATGAATTACATTTAAATCTTTTATCCATTTTGAGTTTATTCTTGTTTATGGTGTAAGTTGATGGTCTAGTTTCATTATTTTTGCATGTATTTGTCCAATTTCCCAGCTCTATATATTGAAGAGACTGTCTTTACTCTGTTGTAAGCTCTTGTCTCCTTTTCCAAATATTAATTGACCATATAAGCATGGCTTGATTTCTGGGCTCTCTGTTCTGTTCCATTGATCCATATGCCTGTTGTTATGCCAGTACCAGGTTGCTTTGATTAAATGGACTTGTAGGATATAGTTTGATATCAGGCTTTGCAATATCTCCAACTTTGTTCTTTCTAAAGATTGCCAAGGCCATTCGGGGTCTTTTTTTGGCTTCATATAAAAATTTGGAAAATAACAAGAAAGCCCACTGCATGGGAGAACATATTTGCCAATGTTATCACTGATAAGGGTTTAATTTACAGGGAACTCATACAATTTAACAATAAGAAGATAAACAATCCAATCAAAAAATGGGCAAAGGACCTAAATAGATACTTTTCAAAAGAAGACATAAGGAAAGCCAAGAAACATATGAAACATGCTCAGTCCCCATTTGACCAGTAATCACACTTCTAGGAATATATCCCAAGAAATCAGAAACACCTATCAGAAAGGATATATGCACCCCTATGTTCATAGCAACACAATTTACAACAGCTAAGATTTGGAAACAGCCTAAGTGCCCACAGCAAATGAGTGGATTAAAAAACTGTGGTATACCTACACAACAGGATACTATGCTGCTATAAAAAAGAAGGAACTTTTACCATTTGCAACAGCATGGATGGAACTGGAGAGCATTATGCTAAGCGAAATAAGCCAGTCAGAGAAAGATAAATATCACTGATCTCACTCATTTATGGAATATAATAAACAACATAAACTGATGAACAAAAACAGATCCAGAGACAGAGAAGCATTGATCAGACTGTCAAACCTCAGAGGGAAGGTAGAGGAGGGTGGGGGGAAGGGGGAGAGATCAACAAAAGGACTTGTATGCATGCATGTAAGCCTAACCAATGGACACAGACACCAGCGGGTGAGGGCCTGAGTGGGGGGTGAGGGGGCAATAGGGGTATAAGGACACATATATAATACCTTAATCAATCAATCAATCAATCAATCAATCAATATTTGGAATATTTTAAATATGTCATTGGTATGTTAATAGGAATTATATTGAATCTACAGATTGCTTTGGGTAGTATAAACATTTTAATGATGTTAATTTTTTAAATTCATGAACACGGTATATGCTTCCACTTATTTGCACCTTTCTCAATTTCTTTCTTCAATGTCTTATAGTTTTCCAAGTATAGGTCATTCACCTCCTTGGTTAAATTTATTCTAAGTACCTAATTTTTTTTTCTTGCAATAGTAAATTGGACTTCTTCATTTCTCTTTTTGATAGTTCATTTTTGGTGTATAAAAATGCCATCATTTTTATACTATACTAGAGGCAAATCTTTGTGCACTCGGGGGGCATCCCTCAGCCCAGCCTGCCCCCTCTAACAGTCTGGGAGCCCTCACAGGATGTCCTACTGATGTCCTTGTGGGGAGTGGGCCTAAGCTGCAGTCTGGCCTCCCTCTGTGGAAGGCAACTGGCCAATCATGTATATAGATACTTTCTGAAGGCAGCACAGATTCCTTCCTTATCTCTTTCCTCTGTGGTTGGAGAATAGGGGACTAAAAGGTAGAGACAGAACTGTGGCCAGGCCTGGGGTTCTTGTAGGCAGCAGAAAGAAGTAGAGGGCTGGGGAAAGTCTAGACATGGTTTTCTTCAATTGTCCTCCCTTCCTCTGGGCCCCTCGCTCTGTTCTTTCCTTGTCGTGGTGGACGCTTGGGCCTCGGACTGACAAGAGCCCAGTGACGGTGGAGTTCAGCCCCCTCACTTCTCAGCTGAAAATACAACCACCTCACATTCCAAGTGGAGCTGTTTTCAAGTGGCTAAAGTGCTGGCAAATCATGCCTACCAGCCTTCCCCTCTCGGGTTTCCTCCTTGGGTCAGTTGCAAACTTCACCGAGACACCGAAGCAACTCTGTCCTGGTAGTTCTGCACCGGCCCCTGCCCAAGCCCAGCCGGGCACTCTTCCTTGAGGTCTCTGGGTCCACAGTCTGAGCTCAGGGAGGTCACCCAGAGCCCATTCCCTTGGACACGTGGGGCAGGGTGGCTAGTTTGAAGAGCTGGAGGAAGATGGCAGAGTAAGAGTTGGTATGAACCAGCACCTGCTTAGCCAGACTTCCTAAGCTCCCCACCGGGCCCAGGCTGGGCCCCTTCCCCACACCAGGAAGATCCCAGCTGAGGTCCCCTCCCTGTACCCAGCACTCTCCTCCCTGTTCTACCACTGGAGGAAGGGAGCAGCTCACCTGCTCTGGACCCTGCCAACCTGGCAGGCTGAGGCACAGGCGGTGCAGCCTAGGGTGCTGGTGGCTGCGAGCCTTCTCCCCCTTCCTGAAGCATGGGGCAGGGGTTGCAGCAGCTCACAGTCACCCCTGGGCACCATGCATGGAGACACCGCTTTCCACTGAGCCACTGTCCGCCAAGGACTTGTGGGGGTTGGTGTGGCCTCAGGCTCCCACTGGCCCCACTGAAGCCAGACTTGGCTTGGCCGGCCACCCCTGCCTCCCGAGGGCTGCACATGCCCCACGGGCCTCATCACCCTCATGAATCGCTGTGGTCCGGCCGTCCCATCCCAGGAAGTGGCCATCCTGATCGCCATGGCTCACTCCCTGGTGCAGTTGGGCCTGCCCAGCAAGCATGTAGGCAGGAACTGGGCCTCTGAAAGGAAGGAGGAGGGATGCATGGGCCAGGGCAGAAGTGGGGAACTTGGTGTGTAAACACAGCCCCCCCCCATGTCATGCCGGCCCCTCGCACTGCATTCCCGAACCCCTGGGTGCCCCTGCCCAGCACTGTGCTCTCGAGCCTGGGGTGGGGGTGAGGGACCTGGAGCTACGGCCTGAAGGCAGCCCTCACTGGCTTGGAATTGAAGTGGTCGATCAGGGAGGGATGCGGGGGGCCAAATTCCACCTCTCTCTCTCTCTCTCTCTCTCTCTCTCTCTCTCTCTCTCTCTCAGAGGGCCCTGTGTCCCCAGCAAGTGGGCGGGGGCTCAGGCGATGCCAATTGCCTTGCCTGAGCTCCTGCTCACCCCCGGGTTGCACACGGGGGCCTGGATGGTGGCTCGCACTGTCCCGCCCTGCCTGCAGTATGCAAATTAGCAGCCATGTTTATTGGTGGTTAATTTGCATATCACTGTGATCAGCCAATGGCAGGCATAGCAAAGGTATGGTCAATTTTTTATGTTTGTCTATTATTAGTGTAGATTTGTATCTTGCCACTTTGCCATATTCATTTATTAGATCTAGTAGCTTTTTGGTGGAGTCTTTAGGGTTTTCCATGTATGCAAATAATGATAGTTTTACTTCCTCTTTTCCAATTTTGATGACTTTTATTTATCTTATCTGATTGCTATGCGAGAGCTCTCAGTACTATCTTGAATAAGAGTGGTGAAAGCTGACTACCCTGTCTTCTTCCTGATATTCAGGGGAAAATTTTAGTTTTTGCCTACAGAATATGATAATAGCTGTAGGTTTGTCGTATATGGCCTTATTACATTGAGGTATGTTTCCTCTATTACCTCTTTGCTGAGAGGTTTTATCATAAATGGATTTTATCAAGTGATTTTTCTGCATCTATTGATATGATCATGTGGTTTTTATCCCTTATGTTGCTTATGTGGTTGATTTGCAAATATTGTAGAAAACTTGAATCCTCTAAATAAATCCCACTTGATCATGGAGTATGATCTTTTTAATGTATTGCTTGATCTGGTTTGCTAATATTTTGTTGAGAATTCTAGTATCTGTTTTCATTAGGGATATTAGCTTATAATTTTATGTGTTTATCTGGTTTTGGAATTGGGATAATGGTGACCTTGCAAAATGAGCGTGGAAGTATTCCCTCCTTTGGAATTTTTGCAATAGTTTGAGAAGGACAGGTGTTAATTCTTCTCTAAATGTTTGATAAAATTCGCCTGTGGAGATATCTGGTCCAGGACTTGGTTGGTTGGAAATTTTTTTTATTACTGCTTCAATTTTACTAGTTGTAATCTGTTTATTCAAATTTTCTAATTCTTCTTGATTCAGTTTTGGAATATTGTATATTTATAAAAATTTAATAATTTCACCTAGATTGTCCAGTTTGTTGGCATATAGTTGTTCAAAATATTTTCTTACAATCCTTTGTACTTTTTCTGGTGTCAGCTGTCACTTCTTTGTTTTCATTTCTGATGTTATTCATTTGGGTCCTCTCTTTTTCTTGATGACTCTAGTTATAAGTTTGTCAATATTGTTTATATTTTCAACTAGAGGCCTGGTGCACAAAAATTTGTGTACTCAGGGCATTGGGGGGTCCCTCAGCCCAGCCTGTATCCTCTCGCAGTCCAGGAGCCCTTAGGGATGTCCGACTGATGGATTAGGCCTGCTCCCCCCGTAAGCCGTCAGTCGGACATCCTTAGTGCAGCCAC
>NW_006289082.1:561705-568857 GCF_000327345.1 Myotis davidii
AGCTTCTATATTTGTTACATAGTTGCTGAGATTTGCAGCTCAGAGGCCGGCAAGGCAGGCAGGGAACGCTGGGGTCCTCCATCACTGAAGCAAGCAAGCCTCATGTTCGTTTCAAGCTGCCTGGCTGCTGGCCGCCATCTTGGCTGGCAGTTAATTTGCATATTTCCCTGATTAGCCAATGGGAAGGGTAGCAGATGTACAGCTAATTACCATGTTTCTCTTTTATTAGATAGGATATGCCAGCTCTTGGTTTCATTGATCTTTTATAATGTGTGTTTTTTACTCTATTTCATTTATTTCTGCTCTGATCTTTATTATTTCCTTCCTTGTACTCACTTTGGGTTTGGTTTCTTATTTTTTTCCAGTTCCTTTAAGGTAAAATTAGATTGTTTATTTGAGTTTTGTTTTTTCTTATTTCTTGAGGTAGGCCTGTAATGTTATGAATTTCTCTCTTAGGATTGATTTCGCTGTGTCTCATAGATTTTGGGTTGTTGTTTTCTCATTTTTATTTGTTTCAAGATAACTTTTTTAAAAAATATTTTTTTTTATTTCAGATAAGAAAGGAGAGGGAGAGATAGAAGCATCAATGATCAGAGATAAGCATTGATTGGCTGCCTTCTGCACCATGCCCCAGGAATTAAGCCTGCAACCTGGGCATATGCCCTAACTGGGAACTGAACCATGACCTCCTGGTTCATAGGTCAATGCTCAGCCATTGAGCCATGCCAGCCAGGCTCAAGGTAACTTTTGATTTCTTCCTGATCTCATTGTTAACCCACTCATTGTTTAGTAACATGTTATTTAACTTCAATGACTTTGTGTGTTTTTCATATTTTTTCTTGTGGTTGACTTCTAGTTTCATACCGTTATAGTCAGAGATGTTTGATATGATTTCAGTCTCCTCACATTTATTGAGAAATGTTTTGTGTCCAGGCCAATGTCAGACACTTCTGTTCTGGGTCTCAGCAAACTGAAGCTACAGTAATCTACCATTTGTGGCTGCCTCTGCTGGGCTTGGATGTACACAGGAAGGACCAAGCTGTGCCCCAAGGCCAGCTTTTATTAGCACCAGACCCAGAGACATGTCAAGAAACATCTCAAGGCATCCTGGGATCCACCTGTGCCTGCCTTTACCTGCCAGCTACCTGTTAAGCTCAGTCACTGAAAGAATCTCTTTCAGAATCAGAGGGTGGAGCTAATGGATCTCCTATGAGGGGGAGGTACCCTTCAGGTTTCAGGAAAGGTGCTGGGTGTGGTCCCTGCCTCAGAGCCACATGACTAAGTCTGTCCCAGATCAGATTTTTCCCTGGCTTTGGCAGGGCAGAGTCTCTAGTAGTCAGATGGATGGGCTTCTGGATCCCAGAGGTTGGGTCTGCTGGAAGTCAGAAGAGTGGTTCTATCAAATCTCCCATAAGAGGAAGTGACAAGTCTGGTTCAAGGGAAAGTAGGGGTAATGGCTCCATCCCAAAGCCAGTGATTGACACTGACTTCTGCACTCTGACTTATGCAGCTGACTCCTCAGCAGGGATTAAGTTCTGCATGGTGGGACAAGAAGTATTCCAAAGGGTGGGTAATTGCCTTCCCCCAGGCTGATGACACTAGGAGGGGAGTGCTCTGCCCAAGAAAAATGGAGACTCTGGTATCAGGGAATGGTTCAGTACAGGGGTCTTTGAGGCTGTCTCCATAGCTTCCTCCCCAGAGACTCAATCCTCAGACTCTCCTTAGGCAATTCCAATCCACACTACCCTCCTTCCACTGGAGCCCAGGGTGAGTGGCTCTGAACAAAATTTTGAATGTTGGCCCTTTAAGAGGTTACCTGAGTCTCCAGGGGATTTTATCTTTCTTTGGCAGATAGAAATCTTGCTGCTTTTCATAGCCTGATATTATGTGGGTACATCTTCCTGGCTCTGGTGCTCTGGGCTGGGGGACCAGGCCTGAGGTTTAGGCCCCATGCTTCTCAGGGGGAACCTTTTCAGCTGAGATATCTCTCTGCAACTTAAGCCGACACTACTGGGAGGGGACCAGCCCTTTGTATGTCTCTACCTTTCCTACCAGTCTTGATGTGGCTTTTTCTATAAATCCTTGGTTATAAGACTCCTTTTCAGCTAGTCTTTAGTTGGTTATTCAGGGTGATTTTTCTTTAATTTAGCTGTATTTCCAGTACAGTCCTGTCAGGAAATGAGTGTAAGATCCACCTACTCCACCACCATCTTGAAAGTCAATTATCTTATATTTAAATCTTTGATGCATTTGCCACACAGAATGAAGTAGGGTTGTTACTGTGTGTGTGTGTGTGTGTGTGTGTGTGTGTGTGTGTGTGTGTTTACAAATAGCGACCCAATTATCTCACTGCTATTTATGGAATATACAACCTTTTCTCATCAGATATAATGAGAACCTTATCATATACTACATCCCTACCATATAGATGTCATATATTTCCATACTTATTCTCTATTCTGTGTCATTAATTTATTTGTTCATAGAAACCTAATATCTAAATTAATATAGCTTCATGTAATAATTTAATGTCTAATAAGTCTAATCCCCTCTTATTGCTTTTCTTTTTCAGAATCTTCAGAACATTTTAGTGTAAACTTTACAATCTAATTATCCTTCCAAAATTATTTTTCAGGGAGCAGCATAGCAGTAGCTTAAGTTAACACCTTATTAATTAACTAGAGGCCCAGTGCACAAAAATTTGTGCACTCGGCGGGGAGGGGGGGGTCCCGCAGTCCGGCCTGTGCCCTCTCGCAGTCTGGGGTGCCTCGGGAGATAATAACCTGCTGGCTTAGGCCTGCTCCCGGTGGGCAAAGGGCAGGCCCAATCCCTAGGTGAAGCCCCTGCTCGGGCTCAGAGAAGGGCTGATTGGGGAGTGGGGCGCTGCCCCCTGTCATGCACAGAGCGGGGCAGATCGGGAGGTTACAATGCCACCCTCAGTCACGCTCAGGGTAGGGCCGATTGGGGGGTTGGGGCACTGTCCCCTGTCAAACTCAAGGCAGGGTCAATGGGGAGGTTGCGGCATCACCCGTCACACACAGAGCAGGGCCAATCAGGGGGTTGGGGTGCTGCCCTCTGTCACGCACAGAGCAGGGCCCATCAGGAGGGTTGGGGCTCCGTACCCTGTCATGCACAGAGCAGGGTCGATCAGGGGGTTGGGGAGCTCCCCCCGTCACGCACAGAGCAGGGCCCATCAGGGGGTTGAGGAGCTCCCCCCTGTCACTCACAGAGTAGGGCCAATAGGGGAGCTAGGGCACCGCCCCCTGTTACACACAGAGCAGGGCGGATCAGGGGGTTGGGGCACTGCACCCTGTCACACTCAGGGCAGGGCCGATAGGGAGGTTATGGCTCTACCCCGTCACACACAGAGCAGGGCCCATCGGTGGGGGGGTTGGGGCGCTGCACCCTGTCACACACAGAGCAGGGCCTGTGGGGGGTGGGGGGTGTTGGGGCGCCGCACCCTGTCATACACAGAGCCGCAGGGCGATCAGGGGGTTGGGGAGCTCCCCCCTATCAGGCACAGAGCAGGGCCGATCAGCGGGTTGGGGCACCTTCCCCTGTCACAAACAGAGCAGGGCGGATAGGAAGGTTGTGGCCTCACCCCTGTCACACACAGAGCCGCAGGGCTCAGGGGGTTTGGGCGCTGCCCCCTGTCACACTGATCCCGGTGCTGGGAGGCATATTACCCTTTTACTATATAGGGTAGAGGCCTGGTGCACGGGTGGGTGCCAGCTGGTTTGCCCTGAAAAGTGTCCTGGATCAGGGTGGGGGTCCCCACTGGGGTGCCTGGCCAGTCTGGGTGAGGGGCTGAGGGCTGTTTTCAGGCTTGCGGGTAACTGAAGCTCCCAACCGCTCCTTTTTTCTTTTATTTATTTTTTTATTCTGGGCCAGCTTTAGCTCTGAGGCTTGGCTCCAGCTCTTAGGCCTTTGCTGCTGAAAGCAGGTATCTGGTTTGTTTGGCTTCTATAATCGAAACACTGTTCCAACTCCAGCTCTGAGATCCCAGCTGGCTGAAAGCAGGTTTCTGGGGTTTTGTTTAGCTTCTATATTTGTATCAATGTTTCAAACTGCAAGCTCAGAGGCCGGCAGTGGCAGTCGGGGAACGTTAGCTTCCTCCGTCACTGAAGCAAGCAAGCCTCATGTTCGCTTCAAGCTGCCTGGCTGCTGGCCGCCATCTTGGCTGGCAGTTAATTTGCATATCATCCTAATTAGCCAATGGAAAGGGTAATGGAGGTATGGCTAATTACCATGTTTCTCTTTTATTAGATAGGATACTCCTATGATTTGTGGGATCATGTTAAATGTGTTGGGATAACTGCTATACTGCCTACTACCAGCTTAAGGAAGTTACTTTCTCTGCTAAATAGTCTCAGTTTCTTTATCTGTAAAAATGAAGATAGTAACAGTGAGCATAATAGGGCTGTTGGGACAATACATACAAAGTCCTAGCACTGTATCTTGCACAGTGGTGTTCAGTGAGCATTGGTGGTTATCATTCCTTTTTGTTCCCATGAGTTTTTGTATCTCCTTTCAACTAAAAGCCTTTTGAATAAATTATTTGTTTGCTTGTCTGTTTCTCTAGTGGTGAACCCCAGAAGACAGTATCTTGTATATGGTACCTACTTTGTCCAGAAAATTTGACTAAATTACTATGTCATGACTTGTGTCAATTTCTGCTTCTTCCCAGTTGCCATACCACCCTGACATTCAATGCTATTCACTCTCTGTTCAGAAACACCCCTCCTACCCACTGCCTGCTTAAATTGTCTTTTATAGCTCACAGCTTCAAAGTCCTCTCCTCTCTTCATCCTCTACTCCTGCCTTTTATGCCCAGTGAGGTCTCTTCCCTGAGGGTTGCTGATCCCAGTTGACTTACCTGACTAATAAGTAGTAAATAAAATGTGATGGATCTTAGGTTTAACACTTTAATCCAGAAGCACATTACCTCAAATGTATTTAGAGTTGATATAATGTATTTAGTAGTGTTTGTGAGGTCATCTTAGCTAAACCTCCTGAGCTCCAATCTGCCTGTCACCCTACCCACCCACTACTTCCTTTGCCCCACATCCTCTTTAAGTAGTTTTTTTGAAAGTTGGAAGGCATTCAGTCATATATCTTCCTCTTCCTCTTTTCAAAGCTATCTATACAAGCATTACCACTTGCTAAGGAGTTTTTCATTAGCTTTCAGATTAAAACTGCAAAAGAAAGACCCTGCAAGTTTAAGCACCTCCTGAATTCTGGATCCAGCTTGACTCAGTAGAGAGCTGGTGAGCTGAATGTCCAAAGTCCAGTTTTAACAGGAAGATGAGATTGGGCTTTGCTGGAACAGCAGGTCAGGAAACTTCCCATAATTCTTGGTAACCAGATATAGCTCCTAAGTGGGGCTTCTGGGAATAGAGTTTCCAGGGTTTGTGGACTTCAAAGAATTTATGATTTTCTTCCAGACCCAAGCCAGAGACTGAGGTCAAGATGCCCACCTCTGTGCTCTCAATACTGCAGACCGTGGATAAAATCCTGCTAACAAGGCTACTCCCGTGGAGACCCAGCTCTATTCTGCCAGCCATCTTCACAAATATATTTTTCAACTCCCTTGTTGGGTCATAACAGAGGAATTTCAGGAAGGGAGTGAGAACAGTGTTAGAGGCTTAAGGTCACACCTTATGATTCTTTTATTACATTTCCTAGTCACACTTGAACAATTCAGGTAAAAAAATGCTTTGGTCCACGGCAGTATGATATGGATTTATTCTTCACCCCTCAGTTCTCCCTCTCTCATGAGTTAGCCTTTCTCTTTTACTCTCCTCATCTCACACCTGAGGTACTAGAGCAGTCTCCTCACAGGTGTTCATCCTTCATTCCTCCCACTCTACTCCATCTCATACACAGCTGTCAGAATAATCTTCCAAGAACACCACTTGCATCATGAAACTAAATTACTCCTGCTCTTCTCTCCCTTCCCACCACTCCAGGCTCAGTCTGAGATTCATATCCTCCCTAGAACATCTTGAGAAGGCCCCAGGCCCCAGAGACTTTTGCTCCTCAAACCTCCTATAACCAGAATTGATATCCTGGTCATGGTGTACATATTGTTTACTCCAAGAGTGCATTCTGATTGGGCCCCATCATTCCAGTCTCATCTGATGCAGATGCATTACCAGTTGTTAAATATTTTGACTGCCATGCTTGTCTATAGCATTTATTGTCTCTATCAGTCATCCTAGATCAGTAATGGTGAACCTATAACACACGTGTCAGAGGTGACACGCGAACTCATTTTTTTGGTTGATTTTTCTTTGTTAAATGGCATTTAAATATATAAAATAAATATCAAAAATATAATTCTTTGTTTTACTATGGTTGCAAATATCAAAAAATTTCTATATGTTACACAGCACCAGAGTTAAGTTAGGATTTTTCAAAATGCTGACACGCCGAGCTCAAAACGTTCACCATCACTATTCTACATTGTCAAGAAAAAAAATCTGTAAAAGCAATGGGGAAAGAAAAGCTATTTGGGAGTATGAAAAACTTGGGTAGCACTCCTAAAATCAGCAGCTCTCATTTCTTTCCAAGTCTAAAATTGGTTCCACTAAGCCAGTCTCGTATATCTTCTGTCTGTCATAATATTTAGCCAAAATATAGGCTCAAATCAGTGTTCAAAAAGTTCTAGTAGGTTGACTAAGAAAAAATGACTCTGTGTGCCTTAAGTTTTAATTTATCAAGTTAATCTCTGTTGGAATAAAGTTAGAATTCTAGTTTAGCTCTTGAAAAATACATCTTCACCACCTAACATGTCAGAGATTTATCAGAATGTTCCTACATGTTCTGACCTTACATCTTCCTGGAGGGAAGTAATGACACATACCTAATATTTTGCTTCTCAAAGTACCAAGCATGGGAGGGGTTATTATGATATATTGGGAAGGGGTTGGAGAATTTAACATATAATGCTACCTAAAGAATTCGCTGTTGATCCCTTGCGACCTGCCCCGCCCAAGCCCTATGCAGAGCCATTTGCCGGATAGCCTCAGGCAAAGGCTAGATTAGCACCTCCCTAGAGGACAGAAGTTCTCTCACTGCAGACACAGCTGATTCTCACAGCCAGTTCGCCTGGAGGTCAAATCCCTGCCAGTATTACCTACAATCATCTAG
>NW_006289082.1:570207-572209 GCF_000327345.1 Myotis davidii
GGTTTTTTAAGTATAGTATCATGTCGTCTGCAAATAAGGACAGTTTTACTTCTTCTTTTCCACTTTGGATGCCTTTTATTTCTTCTTCTTGTATAATTGCAATGGCTAAGACTTCGAGTACTATGTCGAACAGGAGTGGTGAGAGTGGGCATCCCTGTCTTGTTCCTGTTCTTAGGGGAACTAACTAACTAAGTTAGGGTTTTTCAAAATGCTGACATACCGAGCTCAAAAGGTTCACCATCACTGTCCTAAATTATAATTTATCCTAAGTTATAGGCCAAATATTTACAATGTGCATAAGTTTTGTCTTTCCTAATAGATTATGCACTATCTGAGAAACATTAAAACCCCCAGGAACTATCCCAGAACTACCTGCAGAAGGCGGCCCTCAAAACACTTGCTGAAGGAATCGGTGGATAGGGTAAATAAATATTAATAAAACCCTGTACTTACTTACCAGTTTCTGCACCTTGCCCTTCCAAAAAACTACCCAAAAACTTGTTGGAAAGAAAAACTAATTTTGTATAATTAGCTTTAAAATTAAAGGGAGAGTATGACAAGAGAGGAGCCCAGAGCGGGGAAAGATCATGGAGGCTTGTTAAATCATGCTTAGACTTGATGATATAAGCAGTCAGAGACACTAAAAGTTAGTATACAGGAAATGACATGATGAACTATTCATTTTACAGAATCAGTATAGTCCTGGTGTGGCAGGAAGCTAGCTAGAAACATCAGAGCTTCCTGGAGTGCCCAAACAGGGGCATGGAACCGAGCATTCTGTTTTTATGCTATGAGAGTTAGAATGGGCTGCTAGCCTGGTCTAGAGCTAAATTTGCTCTAAGTCAACAAATTTAGAGAGTCTGAATCTCCCTTTCTAGCACTTTAAAGGCAAGTTTTGTCAGCCTTCTAGTCATTTAGAACAGCTACTTAGGTTAGGATAGTTTTATTGGATATAGAATAATTAGTCATTTGACCCTTGACTTTAACATTCAACATTTAAAATTCCTTTTTATCTATGTAACTAACCAAGCCTATACTTTTTAGCCCACTAGTAATAAAGAGGGTGTCAATAAAGCTGGGGTTAATTAATATTATTTAAATGAATGTACTCTGTGTGATGGGAGAAGAAAAATTTGGCCATTTAGGCCAAATTAGAGATTCCCCTTTCTTGGATTCAGACTTCACAGAAATAAAACAAGTGTCCTAACATGACACTTAAAATCTACCTTCTCTAGTAATTTGTCTCTATTGTACTCCCTTCATTCTACATTTCATTTGCACGGTAGATGTGGCATATCCAACACTAGGTCCCATGCTGCTTAAAGACAATAGGCATGCCTGACTGTATGGATTTCCTAGGGCTGTTGTAACAAAGTACCACAAACCAAGAGGCTTAAAATAACATCAATTTATTGTCTCACAGAGACTATAAGTCCAAAATCAAGGTGTCAGCAGGATCACATTTCATCAGAAATTTGTAGGAGAGAATCCTTCCTTGTTTCTCTCTTAGCTTTAGGTGGTTTACCAGCAATCTTTGGCAACCCTTGGCTTACAGCTGCACAATTGCATAAATCCAATCTCTGCCCTTTTAGTTACATAGCATTCTCACAGTGTGTCTCTGTCTACATATGGCTATCTTCTTATAAAGACACTAGAGGCCTGGTGCACAAAATTCTTGCACTTGAGGGGTCCCTCAGCCCAGCCTGCACCCTCTCAGAGTCTGGGAGCCCTCAGGGGATGTCTGACTGATGGCTTAGACCCACCTAAGCTGTCAGTCAGACATCCTTAGTGCTGCTGTGGAGGTAGGAGAGGCTCCCACCACCACCGCTGCACTCACCAGCCGTAAGCCCAGCTCAGGGCTTCTGGATTAGCAGCACCCTCCTATGGGAGTGCACTGACCACCAGGGGGCAGTTCCTACATTCAGCATCTGTGTGTGCCATAGCGACCATTAGTTCCACCAATGGGCTGAAACCGGCTCTCCAACATCCCCCAGGGGCCCCG
>NW_006289082.1:572463-586248 GCF_000327345.1 Myotis davidii
AAGCCCTCAGGGGATGTTCTCTGCAGAAGGCGACCGGGCTGATCAGGGGAAGGCACCACCTGCATCACCCCGCTGCTGATGCCACTACTGGCTGCCACAGCCACCAAGGTGTTTTCATCAACACGGACTCCAGTTCCTTCACCACAAAAAAAATGACAACTTTCTTTAGGCATTTTCAAGATGTGTCTTTCATAGGATATGACATTTCGTTATTTCTTTTTTTTGTATCCTCACCTGAGGATATTTTTCTATTGATTTTTAGGGAGTATGGAAGAGAGAGGGAAATACAGAGAGAAACATCAATGTGAGAGGGACACTTCTGTTGGTTGCCTCCTGCATGAGCCCTAACCTGGGCCCCGGCAAGGGAGGAACTTGCAACCTAGGTACATGCCCTTGATCAGAATCGAACTCAGACCCTGCAGTCTGCAGGCCGAGGCATTACCCACTGAGCCAAACCAGCTAGGGCAGGATATGACATTTCTTAGCCCTCCAGCAGCAGACCTTCATTTTTCCTCCAGGAGTGAGGTGGAAAATCCCTAGATCACCTTCTTGGATTCCGATTACCCAAGTTACTAAGAATATTACCAGTGGCATACAGGGAGCTTAGCCAATGAGCAGTCAGAAAAGGTGTTTCCTCTGCAGCTCACACACAGAGGTGGGACTGGTGGCAAGCCACGGCTGGCACACACCCCTGTCTCTGGGCCTGCTCAAGCTTCCACCATGGCTTGGGCAGGGGCCACTGGCTCCACTCCGGCCCTGCTGAAGCCTCTGCTGCAACTTGGGCAGGGCCCCCCAGCTCTGCTCAAGCCTCCTCCTGGCTTGGGCAGGGCCCCCCATCTCCACTCAAGCTTCTGCTGTGGCTTGGGCAGGGCCTCAAAGCAAGCATTCCACCTGGCCGCTCATGCTTCCCGCCCTCAGTGGCCACCCCATACCCCCATGACTGGGGGACTCTGGTGGGGCTGAGAGGACTGGACACCACCATCTTGTGGCTATGGGCACCACCATCTTTGAGTGATGGTTAATTTGCATATTACCCTTTTATTAGCTAGGATGAGTTATTTTGGATTAGGAGCTCACTCCATTCCACTATGACTTTATCTTGACTAATTAAATCTGCAATGACCCTACTTCCCATAAAGATCATAGTCTGATGTACTGGGGGTTAGGACTTCAACATATCTTTTGGGGTGGGGGACAATTCAACCAATAACACTGCCTCTTCTTTTGGCTGCTCACAGTCCTGAGAATGTGACAGTGAACACTATTGATTAATGTGCACTAAGTTACCAGGCTATCTGCCTACCTAAAAAGAACACAATAGCACCATTACATTTGTGCCAATTCACCAGCCTCACTTTCAAGTTGACTGGAGAAAACACTAAGTGGAATTTGATCAAAGTTGTGGTCACACTGACTAAAACCTAGAATGAAGATTGTTCAGTATATGACACAATGGCAATACTGAACCTTAATAGAATATAGATGTATGGAGCTTACTCAGGTATTTATGTGCTATCATATCATTTTAGGTTTTCAAAGGACAGAGTTTTACTTTCTGCACAGCATCACTATAATTAATAATGGCAATATTTTCTTCAAGTTGCCCTCTAGGGTTGTAGAATCTCAGACTGCTACCCCCTGCAATTAGACTAGCAGCTGGTAAAGAGCCAAATTAAGGGGTAGCAGGAGAGTTACACTACTAAATCAAATATGGGTTTGTTTTGAATTAAGCATTCAACCCTCTGGTAGGGAAATCTGCTCTGATTGCACCCTGCCATATACATGTAAAATATGTTAAAAGAAAAACATATATTACATGCCCTTTTAGCCATTAACAGTTTTCAGAATTATTTTTCATTAGGCTCTTTCCAGATTGACCCATAGGACTCAAATTAGTGACTCAGGGAGCTGCCCCAGCCAGAGGAGGGTCCCTGAGAGCAGCTAGAAGACATGGTTTGTGTGTCCCTCATTTATTTCATTTCGTCCAAGCAAACACTTGGCAAGAACAGACATTTCCTATTGCCTGGGCAATGTTTTAATCACTGTTTAAATATTTGCCATCCTGTCTTTGTTTTGGTTAGAACTGCAGTTAATGCAATACAGATTTGTACCTTATGCTGAGTGAAATATGGATTTCATCTTATGAACTAGAGCTATGTTCTCTAGAAATATTTTTCCCACTCCCCACCTCCACTACTTGATTTTCATTGTATGTATTGTATTAATCTCTTTATATCTCTCAATGCCTACAGGTTACTGACAAATTGCCCCCAGGCAGTTCTAACAAATTAAGTTTTAGCAAACCTGGACCTACGTATGCCCAGAAAAATAATCAGTTCCAGACAAGAGCCTCACCATCTGATGGACATTCTGGGGTCAAGGTAAATAAAGTTTCTGGCCTTAGGCTAGTTTCTGATGGACAATGGGTTTGTGCCAAGGATTCCGTCTATTGGTGAAGCTCTGTAAAGATCCAGCTGAACCCAGGCTGACTTGGCACCTTTGTAACCTGATTTTTCCAAGATTTACCAGCCAGAGTGTGCTTAAAGGGTAATATTAATAGTAATAATTCAAATTTCACTGATTCTTGCTCCCACCTGCTGATGAAGGGCTTCTGGCTCCATTTTTTCTGCAGAATTTTTAGTGAAAGTCCCTTTTTTAAAACATAAAGTCAGTTCTCTTTTTTATGCAATTCTTTATAAATCCAATGGGAGAGTGACAGAATAGAAACATGAATGACTGACATCATATGCACTCTCCCCTCTGATAACCAAGATTCAGTTCTTGATTCAAGTTCGTCCTGTCTGCCTCCTTCTCCCCTCAGGATTAGCACCTTCTCAAATGCCTCCTCAGTCTTCCTGAAGGAAGAGGTATCCAGTACGCTCTTCTACCAGAACTGTCAGACATGTGAGACTACCATTTATGAATCCCACTTAGAATCTATCTGAGGACCCCACCAGATGAAAAATAACTACTCATGCCTCTGAAAAAGACTTGGTTAAAATCAAAGGGTTTGAGGCTTTTTATCCAATAATTGCAAATAGTAATTACTATCAAAACTTTCACAAAAGAATGCCAGATAAACTGGATAAAATACTTTTAGAAACATGTTTGCCTTTTAATTTTATTTTTCCATCACCATTTATTCCCTCTATGCTTTCTTCCACCTCCACCCCCATCCACCTTTGTAATTGTCACACTAATATTCAAGTCCATGACACCCCAACACCCCCCCCCAAAACACACCAGAGCTGCCTGTACTCTATCTATGAGTCTGTCTCTATTTTGCTTAGTAGTTCAGTTTGTTCATTAAATTCCAAGTATGAATAAAATCATATGGTACTTGTCTTTCTCTGACTACCTTATTAAACTTAGCATAATGTTCTCCAGGTCTATCCATGCTGTCACAACAAGTAAAATTTTCTTCCTTTTTATGGCAAAGTAGTATTCCATTGTGTAAATGCACCACAGCTTTTTTACCCACTCATCTACTAATGTCCAAGCTCACTACCATGACATTTTTTCCAGGACATGGCAAAGGAAGGAGGCACTCATATGTAGTCTGGCAGACTCCCCATGTTGAAGAGACCCAGCTAAGAGTTTGGAAAAAATGACATGGCTAAAGTTGGCAGGATAAAGGGAGAAGAAAGCACTGCAGGTAAAGAGAACTGGACATGTCCTCCTTGTGCATTCAGCAGAGCTTATCAGTACATACGTGTGAGGTAAATAGCAGAGGGTGAGGAAGAACTATCTGAATTACAAAGGACAGTACTTGGAATTCACAGAAGAACATAAAAAGTGATTGTTGGTAAGGAAGACAGCTTTTCAAAAGGGAGGCCTGCCAGTATTATAGGGCCAGGCACTGCCGACCTGAGATTTGGAAGACCCACTCAGAACCCTTGAACTGGCCAGGCCAGAAAAGCAACTAAATCAGAGAAGATACACCCTGAATTAATCAATTAGACAATTTTCAATAAGGAAGCACAGAAGACACCTAGAGACCACTTGCCAGCCATAACCCACATGGAATCACCACCGTGCCCCAGCAGTGAGAAGCACAGTACCTCCTGGCAGGCTCCCAGACATCTGCAGGGAGCACGCACTGCTGGAGTGTGTCCCCGCATCAGGCCTCCTCACCATCCCACAGGGACTTAGTGTCCTAGGATCTGGCTTCAAGACCCCACAGTGAGTGCAAGCCAGGGGGAATGCTGTGCCCCATGACCTCCCCAGACCCCAGAACCATGCTGCTAGTGTGACCCAGAGCCATCTGGTGCCCGTTTCATTCCCAGCCATGGGACTGCTGTCAGGGAAAACCAGAGAAACCCAGAGCATGCCCCAGTCCGGGCCACAGGGGAGCTCTGACTGCACAACCCAGAGCAACCCGCACCACTCCACACTGTCCCCAAGGACAATCCTACAAGGGACATCTGGAACAACCCAATGAGCACCTCACCCAGAGTGACAAGGGAGCACAGACTGAGTGACCCAGGGCAACCTGCCCCTGTTACACATTGAAGAGGGGTGAATTGGAGCAACCCAGTTTATGTTGCACTCCAGGCTATAAGAAAGCAAGGACTGTGTGACCCAGAGAGACCTGTGCCCACTCCACTCTGAGCCCAGGGCCCTGCTGCCAGGGAAACCTGGTGTAACCCAGTACATGCCCCATTCAGGCCACAGAAGAGCTCTGACTCTGCAACCCAGAGCAACCTGCACCAGCTTCTCCCTGGCCCCAGGGACAGTCCAAAAGGGGCTAGCTGGAGCCACCCAGAACATGCCTCACTTGAGACCAAAGGAAAATGCTGCCAGATGACCTGGAGCAAGCCAGTGTGCCCAGCCAGGGACAACAGGACTGCTCTACAAGTGCACTGCCAGAGGGACCTAGGGTGCCACCCTGCCATAGGTAATGGGGCCGCACAGCAAACTGCATGCCAGAGGGCTCTCAGTTCTCACAGGGATTCACACATAAGAGGAACTGTGCAAGCACTCCCATACCCCGAACAGCTGAAGCAGACAACTGGGGGACCAGACCCCTGGAAGAAGGGGATACAACTCAGAGCAGGGACAATAAAGGCATGAGGCTCAAGGCAGACCCAGCCTCTGGCCTAACGATTTCTGGACCATTGCCTTGATCATGTTTTCAACCACTCAAACCTCAAACAGTGTGCCCAGGGCCAGAAAGAGACAGCAAAAATGGGGAGACAAAGAAACAAAAACTCAAGGCAGGGCAGGAGGAATCAACAGAAAAGAAACTAAATGAAAAAGAGGCAAGCAATATATCAGAAAAAGAATTCAGAATAAGGGTCATACAATTCATAAACCCAATGGATGAGAAAACCAACAACTTATGTAAGAATTAAGAGTAAATAAAAAATGGTATGGTGACATTAAAAAATATGATGGAAGGTTTCAACAGTAGACTAGAAAAAGCAGATGACAGAATTAGTGAGTTAGAAGATAGGGCAGAAAACACAACCAATCTGAAAAGCAATTGGAGAATAAATTAGAAAGCAGGAGGTAAGCCTAAGGAAACTTTGGGACAACATAAAACGAAGTAACATACATATAATAGGGGTGCCAGAAGAGCAAGAAGAGGAGCAAGTAATAGAAAACCTATTTGAAGAAATAATTACAGACTTCCCTGATTTGGGGGGAGGGGAGAGTCACACAAGCACAGAGAGTCCCAAACAAGAGGAACCCAAAAAGACCCACACCAAGACATGTCATAACTACAATGGTAAACATTAACAACAAAGAGAGAATCATAAAGACTGTAAGAGAGAGACAGAGAGTTACCTACAAAGGATCTCCCATTAGATTATCAAATGATTTCTCAACAGAAACACATCAGGCCAGAAGGGAATGGGATGAAGTATACAAAGTGATGTAAAGCAAGGGACTTAATCTAAGAATAATCTATAGAGCAAGGCTATCATTCAAAGTTGAAGGGGAAATAAGAAACTTCACAGACAAAAAAAGGCTAAGGGAGTTTATCACTCCCAAGCCAGTAATGCAAGAAATGCTAAAGGGACTGTTATAAAAAGAAGAAGTAGAAAGAGAAGAAGAAACACAGGCATAAAGAATATAAGTGGCTACAAACAAGAGCCTATCAATTATAACCTTAAATGTAAATGGACTAACTGCTCAAAGAACATAGAATGGCTGAATGGATAAAAAAAAAAAACATGACCCATATATATGCTGTCTACAAAAGACCTACCCCAGAACAAGAACTCACATGGGACTTAAAGTGATGGGATGGAAAAATATCTTCCAGGCAAATGGAAATCAAGAAAGCAATACAATCATAGTAGGAGACTTTAATACCCCACTGACATCACTGGATAAATCATCTAGACAAAAAAATCAGCAAAGAAACAGCAATCCTAAATGACTCACTAGATCAGATGCACTTAATTGACATCCTCAGAACATTTCACCCCAAAGCTACAGGAAATACATCCTTTTCAAGTGCACATGGGACATTTTCAAAGATAGACCACATATTGGGACACAGGCAAAGTATCTTCAAGAAGATAGAAATCATATCAAGCCTCTTCTCAGATCACAATGGCATAATATTAGAAATCAAGTACAATAAAAACAAAAAATTCAAACACTTGGAGGCTCATAGCATGTTATTAAACAATTACTGGGTTACCGAAGAGATCAAAGAATTAATTAAAAACATCCTGGAAATGAATGACAATGAAAACACAACAATTCAAAATCTATGGGACACAGTGAAGGCAGTCTTGAGAGGGAAGTTCATAGCATTACAGGCTTACCTCAAAAACAAAACAAAACAAGAAAAACTACTAATAAATTATCTAACTCTACAATTTAAATAATTAGAAAAAGAACAAGAAAAGCCCAGAGTTAACAGAAGGAAGAAAATAATAAAGATCAGAGTAGAAATAAATCACATAGAGACTTAAGCAGAATGCAGAAAGCATTAACAGTAAAGAGACTAGATTCCTTTCCTCTAAGATCAGGAACAAGACAAGGATGTCTACTCTCACCACTTTTATTCAACATTGTACTGAAGATTATAAAGAGTGCAATCAGGGAAGAAATATAAATTAAAGACATAAATATTGGATAGGGAAAAATAAAGGAAGAAGATGACATGATCGCCTGGGTGGAAAACCTGATGGAATGTGCAAAGAAGCTACTAGAACTGTTAAGTGAGCTAGTTAATACAGCAAATATTGATATAGTGCTACAATATCAATATACAAAAATTCTTTGTATTTTTACATACAAGCAATGAATAATCACAACATGAAATTTTTTAAGGCCATGCACAATAACATCAAAAATAGGAAATAGGAAAACAATAGAACATTGCTGAGAGAATTAAAGAAAATCGAAATAAATGGAGAGATTTTATAGATAGATAGATAGATAGATAGATAGATAGATAGATAGATATATTCCACGTTCAAAGGCTGTTAAATCACATTGTTTACCCATATCTTCAGGAAAATATCACTTCTACTGTCGTGGTAAACAACCTGCATCCCTATTTATAATGGTCTATCCCTTTAGCAACTTCAGCATGAAATTATAGCTAATTTGCCTACAAACGTCAGCTGGTCATAATAATCTGGCCACTCGGTGTATATTTTGTTCATAAATTGGAGGACTCAATATTTTTAAGATGTCAAATTTTGCTAAGCTGGTCTATAAATGTCTCACACAATTCCAATCAGAATCTTAGCAGTTTTGTTATAGAAATTGACAGACTGGTTCAAAAATTCATATGGAAATGCAAAGGACCTTAAAGTAGCCAAAACAGCTTCAGAAAAGAACAAGGTCAGATGATTATACTACCCGATTTCAAGATTTATAAAATTACTGTTACCAACACAGTGTGGTACAGGCATAAAGATGACAAACAGATCACTGGAATTGTAAAGAAAGTCCAGAAATAGACACAAACTGATTTTTCACCAAAGGTGCAATTTAGTGGAGAATTCAATACCCTTTTAAACAAATATACAGAAACAATTGGTTGTCTACATGCAAACAAATGAACTTCAATACATAAGTTACATTAGAAACAAAAATTAACTTAAAAATAAATGTCTAAAAAACAGAGGGAACTTGCCCCTGGATCTGAAGATTCAATATAATAAAGAGATAAGTTCTCTGTAAACTGATATCTAAATTTTATGAAATCCCCATTAGTGTCCCAACTTCGAAGATTAGGAGGGAGACTTCATAAGCTGATTCCAATATTTATATGTAAATGCAAAGGCCTACTAATAGTTAAGATACTGTTATAGGAGAAAAATTTTGGAAGACTCCATCTACTCCATATCAAGACTAACTAAAAATCTCAATAAATCAGACAATATAATACTAACACAAGAATAGTAAAATACACTAATGAAATAAAAGTGTGCAGGAAAATAAATTTATGACAAAATTGGTGTGATTGGATATCCACACGGAAAAGAATTGACATTCAACTCCCTTTCTCACACTATATACAAAAATTAGTTCCAGGTGGACTATGGATCAAATGTAAAAGATAAAACAATAACCTGTTAGAAGATAATATTGGCCAATATATTCATAATATCTGGGTAAAGAAAGACTTTTTAAGCAGAATACAGAAAGCATTAAGAGTAAAGAAAAACATAGATCAAATTGACTCCATTAAAATTAAGAACTTCTGTCCATCAAAAGATACCATTAGGAGGTTACAAAATAGGAAAAGATATTTGTGTAGATACCTAGTTAAGGGCTCATATCTAAGATATATAAACAATTTCTACAAATTAATAAGAAAAAAACAAATAACCCAATAGAAAAAATAAGAAAAACTTGAAAAGGCACCTCTCAAAGTTAATATTCAAATGGCTAACCTACATATGAAAAAAAATATTCCACTGAATGCGTAATCAGGGCATGCAAAATGAAACCACAACGAAATACTTATCAGAATGACTAAACTTTAAAAAATTGTCAATGTCAATACTGGCAAAGATGCAGGCCAATGTGGACTCTAAAATTTAGTGCAACCATTTTGGAAAACAGCTTATCATTATCTCCTAAAATTGAAGATACTTAATTGAAGATAAGTGTCCTATCACTTATCAATTCCACCAAAATATACATGCAAAAATGTTAAAAAGAATGTTATAAAAATGTTGTTTTTAATAGGCAAAAATGGAAAGCCCAATAGTAGAATAGATAAATAAGTTGCAGTATATTAATATTATAACAGAATACAAGAGAGCAATAAAAAATAAATGAATTATAGCTTTGGTGACTCCCAAAAGGTAATGATGTGTCAGAGAAGGCAGACACATACACACACACGCACGCACACACACACAATCAACACATATTATAAAATTAATTTATACAATGTCCATATAAATAAACAAACAAACCAAACTAAATCTTAGTTAGCAGCTTGGATAAAAACAGCTTCAAGTGGTAAAATAGAAAGTAAAACAAAGATGTTATTACAATAAAGTTAGGATAGTAGTTACCTTTGTGGGAAGAAAAGAGTTAGTGATAGGAAAGTGGCAAAAAGGGGGTTCCTGGGATGCTGGTGATGCTCTATTTCTTGATTTGGGTGGTAGTTTATATTTGCTTTATGATAAAATATTGAAGTGTACATTTTTGTCATGTGCAGTTTTATGTATATAATATCCCAAAAATTTTACAATGCTAAATTAACAACACAACAACAACAAAAACAGACTTCCTGGGCAGGCTTCCATGGCTTACGTGTGAGTAATGCTGACAATAAGAGGCTGCTGGCTAAACACCAGTCACCCACTGCCAAAACGAGGTTCACTAGAGAATCGACTTAAAAGTGTTTTTTCACATGTGCTGATAGTTGTCCAGTACAATACACCAAGCCAGGGCAGGAACCCCTGTGTTTTCACTCATCATCATTCATTCCAACCAATTCATTCATCAAACATGTAGCTGTCCTGATGCAGCACAGGTGGTAGCAGGGAGGAAGAACGAAGAAGGGGGTGGGAAGAGAACAAAGTTAATATTAAAAATTGTATGGAGTGAATGAACAAGTGCTACTGTTTCTTTGTCAAGAATAAGCTAGATAAGAATATTATATGAAAAAGACCATCTGAAAAGCCACCTCTATGGAAGGAACCTCCTTGAATTCCTTAAAAGGAAGGTTAAACAGCAGCCCAGCAAGATGTTATACAGGATGGGGCAAAAGTCAGTTTACAGTTGTGAATACACAAAACAAAGAGTTTATTCTTCTATTGTTAATTATTAATTACTAGAGGCCCAGTGCACAAAAAGCGTGCACTGGGGGAGGGATGTCCTCAGCCCAGCCTGCACCCTCTCCAATCTGGGACCCCTCGGGGGATGTCTGACTGCCGGAATCAGGCCTAAACCAGCAGTTGGGCATCCCTCTCACAATCCGGGACAGCTGGCTCCTAACCACTCGCCTGCCTGCCTGCCTCATTGCCCCTAACCGCTTCTGCCTGCCAGCCTTATCACCCCCTAACCTCTCCCCTGGCGGCCTGATTGACACCTAACTGCCCTCCCCTGCCAGCCCGATCACCCCAACTGCCCTCCCCTGCAGGCCTGGTCACCCCCAACTGCCCTCCCCTGCTGGCCATCTTGTGACAACATGGGAGCAGCCATTTTGTGAAAACATGGGAACGGCCATTGTGTGATGACATGGGGGTGGCCATCTTGTGACAATGTGGGGGCAGCCATCTTGTGATGACATGGGGGCATGAGGGTCAATTTGCATGTTACCTTTTTATTATATAGGATTGTATTATTTCCCATACGAACAACTGTAAACCTACATTTGCTCCACCTTATATATATGTATATCAAGATGGGTCCTTTCAAAGAACTACATGTTTAGGATTGTTGGAATCACTGAAACAATGTTTTATCTATAGGCTTCTGTTTTTATGTTCAGGATTTATTTTACACAGCAAATTTTTAGTTAATTTCAACAAGTCAAATCATCAAGTAGTTCCTGAGTGTCTATTCACGCAAGGCTCTGCTCTAGGTACAAGAAACAAAAGTGAAGGTGCCATATTGAGATATGAATGCCCCAGGACTCAAGGAGCCTAAAGGTTTGGGTGCCTACAGGCTTTGGTGACTGCCATGATTGACATGAGGTCCTCTTGAAGTGGAATGGTCCTGGGTGGGAATGTCACATCAGATGATGTGTCTAGTGCAGGGGTGGGCAAACTTTTTGACTCGAGGGCCACAATGGGTTCTTAAACTGGACCAGAGGGCCGGAACAAAAGCATGGATGGAGTGTTTGTGTGAACTAATATAAATTCAAACTAAACATCATTACATAAAAGGGTACAGTCTTTTTTTTTTTTTAGTTTTATTCATTTTAAACGGGCCGGATCCGGCCCGCGGGCCGTAGTTTGCCCACGGCTGGTCTAGTGTCAAACCAGATCACAAATTCAAAAAAACTTGGTGTGAGGTGGGGCCTATTCACACATAATGAGGAGCCCCTCAGCTGGCCTTCTAGATAGAATAGACTCCTCAAAAAAACTTCTGCCCATATTGTTTTTTCATTACTTAAACCAAGACTTAGTGAGCACCAACTACATCAGTGTTTATTATCCTAGTGGCTGCAAGTGCTAATGGCTCCAGCAAGAACATTTTTCCTTCAGAGCCAGTGTCTTGGGACAAATGATAAAGGTCTTGTGTAAGTCTATGGTTCTTGCTCAGGGTCACACGGGCATTAGGTGGCAGATGAAAGGTCAGCTAGTGTGAGTGCTTCTATTACATCCTTTGGTGGATGTACACATACACATCAGCTTTTGGGAGCAGGCTTCCTCTCCCCGCTACCTCCAGCCACCAGCATCTTCCCTCACTTGCATCTTGTGTGATGGCACTGCTGGTCCTGAGTTCAGCATGAGCCTAATCCAGCAGAGGACTCCAAGAGGGAGGGAGAGTGTGGGAGGCTTTCCCTGATGGGGGTGGGGTCAGTTGGTGAACACTGAGGTAAACTTCTGATCCCAAATTGGGGGGAAGTGTGCCCTGTGGGTGGTTTAGCAATCCCACTCTCAGGAAAAGTGCTCAGCTAATTGATGACAAGGCATATTTATCAAAGAACCTGCTAGACTACAGAAAGTTGGATTCAATAAAAACAAAGTGATTTGTGCAATCATCAAAGTCTATACACAAACTACCTGTTGCTACACTGCCAGCCTCTCCCCCCGAACTGCAAAAGCAAACATCTCTCTACCTCCTCAAAAACAGAAAGGAAGTTCTACCTCTCCAGGGATCACCCCAATAATTCAAAAGACACACAGCTCATCTGGTGGTTGGCCCCTTATTATAACATCATCCCTCAAAAAGGCAGATATCCACCATTACTTTCATCCCTAAAGGAAACTATGGTTCAATAGCTCACATGAGGCATTGAACTGCAGAAAAAGGAGTTCCTCAAGTCTTCTCAGCCAAATAGGAAGACTCTACCTTCTTATTCTCAAGAAGCATTCAGGGAGCAGGAAAGTGGGAGCTTATAATTCCTCAGGAGTATTTCAAGGGGGAGGGATTAAGTGTGGGCATGTACAAAGTATGTACATGCATAACAGTTATTCTATAGAAGAGATCAAGTAAGAATCTGGGCACAAGAGAATTTTCTCTTTATTCTAATTAGGTTCTCGGGTTTTATTTCTCTATTCTTTCTTCTATTTTTGCCTCTACATGAACAAAGAAAGAGAATGGCATTGAGCATGTGTTTGTAAAGAGACTTCTCTAATATTCCCACCTCCTTGAAGATGCAGCACGAAGAGGAAGGAGGTTGGTTTACTTCATACTAGATCTTGAAAAAATCCGGTCCCTTCGTATATCCTGAGCAGATGTGAATGGTAATAGTGCCAGCATCCTGACTAAGATTCCACCAGTTTCCTCTGATGCAGCCAAGCTCCCACCACACATCCATCCTCAACTAAACCAGACCTGAAACTCAGAAAACCTAATAATTCCTGCATTTAAATATATTTGTAAGCTATCTAGGGACTTTATGTCCTTCCTCAAAAAAATGAGGCTCCACATTTACTTTGTGAGGAGCCAGAGGGAAAAAGAAGAGCATCTTTTCAGTTCCCGTATGGTCTGTGGGCTAACCCCACAACTGAATATACATGGTCACGACTATTTGAAAATTGCACTGTTACACTTGTAAAAGTCAACAGCTCTATTCATTTCTTTCTTGCTCTTCAATATGAAATGATAACAAATAGTGAGGGTGGCTTTGTGTTAGCTTGTTTAAACACCAGTCTCTCCTCTTAAAAATACTGTGTTATTATGAAACTAGAGGCCCGGTGCACAAAATGTGTGCACTCGGGGGGGAACGGGGAGGTCCCTCAGCCTGGTCTATGCCCTCTCGCAGTCTGGGACCCCTCAGGAGATAACGACCTGCTGGCTTAGGCCTGCTCCCGGGTGGCAGAGGGCAGGCCCAATCCCTAGGTGCAGCCCCTGGTCGGGCTCAGGGCAGGGCCGATTGGGGAGTTGGGGTGCCGCCCCCTATCATGCACAGAGCAGGGCGGATCAGGGGGTTGGGGCACCGCACCCTGTCACACACAGAGGAGGGCCCGTGGTGGGTGGGTTGGGGCGCCGCACCTTTTCACACACAGAGCAGGGCTGATCAGGGGGTTGGGGCACCGCACCCTGTCACACACAGAGCCGCAGGGCGATCAGGGGGGTGGGGAGCTCCCCCCTATCAGGCACAGAGCAGGGCCAATCAGGGGGTTGGGGCGCCTTCCCCTGTCACAGACAGAACAGGGTGGATAGGGAGGTTGAAGA
>NW_006289082.1:586546-588436 GCF_000327345.1 Myotis davidii
TGGGGTGCCTGGCCAGTCTGGGTGAGGGGCTGAGGGCTGTTTTCAGGCTGACTGAAGCTCCCAACTGCTCCTTTTTTTCTTTCTTTTTTTTTTAATTCTGGGCCAGCTTTAGCTCTGAGGCTCCAGCTCTTAGGCCTCCACTGCTAAAAGTAGGTATCTGGTTTGTTTCGGTTTTATAATAGAAACTCTATCAACTCCAGATCGGAGATCCCGGGCTCACTGAAAGCAGGTTTCTGGGGTTTTGTTTAGCTTCTATATTTGTTACAGTGTTTCTTAAACTGCAAGCTCAGAGGCCTGCAAGGCAGGCGGGGAACGCTGGTTTCCTCCGTCACTGAAGCAAGCAAGCCTCATGTTAGTTTCAAGTTGCCTGGCTGCCGGCCGCCATCTTGTCTGGCATTTAATTTGCATATCACCCTGATTAGCCAATGGGAAGGGTAGCGGTCGTACGCCAATTACCATGTTTCTCTTTTATTAGATAGGATTTTCCTGACATGATTCTGAACCCCAATGTATACCCTACTGGTTCTGTACACCAGAAGCTACAGTCCTCTGCCAAGAGCCATTAATCAGAAAGAGAGATGGATGCACAGGATTCTGAAGATGGTGTGGGGACTCTGCTTCTTTGTAGAGAGGCTCTCCTCCTTTCCCCATTTTGGTCCAGGTTGCAGCTGAGGATGTAGGACCCCAAGCATAGCACATTCCCTTCCCATAGGGGCAGGGGTCATGGAAGGACAATAGGGTTCAGGGAAGCATTGTGGCATTCTGAATCCCTGGTGACATAATTGGATGTCACCACAGCCTGTGGATTACAGGAGAAGGGCAGTAAGGGGCATAAAATGTGCTTACACTAACCTAAGACTACACAAACTCTGGGGATCCACAATCCCTAGAGGCATCTGCACCCCTTTGGGCAAGTGTTCGACAACACCATCTTGGTCAGAGCCAACTTACTCCTGGCACCTTTCCAATAAGCCCAGGCTGCTTTCCTGTCCACTCTTTATGCTTTGGTGACATTTCAAAGGCAAAGGAAAGGAAATGGCCTTCGAAAGTAAAAAGGCTACTTTAGTTCACAGACTTGACATTTTAAAAGAAGGCTAGAGTAACTTATTTCAAGGTCTTAGATTTAATTTATGCTATCCATAACCAAACATTTTCAGGAGTTAGTGGGTATAATGAAATGAAAATTATGATATACTGTCAACCATCAGGTCACATAAAGAAAGCTGAGAAAGAGAAGAGTTAGAAAATATCAAACAAAATATAGTTGAGCCATCCTTCTAATCTTTTTGTTTTATACCTGGGGTAGGATACAGGGAGAGAAGATGTTAGCTTTTTGGTTTTTTTTTGTTGAAACAAGCACATTTCATCTTTGAGCTGGGCTGTGCCAGTTAGTGACATAATGTCCACACAGTAACATGATATGGTAAGCACAAATGCAGTGCACAGACCAGACTGTGGCCTGGGAAAGACAAGCTCTGTCCGTATATCAACTGGAATGGCCTGGAACTCAGAGAGTGAGTATTTTGAAGCAATCACACATGAATTCACCTTCAGAAGATTAGAGGCTGATGTCACCAGGAGAGTGAAGTCATCAGAAATGACCTAAATGGATGGGATGTTGCCAGAACAAAGGCACACTTTGCAGACACACAGTTTAACTCCTTCTGAGCTTGAAATTTCTGAGTCGTGTGTGTGTGTGTGTGTGTGTGCACGCGCGGATGCAAGAAGCTTTCGACAGAAACAACAAAGGCAATATGACTTCCCCTTTCCTTGGCATCAACCTGTTACTTGATGGAAGAGGCTTGAAAATAAATAAGTTCCACTAACCAAATGCCATAGAGGTAAGCCTTCTCCTCTCATCCAAGAGTTCTCTCCTGTCTTTTTTTTTTT
>NW_006289082.1:594043-601199 GCF_000327345.1 Myotis davidii
GCCCCAGTCCTGGGCTAAGGTGCAACTCAGCACTCAATTCGTTGCCACCTCTTCTGGCCCCCCACCTCTCCTCAGTCTCTCCCCAGATTCCAAACCTCCGCACCCTCTCCCTCTCCTCAGCACAGGTGAGTGTCTGTATCCGAAATGTCCCATGAACAGGATTCGGCGAGAACAAACAAACAAATGCCGGCCGCGGAAACCGGGAAGGCTTGGTTTCTGTAAACTCTTCAATTACGGGCACTGCATGGTCAGGTCAGCTCTTCAGGCTGCCCCCTTTAGGCTCAGTCCTCCGTGATCACAGAACCCAGCTCTCAAATCCCCCAGCGGCGCCAGGAATCCCGCAGATCTCCTTTCCCCAGTCAGGGGCTGTGCCTGTCCCAGGGGACGCGGCTGTCTGCCACGCGGTCTCCCTCCGACCGTCTGGGCTCAGAGGTCTGGCAAACTTTCCTGCCCAAATCCCTGGGGTTTTTTTACCTTTCCAGGGCAGTTCTGCCCTTCCGGGCTGCAAACCGTCTCACCAGCTGAGCACTTTCGCCAATTCAGGGTGGGTGTTATTAGTTTCAACTGCTCACTCCATTTGCTCCCGGACAGGACCTGGGACGCATCTGCCTATATCGCCGCCATCTTCTTTCTCCTCTCCTGTCTTTATAGAACCCCAGAGGAACAGTATTAGTAGGCTTTTAATAAACAGCAATTGAACTGGAGAGAATAGAATTGTTAGCAATAGCAGGTCCCCAGAGTGGAATAGTTGGGGCCCTGAAAAGATGATAAAATAACACTACCCAAAACAAACAACAACAAAAAAACAGCCCCTCTGAAAGGCAGTTGGCTGCTCCCATGGAGCTACTTTAGCAGCCAGGAGCTTCATTCTTAGGAGCCAGTGCCACTTACTTTTTTCACCTGCTTCTTATGTCAAGCCTTGGCTATTAGAGAGGCCAAAGGCCAATCATACCTTACTTGGGTCAAGTAATAGCAACATAACTTCAAAAGTTAAAAGAGGATTGAACATAGGAAATATTTTCAGATAACTGTATTCCCTTCTAGTCAGCGGCTATATTAACACTGAGTCATCAAAACAGACTACAGAATATCCTTCTGGAGCTTCTGTTAGAGGCAGGAATGAACCGAGCATCTGGAATCAATAGTCCATGATCAAGTGGAGCACAGTGGACAAAAGCACCCTACAAGCTCACAAGTAGTATTCACTTAAGAGTATTTTGATTTCATGATGGTTCCCTACAAATCAAGGACAAAGGAGGCGCCATTAAAAGGTCTGGCTTTAATGAATAGAAGAGGTGGGAAGCTGGCTGCCTACATGGAGTGGTAGAAGTTATGCACAGAAGTTCTCCTGCTCCTATATGCCTGTCATGTGCCTAAAAATCCACCCTCAGATAACTTGCCTTCAGTCAATCTTTTTACATTTTCTCATTACAACCCATGTAAAGAATACATTTTTATAGCACTCTTCAGTATTGTCTCATACATATACAACTGAAACAAAAGTTATACAAAAATGACACTTTGCCTCCTGCCTAAGATGTGCTCTGATACTTTCTATTCTGTCTCATTCTATTTCATTTTTCAATGGTTATTTGAGTCATTAGTTTAACAACTACTAATGCAGCGGTTCTCAACCTGTGGGTCGCGACCCCTTTGAGGGTCGAATGACCCTTTCACAGGGGTCGCCTAAGACCATCGGGAAACACATATATAATTACATATTGTTTTGTGATTAATCACTATGTTTTAATTATGTTAAATTTGTAACAATGAAATTGGGGGTCACCACAACATGAGGAACTGTATTAAAGTGTCATGGCATTAGGAAGGTTGAGAACCACTGTGCTAATGGGTCAAGGTTCACGATTTGAAAAACACCAGAGATTTAAAGACACTTAGGAGCAGATCAGATAAAATATAAATTGGAGTGTTCAAGGAAGGGAAATGGGATCCTTATAAGGGAACACCCCTCCCCAATGTTTTAAGGAAAAGTAGCAGGTAGGAAGTGAGAGGCTGGAGTAAGCAAAAATGAGCTCCTGCCATTTCAGGAAGTACTTTGGGCTGCCAGTGGAGACCCTCATCAGAGCCTATCAATCTTCTGACTGTATAATGCTTTCACTTTTCACCCATCCCCAAATTCATCCACAATCACAGAAAGATAAGATACCCTTCTGGATAGAATCTAATGGAAATCATTGGGGATTGTTTAACTGAAGCCAGTTCAAACCAGTGAACCAAAGATCAGAAGGATAATGACTAATGAATGCACTGAAACCATATGAAGCTGAGACTGAAGTGGGCTAATTTTCTGGATGTGAGTAAAATCCACTGATGCAAGAACACTTTTGCAGAAATGAAAAAGTTAGCTTCACTTTCTCACATCAGAGTATTTATGACAAATCATTCAGAGCTATTGGCTTTGGAAGCTAGGATTGGCTTTCAGTGCCATTAAAACACCAAGAGATTGAGGGTGACTCTATCTTGGACTCCTGGATCAACTAATGTGACCAAACATTTCCAGACATTGGGTCAATTTTTAAAATACAAATATTACTGAGCTCTTACTAGGCTAGCCACTATAATAAATTTGTGGAGCCTTTTACTTGGTTGAATAGTTCAGGTGTTTGATTGAACTAACAGAACTCAGAGTTGTGGTTATGCTTACTACTATAACCCTGAACCTGAACAGTCTTCAAGACGCTGCAAAAATTTGTGGGTTTTTAAAATATTGTTCAGTACTGTTCAACATTTATTGTACTACAACAAAATGTTGATCCTTTGGATGTACTTTATTAAAGTATCAATAATTTTTAAATATTCAAATTAACATCTAAAGAAATGCTTTGTCTGATCAGGGAGGTAATTCATGTGTCTTAAAAGGGGAACTAGTCTGGCCAGCGTGTCTCAGTGGTTGAGCTTCAACCTATGAACCAGGTCAGGTTCAATTCTGGTCAGGGCACTGCCTGGGTTGCGGGCTTGATCCCCCAGGGTGGGGCATGCAGGAGGCAACCAATCAATGATTCTCTCTCATCATTGATGCTTCTATCTCTCTCTCCCTTTCCTTTCCTCTCTGAAATCAATACAAATATTTTTTTAAAAGGGGGTGTGGAGGGGGGACAGGAACTAAACTAGTCAGTTTCACTTTCTGTTTCCATTGAGACTAATTCCTGTGCACTTTTTTTAGATCTAGAAAGAGTGAGAAATGTAACCTATTTTTAAAAAAAACCCTGATCAGCACCTTTTTGAATCATCACACCAGGAGAGGTAGTATGCTAGTTCAGGCTCATCTCTAATATTTGTAAGATCCAGGCAAGAGCACATGTGGAGACCAGACCCAGGCAGCCCCTTTCTTTGCTCTCCCAGCTCTGAGCTGCACCTGAGAAGCATTGATTACATGCATGTGGACACTCCAGCCAGCATGTGTAGGTTCTATCCACCCTCATTCTACTTCCAAATACAGCCATTCCTCAGACCTAAGTGAACACTACGGTGAACACAGGGCCAGAGAAGTCTAGGTGCCAGTCTGAAAACATAATCTAGAAGTGGTTTTCTGGGGTAGGGGTGGGGATTGGTCAGAGCAGGAAAGAAGCCCCAGTTGCCCAAAACCTAAGGGAAATTAGAAGGGTGGAGTACTATGCTAGTATTAATACATTCAAATTAGTGCATTCAATGTGCTACTGCATGCACATCCACAGCTGGCAAATGAAACCCCATCATTAGTCCAACAGAACAAGTACAAATTGCATGCCCAGCCCTAATTTAGAACCCAGGTTCTAGCATATTCACTCTTAGAAAATGAAACAAAAATAAACCCAGATTTCATTGTTTTTACTCAAGAAGCATTTTTTTTATTAAAAAAAACTATACAGCCCTAGCCAGTTTGGCTCTATGGATAGAACATTGGCCCATGGACTGAAGGGTCCCCAGTTCAATTCTGGTCAAGGGCATGTACCTTGGTGCAGGCTTGGTCACTGGCCCTGGTCAGGGCTCATATGGGAGGCAACCAGTCCATGTGTCTCTCTCACAATGTTTCTCTCTGTGTGTCTCTCCCCCTCACTTCCACTCTCTCTAAAACTCAATGGAAAAATATCCTCAGATGAGGATTAAACAACAACAAAATAAAGTGTTTTTCATCTCCTCAGTTGTTTTAAACATGGCATTTCAATTTGGAACCCATTTATATCTGGTCCTGCTTTGAGCAAGTTTGTAAAGATCTTTTATCTGATGTTCTCTTTTGCTGTTGACGTATCCTGCCCATTCGCAGGGAGCATGGAGAGGAGGATGGCTGGGAAATGCATATAAAGCAGGTCTTTTTCAGCAGTCTATGTGTGGGAGGAATGTGGAGAGGAGAAGATAGGGGCTATTTGAGCTCATGTCTCCTGACATCAGCCCGTATATCATAATAGCTTGTCTGTTAGAGTTTCTAGTAACCCGTAGAAAAGAAAACATTTCTCAAACACCTGTAAGTCCATTCCAGGGGGCAGATATGGCATCCACAGCCTCAAGGGACCAGTGTGAAGCTAAAGTCAACAATTAAGAACAGCTGCAGCCTTGCAACCAGCTGCCCTTGCTAACCTCCTTGGAGGGAGGGCAGGGAGAGTTCTGAGAGAGGTAATCAACAGGGAAGGCTGAAATAACTCTTTCTTTGCATTTCTTTTTCTCTTGTGAAACAGGTTGGAACTTCCTCTGTATGCTGAAGATGTTTCCAAGACTTTTTTTTTTATTAACGAAATGTCCTGCAATATTTCCAAATCTATGGACTCTGATAATGTCTAATCTTCCATTTCACAGATCTAGGGCTCATAGCTTCAGATTGCTGTAGGAATATATTCAAATATGCAAGGAAATTTTGCTGCTTTTGTAAGAGTGCCTTTAGGAAGAAATAACTAGAATATGTCATTTGATCACAGGCTGTGGGACCTCTCAAAGGCTAAATGAAGGAGGAGAGACAAAATGGTGGCAGATGGGTCCAGAGCCTTATCCCAGAGCAGATAGAAGGAGCAACTAAATGAAATAACATCCACCCAGAATTGGCAAAGTAGACACAGCTGGTGAGACAATTCGCAGCCAAGAAAGGCAGAGGACTCCTGGAGAACGGTAAAATCAGGGATCTGGGCTGGAGAGAGGTGTGGGATCCTTCAAGCCCAGAGGGTCAGAAGGAAGCCACACAGCAGCAAGGCCGTGTCCCTTGGGACAGGTGTAACATCTCACTGTGGAAAGGAAGTCCACATGGCTGCTGGTGGCAGGGGATTCTAGATCTAAGCCCACAGCCATGAGAGGCTGAGCCCAGAGGGGGAAGCCCGAACAACTGCCCAAGCCGCACTGTGCTGGGGAGAGAGGGGTTCGCAGTGGCACAGCTCTTTCCCCTCTTTCCCCTCTTTTTGGTCTTTGCTTTTATTCACTAAACCCAGTTCATAGGACCTTTCAAATACAAACACTCACCCATGGCTGAGGTGCAGGTGGAGTTGTGGACTTGTGGAGTCTGGGGAGAGGCTGGGGAGAAGAGCTGGTCAGGGAGAGGTGTCCAGGAGTCTGGCTCTGAGACATACCTGACACACCGAACCTAAGCAGCCATTTTCTCCTGAAAAGATAGCCCCTACTTGCAGGCTCCAGGCAACCAATACAGCCACACCCAGACTACACCCTGAGTGTTACAAAATATACCAAAAAAATTTGAATAGTCCCTGAGAGCTCTCGGGGACTGGCCTGAAGAGAGGCCGTTCAGTCACAGAAGGAGATATGGCAACCTCCCCAACAATAGCCCTGTCAGAAACAGCTGTTTGAGAGATTAAGATTGACAGCAGGCAGACAGGCTGAGTGGGCAGATTGGTTCCACCTGCTTACAGTCTAAGGCTGTGGAGATAGATCCAAACAGAGAAGTGATGGACCACTTGGAACTTCAACACAATGATGACTAGCTAATAGGAAACTGAGAAGTGGCAGAGAGTACAGAAGAGTGGGATCTTAAATTAGCCCCCTTGAAGAGAATTACAGGCCAATATCCCTCATGAACATAGATGCCAAAATCCTCAACAGAATTCTAGCATTACATCAGAAAGATCATACACCATGACCAAGTAGGATTTATCCCAAGGATGCAAGGATAGCACCATATCTGTAAATCAATAAATGTGATACATCACATAAAAAAATTGAGAGATAAAAATCACATAGTCATATCAATTGATGCAGAAAAATTATTTGACAAAATCCAACACCCTTTCTTTATAAAAAAAAAAAACCCTCAGTAATGTGGGAATAGAGGGATCATACCTCAACATAATAAAAGCCATATATGACAAACTGATGGCCAACATCATACTCAATGGGAAAAAACTAAAACCATTTCACCTAAGAACAAGAACAAGACAGGGATGCCCACTCTGACCACGCCTGTTCCTCATAGTATTGGAAGTGCTAGCCATTACAATTAGACAAGAAGAATAAATAAAAGGTATCCAAATTGGAAAAGAAGTAAAACTGTCATTATTCACAGATGACATGATACTGTACATAGAAAATCCTAAAGACACTATCAAAAAAATTGGTAGACTTAATAAATGAATTTGGCAATGTAGCAGGATACAAAATTAACACCCAGAAATCTATGGCATTTTTATACACTAATAGTTAACTTACAGAAAGAGAGATTTAAAAAATGATCCATGCAACAAAAAAATTAAGCCACTTAGGAATAAACTTAACTAAGGAGGTAAAAGACCTGTACAGGACACTGAAAAAATAGAGGAAGACATAAACAGATGAAAGAATATACCGTGTTCATGAGTTGGTAGAATCAGCATCATCAAAATGTGCATACTACCCAAAGCAATCTATAGATTCAATGCACTCCCCCATTAAAATACCATCAACATATTTTACAGACCTAGAACAAACTCTCCAAAAATTCATCTGAAATTTTTTTTAAAAAACCCCAATAGCTGCAGCAATCCTGAGAAAGAACAAAGTAAGAGGGATCTCAATACCATATGTCAAGCTATATTACAAAGCCACTGTCCTCAAAACTGCCTGGTACTGGCATAGGAACAGACATATAGACCAATGGAATAGAATAGAGAACCCAGAAGTTGACCCAAGCCATTATGCTTAATTAATAGTTGAAAAAGGAGGCAAGAGCATACAATGGAATCAAGAT
>NW_006289082.1:601877-620565 GCF_000327345.1 Myotis davidii
AATCAGAGAAAGATAAATATCACATGATCTCACTCATTTGTGGAATATAATGAACAACATAAACTGATGAACAAAAACAAATCCAGAGATAGAGAAGCATCAATCAGACCGTCAAACCTCAGAGGGAAGGCAGGGGAGGGTGGGAGGAAGGGGGAGAGATCAATCAAAGGACTTGTATGCATGCATATAAGCATAACCAATGGACAGACACTAGGAGGGTGAGGGCTCAAGAGGGAGATGGGGTTAAGGACACATATGTAATATCTTAATAAAGAACAAAAAAAGCTAAATGAAAAAGGAGACACCAATAGCCATTGATAAAGTCATATATGTGGTAAATCTTCCCAAAGGATTTGACTTGCCACACATCAGAAAAGGAAGAAAAGTCCTATCCAGGCGATGGAAAGACTAAAATGATGGATAATGGTTCATAGGGGTCTCAGGAGAGCAAATGCAAAGGAAAATGGAATTTCAGCGTTGTTCCAGGAAGATGAATATGATTTTAAAAATCTGACAAAATGAAAATTATCTGAGAAAACTGCCTGCAACTGGTGATTTTTTTTTTTGAGGACTATCTCCCTGAGGGACTTGACAGGAAAGCCGTCAGCTAAATCATTTATAATGAAGACAGAGAGAGAATCAGAAAATAGAGTACTCAGAATGTCTTCTACCTCTCCCAGGTCTTTCAGGCAGTAAAATGGTTAGTGAGATTATCTCATGAGCTTTCCCATCCCTTAATCTTGTTCAGAGTGCAAACCCATTTCTGGCTGCATTTCTCCAACCTTTCTGCCTATGACCCTGCTGCTAATGGAGGGGTTCAACACATAAACCTGGGAATCACTCACGTTTCATTGAGCTTCACCATTTCACTTTTAAATAAATTAGGTCACTTTATCAGTACGACTGTGATTTAGAGAGAAGACAGAAAAATAAATCAAGTTTGAAAGCCTGTTTTCTGTGGATGTTACACACCTATCAAAGCAACTTTTTTTATGAACTTAAATTTAGTGCCTTCTTGTGCTTGTCCATTCTAGGGCTTGACAGTATTAAAAATAAAACTAGAAGCAAAAAAGTTGATTCTCAAGTATCTTATATCTTGCTTATATGCCTAGTTTCTTTAAAAAAAAAACACACCCACACAAGAATATACTCATTTGTGAATCCATCAGGAAGACATAGACAAAAGATCCTGACTTATATTCATTTTGCTATTTCATTACACACCAAATGTTTAATGCAGGTATTTTCAGACCTAAGAAGTCAACTTACTTGAAAAGTTTTTGTTTAAATTTTCAAGAAACCTATTCATGGGATTTTATCAAGAAGACCAAATAAAAATAAATCACTCAGTTCTAATATTAAAGACTTCTGTGGACTTCCACTATACATTATTCCTTCTTTTTTGATTCGCCATTATTTTACTTCCTTCCCGAAGTCATTCATGTTAATAGCTGTTGACCAATTTGTATTTTTATATTTCACAAAAGAAAGAGGCATCCAGCACTCTCTTTAATTTCTAGAAAAACTGTTGTATTTTAGGCCTTGCAGATCTCCAAATATAGGAAATGTAATTGACCACAGTCCCCCTAACCGTTGCACTCTGGTGTCCACCATCATATCTGTACCAAGGCCACACACTTGCCACAGGCTGCTCCCAGCCCACGACCAGTATAGTAGGCAGTCCTGTTCCTGGGAAACAGAGGTCTCCTCCAATGGCCAATGTTCGCTCAAGGACTCCAGTGGCCTTGCTAAACCTTTATTAGGCTGCACAGTGGTCAAGGACACTTCCACTCAACCTTCCTTCCTTTGATCTTTCACTTGTGGTTAAACTTGCATCATAGTCTAATGACTCTGAAAGCTCCCTCTCAATTTTCTCTCATACAGGCATTACTTTAATAAAATCCTTACACAATTAATCCCATCCTGGTATCTGCTCAGGAAAACCAGACTAACATGGCTTCTTTTTCATTCTTGGCCCTTTTCAGTAAATATAGGAAGGCTGGATGGAGCTTTGGTATACAAATATGGGCTTATTACTTTTGGCTAAATTGGGTCACAGTCTAGAGGAAACACATGAAACCAGCACTTGATATTGTAGAAATGGATGATTCTACATATTTTTTCTTTCGAGGTAGAGAAAGAAAGATTGTCCTGTATACTAGCCCTTATTCTTCCAACATTCACTAATTTCAAACAGCTTTAAATGGCAGAAGTTGGAGTGGGGGAGGATTAGGATTGATGAGGGATACTGAAAATCATCCTACTAAAAATATAAGCTTTAAGGGTTAAGTTTTAATGAAGATATATCTGACTATGTGGAAAAGGGCTATTTATTAAAGTAATTTTACAATCTTTTCCCCAAAACTAATATAACAATTTTCTCTTACCAATAAATGAATTGGGCTAGAATACTATGGAATCTTTTGTGGAACTCCCAGATCCATCAAACTTCAAGTTTTGGTGGAAAATCTTTTAGACCTATCCACTGCCAATGGGAACCATCATGGGCAACCCATAGGCTTACTAAAAGACTTGCTGGGGCCTTCATTCCAGTTCAGCTAAATCATTGCAGACAGGGGAATATCAGAAACCATTAATTCCCCTGAGCAGAACCAATGTGATTCCAGCTATGACAGCAAAAGCCCTAGAATGTTGCTCATCTGATAGCAGAAGGGCATCACTTTCTCTCTTCTTCCTTTATCCCCACTAGTTTTGAAAGTATTAGCAATTGATTCAGAACTTACTAGTTGTCTACCCAATGTTCATTCTTCCCTTCCTTCTTATTAAGAAAAGCTCAATTTTGTTTAGGGGACAATATGTCCAGCTAAAATTACTACATTTTCCAGTTGTTCTTGCAGCTAGGAATGATCATATGACATAGTTCTAGCCAACGAGATGTAATGAGAGGTCATTGTTGGGGTGTCCAGGAAACCTCTTTAAAAAATAGTCAACTAAAGGATTTTGAATGTGGAAATGTATATGTATGTGGCTTATATGACAAACTCATAGTTAACATCACACTCAATGGTTAAAGATTGAAAACTTGTCCTCTAAGATCTGGACCAAGACAATGGTGCCCATTCTCATCATTTCAACATAGTCCTGGAAGTCCTAGCCAGAGCAATTAGGCAAGACAAAGAAACAAAAGGCATCCAAATCAGAAAGAAATAAAGGAAAGAAAGAAAGAAAGGAAGAAAGAAAGAAAGAAAGAAAGAAAGAAAGAAAGAAAGAAAGAAAGAAGCTAAATTGTCCAGAAATCAATTGTGTTCCTATATAATAACAACAAAACACCTGAAAAAAATAAAGAAAATTATCCCATCACAATAGTGTTTAAAACAATAAAATGCTTACAAATAAATCTAACCAAGGAAATGAAAGAATATGCTGCAAAAATTACAAGTATTTGAAGAAAGAAATTGAAGAAGACACAAATGGAAAAATATCCAATTTCATGGATCAGAAAAATTAATTGTTAATATGTCCATAATATTCAAAGATATTTATAGATGCAATGCAATCCCTATTAAGATTCCAATAGCATTTTTCACTGAAATAGAAAATACAATCCTTAAATTTGTACATAACCACAAAAGACCCTGAATAGCCAAACTAATCCTGATAAACAAGAACAGTGTCAGGGGTACCACACTTCCTGATTTCAAACTATACTACAAAGCTATAGTAATCAAAATAGTATAGTACTGGCCTACAAATCAAAACAGAGATCAATGAAAAAGGACAGAGATTCCAGAAATAAAATCCCACATATATGACCAACACTTGGCAAAGGAATCAAGAACATTCAATGTGGAAAAGAGTCTCTTGAACAAATGGTGTTGGGAAAACAGAATAACTGCATGCCGAAAAATGACATTCCAACCAAGTCCCGTGCTTCCCCACAAAAAAATAAATCAATTGAAAATAGACAGAGAAACCAAATAGACATTTCCTAAAGAAGACATCACAATGGCCAATAGATACATGAGAAAATACTCAAAATCACTAATCATCAGAGAAATGCAAATCTAAACCACAAGGAGATAGCAATTCATACCTGTTAAAAAGTGTTGAGGATTGTCAAGGGTGGGGGGGGGGGGGATAGGGGAGGCTAGGGGACTGTCAAGGGCGGGGGGAAAAAAGGACACATATGTAATACCTTTTGTAATACTTTAAGCAATAAAAAAAAAGAAAGAAAAAAGTGTTGAGGAAGGGAGAAAGGGAACACTTGTACACTGTTGGTATGGAATGTAAATTGTACAGTCACTATGGAAAACAGATTTAAGGTTTCTCAAAAAATTAAAAGTAGAGCTACCACATGATCCATCAATCTCACTTCTGGATATATAGCCAAAAGAAGTGAAAACAGGATATCAAAAAGCTATCTTCACTTCAATGTTCATTGCAACATTATTCACAATAGTCAAGATATGGATACAACCTAAGTGTTCATCAATGGATAAATGGATAAAAAATGTGATGCATACACACACACAATGGAATATTGTTCAGTCATGAGAAAGAACATCCTGCCATTTGCAGGATAAACTTTAAAGGCACTATGCCAAGTGAGATGTCATACAGAAAAAGACAAATACTGTATGATAACATTTATATGTAAACTCTAAAAAAGCTAAACTACTAAAAATAGATAGTAGAATGGTGGTTACAAGGGGCTTGGGGTGATGGAATTTGGAATATGTTGTTTAAGGGTACAAGATTGCAGCTAGAAGATAAATAAGTCCTAGAGATCTAATGCATGGCATAGTAATTATAGTCAACAATACTGTATCATAAATCTTAAATTTGCTAAGAGATCAGATCATAATTTTTGCCAACACAAAAAAGAGAGAATAATTATGTGACACAATAAAGATGTTAGATAATGCTAGGGTGATAATCATATTGCAATGTATAAATGTATCAAATCAACATCTTATATACCTTAAATTTATACAGCTATTTTGATTATATATCCCAATAAAATAAAATTAAAATTAAATAAAGTGTATATGACAACGCAAATGGTTAAGTATAACCAAAGCAATCTTGAAAAGGAGCAGAAAACAGCAAGGCTTACACCACTATCTATCAAAGACTTTTTATTCAATCAAACAGTGTGATATTGACTCAAAGATACATAAATCGACCAATGGAACGGAATAAAGTCCAAAAATAGATCCACAAAAGTATTAATATCTGATTTACAACAATAACACTACAATGCTATAGGGAAAGTATGTGTGTGTGTATGTTTTAGTAAATGATGTTGGGTCCACATGAAAAAAATAAATAAATTTTGATCACTACCTTACATTACATATAAAATTTAATTCCAGATGCATTGCATATGCAAATTCAAAAGTTGACACAGGAAAGATTTTAGTAAGAAAACATTAAAAAAACTCTTTGTGGCTTTGGATTGGGCAAAGAATTTTAAATAGACTCCCAAAAGCGCTAACATAAAAAAAAATTGATAAATTAAACAATGTTCAAATTAAGGACTTCTATTCATTAAAAGACACCATTAAGAGAATAAAAATGCAAATAACAAAGTGGGAAAAATGTTTACAATACATATATCCAACAAGGAACTTGTTATGGACTAAATCACATTTCCATAAACTCTGTATGTTGAAGCCCTTAGCCCCAGTACCTTAGAATGTGGCCATATTTGGTGATAGGGTCTTTAAATAGATAATTAAGTTAAAATTATAACACTAGGGTGGGCCTTAATCCAATCTGAATTGTGTTCTTATAAGAGAACTGGTAGCCCATCTCATAATATTATGCACAGTAGGCCACCTGCGGCTTCTGCGGGAGCCAGCGGGAACCGCGTTGCTTCCACAGGAGCCACACCACTTCGCAGGAAGCAGGAGGGACCTGTGCTGCTTCCGTGGGAATTGAGCCTGCCATCTCCTCTCTGGGCCTGTGCTCGGCAGCAGAGGCTGCAGGTCAGTTCCCCTGTCCCTGTCTGTGTCCGCTCTGGTTTGGGGGGGGTAGGGGGGGGCGGCCCAACTCGGGGGTGGCAATGAAGCAAGCATTCTGCCAGACCACTCATGCTTCCCACTCTCAGTGGCCACCCCCGCCCCCAGGGACTGGGGGACTCTGGGGGACTGAGAGGACTGGGAGCCGACATCTTGTGGCTATGGGTGCTGCCATCTTTGTGATGGAGTGATGGTTAATTTGCATATTACCCTTTTATTAGATAGGATGTTCAGACATACAGAAAGATAGCAGAGGCAGCCATGCACAGATGGACAATCGTGTGAAGAGGCAGCAAGAGGGCAGCCATCTGCAAGCCAAAGAGAGAGGCCTCAAGAGAAATTAATCCTGTTGACATCTTGATCTTGGACTTCCAGCCTTCAGAGCTGTGAGAAAGTAAATTTGTTTAATCTACTCAGTCTGTGGTATTTTGTTATGGCAGCCCTAGAAAATTAATACAGGACTCAAATCCAGAAGATATAGAGAGATCTATAAAACAATATAATAAAACAGATAACACAATAACAGAACAAAAATATGAACAAGTATTTCACATTTTAAAAAATAAAAAAATTGTCAATATACATGTGAAAAATTACTCTAATATAGTTGCTTCACTAGTTATCAGGGAATTAAAATTACAATATTAGACAGAATGGCTAAAATGAAAGAGATAATAGCAAGTGTTGCGAAGGATGAAGAGCAACTGAAATTTTTATATACTGCTAGTAAAATAATAAACCAGAACAAATACTCTGGGTAATTATTTGGGAGTATCATAACTAAGCACAAGCATAATCTATAACTCAGTGATTCCTTTTTTTCAAAAAGGAATATATCCACAAAAATATGAACATATGTTCAGCAGAAGACTTTTACTGGAATAGTCACTAGAGTACTATTTATAATAGCTAAAATCTGCAAACTATGTGAATGTCCATCAATACTGGAATGGGTAAAAAAAATTTATATTCACACATTGGAATAATATAGCAGTGAGAATAAATCTTCTATAATTACTTGCAATAATGTGCGTGAATCTGACTATGTTAAGCAAAGGAAGAAAGACAAAAGAGTACAGGCTATACACTTCCACGAAGTTCAAAATCAGGCAAAAATAATCTATGCTCCTCTTTTGGGTATATGCAAGGGGACTTCTGGGGCAATAAGGAGGATTCTGAAGTATTGATAATGTGCTGATTTTTATTCTGAGTGCCGCTCACATTGGTGTGTTCACTTTGTAAAAATTCATCAAGCTGTACATCTGTGGTTACAGATGTATGTGTTATACATCACTATAAATTTTTTATGAAAATGAGGGAGCCAACTTATTTGGATTACACTTGCCTTTCACCTTTCCTGCCTGGAACACAGATGTGATGCATGATGTGAAACTATGAAGTAACAAGCATGAGAACAAAAAACACATGCTAAAGATTGCTGGGTAGAAAACAGAGGTGGCCTATGTTGTCCTAGAGTGCTTTGTAAAGCTCTGCATTGCCTACTTCTAGCATTATTGTTCCACAAGAAAACTTAAACCCTCACTTATTTAAGCCACTATCTAGTCAGGTTTTCTATTATTCATAGCTAAATGCTATGCTCATCGATAAACCAATTCCTAAACAATGAAATAGATGAAGAAGAAAAGGAATTACACATGATGACCAAGTATAAAGATGATGGACAGGGATGATCTGAGCCTGATCCATCCTTCCTAGTTGGTGTTTTTATACATAAACTAGAGGCCCAGTGCATGAGATTTGTGCACTCAGAGCTGGGGGTGGGGGTGTCCCTCAGCCTGGCCTGCACCCTCTTGCAGTTCAGGAGCCCTCAGGGGATATCTGACTTAGGCCCATGGGGAGTGGACCTAAGCCATCAGTCAGACATCCTTAACGCTGCTTGGAGGCAGAAGAGGCTCCCACCACCGCTGCTGTGCTTGCCAGCAGTGAGCCCAGCTCAGGGATTCTGCCTGAGCAGTGCTCCCGCTGTGGGAGTGTACTAACCATCAGGGAGAAGCTCCTACATTGAGCGTCTGCCCTCTGGTGATCAGTGCATGCCATAGCCACTGGTCGACAGGTTGACTGGCTGCACCCTGGTGGTCAGTGCACACCATAGTGAGCAGTTGAGCGGCCTTAGAATATCATTAGCATATTATGCTTTGATTGGTTAAACAGCTGACTGGATGACTGGACACTTAGCATATTAGGCTTTTATTACATAGGATATGACTCTGATCTAGGCTTCAGTCAAAGGAATTTAAATTCACAGTGATCCTCTCTCTGGGGGCCTTTAATATGGAACTGAAATAAGCAAAGAATTCAGACATCAGAATGATACTGGAAAACAGTGCTATTTGCAATAGCTAAGAACTGGAAACAGCCCAAGTGCCCATCTGTAGATGAGTAGATTAAAAAAAATGTGGTACATTTATACAATGGAATATTATGCAGCTGTAAAAAGAAGAATTTCTTACTCCTTGAGACAGCATAGAGGGACCTGGAAAGTATTATATGCTCAGGGAAATAAGCCAGTCAGAGAAAGACAAGTGAGACATGATCTCACTTACATGTGGAATCTAATGAACAAAATAAACTGATGAACAAAATAGATCCAGAGACATTGAAGCATGCAAAATACTGATGAATTTCAGAGGGAATGGTGTGGAGAGATCAACCAAAGAAGTTATATTTACGTATGCACAACCCATAGACAGACAATAGGGTGGTGAAGGCCTAGGGAGAGGGTAGGAGCCGGTGGAAAGGGTGAATAGGGAGTGCGGAGGAGGACATCTGTATTTCTATCAGCAATAAAAATAAATTTTAAAAAAATAAAATATATGAATCCTTCAAAGAAAGTAAGAAATTATATGTTAGTCTTATTATTAGCAATGGATTATATAGCTCAAATACTGTAACATAAATCCATATTAACAATGGTTTCTATGTGGTATCCCTTCAGTGTTAGAGACCCAAACTCCACCATTATTTATCCACTATCCTACAACGTTTCCCTCATTTGCATGGTCCAGGATGGCTCACCATTACTATTCTGCATTCCAGGCAGCAGGATAGGGGAAAGAGAGAAAGAGATCTCTCTCTCTCTCTTTAAAGGCACAACCAGAGTCACAGATGTCACTTCTGATCACATTCAAATGACCAGAACGTGGTCAAGAACACTGGCAAGGAATGTTAGATGTAGTTAGCTGAATAGCCATGATCTCACTTAAAATGTACTAGTATGGAAGAGGAAGAAAAATGGATATAGAAGAGATGTGGACTAGTAATGCTGCTGCTGAATGGGATAAGTACATATCTATATCCATTTCATCTAGTAAGAACAAGAAGCAAATTTTTTATTTAATAGATGCAAATATGATTTCAAGAATTTAATTTTTTTTAAAAATTTAAACAAATTCTTCCCTCACCATATTCTTCTAATCTCCAAGGATGCTGTTCATAGTTTACCTTTCCTGTTAAGCATCCCAGAAAAACTACACCTGGCTTCAATCACTATAATTACTTCCCTAATTTCACCAACAACACATTCTGTCAGTGTACTAAGTGATTATGCATATGTGTATATATTTTTACTGAGGTTAAATGTATTTTTGTCTGATGAGGTAGAAATAATATGGCTTTTGAAGTCTGGCAGACATTGATTTAAACCCCAACTCTGGCCCTAGCTGGTTTTGCTCAGTGAATAAAGCGTCAGCCTGAGGACTGAAGGGTCTATCCCCAGTAGGGAGTGTGCAGGAGGCAGCCAATCAATAATTCTCTCTCATCATTGATGTTTCTATCTCTCCCTCTCTCTTCCTCTCTGAAATTAATAAAAATATATTTAAAAATAAATAAGTAAATAAATTCCAACTCTGTGGCTCCATGACATTGTTACACACTACACACACACACACACTGATACCTTTAGTCTCCAAAGAGGGGATTGGTCTGGTCCAACCCATTTCTTGACCCCATCCCTCCCACTTACTCTGACAGCTATCCTCCCTTGCACCTTCAATCTCTCTTTCTCCACTACTTTCTCAAATTATATAAATGCTCATATCTCTCCAATGTTTTTATCCTTTAATGGATAGCTCTTCTCTCAGTGTCACTTCACCATATGGATTCTTTTTTTTTTAAATGTATATTTATTTTTTAAAGTATTACAGATGTGCCCTTTTTTTCCCCAATGGCCCCCTCCACCACATTACTGTTTGTTAATGGGAATATATATATATATATATATATATATTCCCCTGTTAACTTCTCCCCACCCACCTCCCAAGCCCCACCTTCCCTCTGAGATTCATCAGTCTGTTCCATGCTTCTGTCTCTGGATCTATTTTCTTCATCAGTTTATTTTGTTCATTAGATTCCAAATGTGAGTGGTATCATGTGACACTTGTCTTTCCCTGACTGGCTTATTTTGCTTAGCATAATACTCTCTCCATGCTGTTTCAAAGGGTTAAAGATATTTCTTTTGTACAGCTGCAATGTATTCCATGGTATAAATGTACCACAGCTTTTTGGATACATCTACAGATGGGCACTTGGGTTGTTTCCAGATCTTAGCTATTGTAAATTGTGCTGCTATGAAAATAGGGGTGCATATATTCTTTCTGATTGGTATTTTGGTTTCTTAGGATATGTCCCTAGAAGTGGGATCACTTGGGCAAATGGCAGTTCCATTGGATTGATAGAACCAACATCATCAAAATCTCCATACTACTCAAAGCAATCTGTAGATTCACTGAAATCCCCATTAAAATAGTAATGGCATATTTCACAGATCTAGAACAAACACTCCAAAAATTTATGATACCAAAAAAGACCCCAAATAACTGCAGCAATCTTGAGAAAAAACAAAGTTAAAGGTATTACAATATCAGATATCAAACTATACTATAAAGTCACTGTAATTAAAACAGCCTAGTACTGGCACAAGAACAGGTATATAGATCAATGGAACAGAACAGAAAACCCAGGAATTAACCCAAGCCATTATGCTCAATTAATATTTGACAAAGGAGGCAAGAGCATACAATGGAGTCAAGGCTGTCTTTTCAATAAATGGTGCTGGGAAAATTGGACTGGTTCACTATATAGATTCTTAAAAGCATGTGCCCCCTCCTTTTCCTATTGATTGCCCCTCTGCTATCTGATTTCATTCTTCTTCCAAAAGTGAACTTGCTCTTACAAAAAGTCCTGACCACTTCTAAAAGCCCATACAACTTCAGTCTCTAGCACAGTTGATTATTTCTTCATTTACAAATGTTTATGAAAACAACCTCACCCCTCAGATCTCTCCCTGCCTTCCTGGGTTTTCCTTCTGAGACACCTTCATGGCTTCCCTTTCCTCTGCTTCCCAACAATGTTGGTCAGCTCAGGATCTGTGTTTGGTCACTTTTGCCTCTCACTCTCCACATTCTTTATGGATGCTAATCCATGCCTTTGGCTTTCATAGTTCCAAATCCATTTCTCTAACCCAGGCTCTACTGAATTTGAGACCATCCAAGTTTTTTGGGAGTAAGGATTTCTTGAGACTCAGTGCTTTCAGTTTTAAGACTGAGAAAATCTCAGACAACACAGAATAAGTCAGTTATCCTATGCCAAAACTGCTTATCTTATTTTATTCACTATCTTGGTTAATAATGTCCTACAGCTCTCTCAGCCATCTTGGTTAATAATGTCCTACAGCTCTCTCAGCCAATGAGTCCATAGTCAACAAAACCTGGACAGAATTTAAATGTACCTTCATTGACTCTGCCTTCTTCATCTTTTTCTTGAATTATACTTACCATATCTTAACTTCCCTGCTTCCAGCCTTGTCCCTTCAATCTGCATAGCCATCTGAGTAATTTTTTAGAACCCAAACCTAACTATGTTATTCCCTGCTTTGTTGAAGGTTCCCATAAAGTTCAAACTCCTTTCATTGGACTCCTATAAGTTCTACAAGATCTAACCCCTATCTTTGCCTCCTAAAATCCTCCTTAGGGAGAGATCTGAGGGCTGAGGTTGTGAAAGTCATGGGACAAAAAAATTTGTAAATCAAGAAATAATCAACTGTGCTGAAGACTACAGTTAGGTTGGTGTTTAGAAGTTGGCAGGAACCTTGTATATTCATTTTGTATTCAAGATAGTGTTCAGAACATCCTCAAAAGTAAAGTACTTTTTAAAATTTATCTTTATGGTTGAAAGTATCACAGAAGTCCCCTCTTTTTCCCCCATTGATACCCTCTACTCTGCTCCAGCCCCCTCTCCAGACCTTCACCTCAATATTTTCTGTGTCCATTGGTTATATATATATAGTCTGGTGCACTGGGGGGTCCCTCAGCCTGAACTGTGCCCTCTTGCAGTCTGGGACCCCTCGGGGGATGTCTGTCTGCTGGCTTAGGCCCACTCCCCCCAGGGATCAGGCCTAAGCTGGCAGTCGGACATCCCTCTCACAATCCAGGACCCCTCACTCCTTACTTCCCTCCTGCTCGCTGCTAGTTACCACTTGGCTCGCTGCTCCATAGCGCTGCCACAGAGGTGGAAGAGGCTCCTGCCCCCGCCACTGCGCTCACCAGCCATGAGCCCGGCTTCTGGCTGAGTGGCCCTGCTTCTGTGGAAGCCCACTGACCACTAGGGGGCAACTCCTGTGTTGAGCATCTGCCCCATGGTGGTCAATGCATATCATAGCGACTGGTCCTTCTGGTTGTTCCACTGTAATGGCCACTTAGGCTTTTATTATATACAAGAAGCCTGGTGCACAAATTCATTCACGGATGGGGTCTAGCTGGCCCACCCTAATCAGGGCCATTCAGGCTGGTCCAGCCGAGGGGAGGGGCCATGGGCGGTTGGCCAGCCAGCCTGCCCCTGATTGGGATGGAGGAGTGATCAGAAGTGGGGCCAGCTTGGGGAAGCGGCCGCAGGTGGTTGGCAGGCCAGCCCTGCCCCCTGGTCGAACTCCTGGTCAAACTCCAGGTGGAGGGGATAATTTGCATATCAGCCTTTTATTATATAGGATATATACTAATATATATGCTGTTTGGTTAATCTCTTCCCACTGTCCACCCGCTTCCCTCTGAGATTCATCAGTCTGTTGCATGCTTCTATGTCTCTGGATCTATTTTCTTCATCAGTTTATTTTGTTCATTCTATTCCACATATAAGTGAGATCATGTGGTACTTGTCTTTCTCTGACTGGCTTATTTTACTTAGCATAATACTTTCCAGGTCCCTCCATGCTGTCTTAAAGGGTAAGAGATACTTCTTTTCTATACTGCAATGTATTCCATAGTATAAATGTACTGCAGCTTTTTTATCCACTCATCTACTGATGGGCACTTGAGCTGTACCCAGATCTTAGCTATTGTAAATAGCTATGAACATATGGGTGCATATATTCTTTCTGATGGGTGTTTTGGGTTTCTTAAGATATATTCTTCGCCGAAACCGGTTTGGCTCAGTGGATAGTCTCTCTCTCATCGATGTTTCTGACTCTCTATCTCTCTCCCTTCCTCTCTGTAAAAAATCAATAAAATATATTAAAAAAAAGATATATTCTTAGAAGTGGGATCACTGGGTCAAAAGGCAGCTCCATTATTTAAATTTTTTGAGCATTTTTTTCATATCTCTTGGCCATCTGTATATCCACTTTGGAGGACTGTCTATTTAGGTCCTTTGTAGAATAAACTCAAAATGGATAAAAGACTTAAATGTAATTCATAGAGCCATAAAAATCCTAGAAGATACCACAGGCAAAAATATCTCAGATATCTCTCATAGCAATATGTTTGCTGATATATATCTCCTAGGGCAGTGGTCGGCAAACTGTGGCTCGTGAGCCACATGCAGCTCTTTGGCCCCTTGAGTGTGGCCACGAAGTTTCAATTGCACTGTATGTGCGCACCCGCACGTGGTATTTTGTGGAATAGCCACACTCAAGGAGACGCAGTTTGCTGACCACTGTCCTAGGGGAAGGGAAAAAAGGAAAACATAAATGTGACTATAAAAGTAACAAAAGTAATCAAAATAAAAAGCTTCTGCACAGCAAACGAAACCACCAACAAAGTGAAAGGGATCCCACTGTATGCAAGAACATAAAATATGTTTTTAGTTGACTGACAATATCTCTGGGTCTATTTTCCCATCTGTAAGAACACAAGTGTTACACCTATCTTGAAGAATATATTGCAGTGATTAACATATAAGAAAGTACCTATCACTCTGCCTAGAATTGAGCATACCCTTATGTTTATCTTCTTCTTTACCATTAAATTAAGATGTATATTTTCTACATGTTTAGTTGTATCCCTAGTAGAAGCCTGATAGACATTTCTAAATGACTGAAAACATGGTGTCACTGAGCATTGCCTGTTAAAATTGAACTTGAGTAGATTTGATACCTAAGTAATTCCACTCCTACATAGATATCCCAGAGAAACTCTTCCATGACTTTAACAGGAGGTGTGTACAAGAAATTTCCTAGCACAGTTTGAAGATGGAGGGAGGGAAGGGGAAGCAGAAGGAAAGATGGGAGAGGAGGGAAGGAGAGAGCAAGGAAAGAATAAGGGAAGGGGCAAAAAGGGTGGAAAGGAAAAAAAGGGAAGGAGAAATAAAGAAACCCAATGTTCATGAATGGAAGTGGAATACTTTATAGTAATGAAAATGAAATCAACTATATCTACACAACACGCTTCACCATAAATGAATCTCAAACCTTAAAGCTTTCAGGAAAAAATCAGTTAAATTTCACATACATAAAGTTCAAATTCACACTCCAACTAAATATTGCATTGTGTAGGAATCTATATGTATGGTAAAAGCAAAAGAATAATTTGCATATTTTTTCAGTTCAAGATAGAAGTAAGAAAGAGTGACTATGAGGAGTACTGAAGATATTCAAAGATTTGAGTAATGTTCAGTTTTTTATTCTGTGTGGTTAGTAAATAGCAGTTTGTTCTATTTTTGTGTTATTATTATTTATTGTTCTTTAAACTGGACATGTAAGTTATACTTTTTTGTAAGAAAGATATACTTTAAATTTTAAAAATTGCTTTTTTAAAGAGAAGCTAGTAAGTCTTTCAAGGTCATATGAAAAAGTAACAAAGTCATAAGAGGAACCCAAGTAAGGTGATAATTTTTCACCTTACTTACACAGTGGCCCCCAAATATTGCACTGACATAGAAGCTACATGTCCTTAGCTCAAGTGTTCATTGATGGATTACTAGATAAACAAAGTATGGTATATCCATGTGACAGAGCAAAGAAGTGAGAGGGGCATGTGTGGACATGTGTGGTGTGTGTTGGGGTGAGTGAGGGACAGATAGATATCTCAGGAGTCCCAGGACTGACAGATCAGGTTCTTCTAGATGGGGATATCCTGCTACAGCCATGGGCATCCCTAAGCCAGCTTGGCTTTGGTTCAGAACCCACGCCATCTTGTAGAGGGGAGCAACAGAGTCCAGGAGTGCTGCCACAACAACAACCAGACCAATCTCAGACAGCACCACCGGGCTTATGCAGAGAGCCACTTGACAGCCATAACCCAAGTGAAACCACCACCATGCTCCAGCAGTTAGCAGCACAGTTGACCTGTGTCTCAGATGTCTGCAGTGAGTGCATGCCAGACAGACCTCCCAAGCTGTGCCTTCTAGCCAGAGCCCAAACCCAGCATCCCAGTATCCTGTGCTTCAGGTCCCTGCACTGTGAGTGCAAGCCACAGGTACTCCACTCCCTGCTCCATCCCTGATCCCAGTACAGAACTGTAGCTGGGTGCATGCTACACCATCTGTCCAAAAAGAACCCTGTGCAGCAAGCGTTCCACCCCCAGCACAGAGAGAGTGTGTTTTGCCACCAGGATAGACAGAGCCTTCGGCTGGTGTGCACCCACCCCTGGCACAGACAGAGCCTCAGCCCAGTGTGTGCTATTCCCCCGGAACAGACAGAACCTTCAGTCTCTGCACACTCTGCACTGAGCACAAAAAGAGCTGTCACCCAGTGTGTGCCCTATCCCCAGCCCAGGTCAGAGCCACTGGTGTGACCTGGTCTGCCCAGCCACAGGTTACAGTACCATGCTGCAAGTGCACTTCCAGAGGCACTAGGGCACCATCCTGTCTTAGGGGCTGGGACCACACAGCAAATTGCATGCCAGAGGGCTCTGTGCCCTCACAGAGAGTCACATGGCAGAGGGACTGTGCACCTACCCTGCCAATCCCAAGAAACAGATAACAAATCACCAGAACCATGGGAGAAGGGAGTACAACTCAGAGCAGAGACAATAAAGGTGTCAAACTCAGGGCACACCCAGCCATTAATGAATCCAGGACCATTGAACTGCTAGGTACTTCAACCCCTCAGACCCCAAGCAGGGAGCCCAGGACCAGAAAGAGACAGCAAAAATGGGTAGACAACAACCTCCAAAGGAAAGAAAAGGAAGAATCTCCAGAAAAGGAACTAAATGAAATACAGCCATGCAATATGGCAGAAAAAGAATTCAGAGTGTCACACAGTTCATAAACTCAATGGATGAGAAAGTAAACTACTTATGTAAGAATCAAGTGGAAATAAAAAATTATATAGCTACAATTAAAAAAGCATGATGGAAGGTTTCAACAGTAGACTAGAAGAAGAACAGGACTGAATTAGTGAATTAGAAGATAGGTCTGAAAAACACAACCAATCTAAACAGCAATTGGAGGAAAAATTAGAAAGCAAGAGGTGAGCCTAAGGGAACTTTGGGACAACATGAAACAAAGTAATACACATATAATAGAAGTGCCAAAAGAACAAGAAGAGGAGCAAGGATTAGAAAGCCTGTTTGAAGAAATAATGACAGAAAATATCCCTGATCTGGGGAAGAAAAAGTCACACAAGCACAGAGAGTCCCAAACAAGAGGAACCCCAAAAGACTCACACCAAGACACATCATAATTACAATGGCAAAGGTTAATGACAAAGAGAGAATCTTAAAGGCTGCAAGAGAGAGACAGAGAGTTACCTACAAAGGATCTCCCATTAGATTATCAAATGATTTCTCAACAGAAACACAATAGGCCAGAAGAGAATGGAATGAAGTATACAAAGTGAAGCAAAACAAGGGACTGAATCCAAGAATACTCTGTCCAGCAAGGCTATCATTCAAAATTGAAGGGAAAATCAGAAGCTTCACAGACAAAATAAACGGCTATGGGAGTTTATCACTCTCAAGCCAGTAATGCAAGAAATGCTAAAGGGAAGAAGGAACATAGACATAAAGAATATAAATGGCTACAAACAAGAACCTATCAAAAATAACTTTAAACGTAAATGGACTAAATGCTCCAATCAAAGACATCAAGTGGCTGAATGGATAAGAAAACATGACCCATATATATGCTGTCCACAAGAGATCCCCCTCAGAACAAGAGACTCACACAGACTGAAAGTGAAGGGATAGAAAAATAACTTCCAGGTGAATGGAAGTGAAACAAAATCTGGGGTAGCAATATGTGTATCTGACAAAATAAACCTCAAAGTTAAGGCCATACAAGCAATAAGAAAGGCCACTTCATAATACTAAAGGTATTGATACAACAAGAGGATATAACTCTGGTAAGTATATATGCACCCAAAGCAGGAGCACCCAAATACATAAAAACACTTCTGGAAGATATCAAGGGAAAGATCAACAGCAACACAATCACAGTAGAGGACTTTAATACCTCATTGACATCACTGGATAAATCCTCTAGGCAAAAAATCAGCAAAGAAACAGCAATCCTAAATGATTCACCAGATCAGATGGACTTAATCAGCATCTCCAGAACATTTCACCCCAAAGCTAGAGAATATACAGTAGACTAGAAGAAGAGGACTGAATTAGTGCATGTGGGGCATTCTCAAAGATATACCACATATTGGGACACAAGCAAAGTATCTTCAAATTCAAGAAGATTAAAATTATATCAAGCATATTCTCAGGTCACAATGGCATAAAATTAGAAGTAAACTACAATAAAAACAATCAAAAAATTCAAACACTTGGAGGTTAAATAGCATGTTGTTAAACAATGATTGGGTTACCAAAGATAGCAAAGAAGAAATAAAATTAAAAAACCATCCTGGAAACAAATGACAAAAAAAGCACAACAATCCAAAGTCTATGGGACACAGTGAAAGCAATCCTGAGAAGGAAGTTCATAGCATTATAAGCCTTCCAAAAAACAAACAAACAAACAAACACTGGTAATAAATTATCTAACTCTACAACTTAAATAATTAGAAAAATAGCAACAAGAAAAGTCAAGAGTAAGCAGAGGAAGGAAATAAAAAAGATCAGAGTGGAAATAAATGAGATAGAGACCAAAAAAATACTACAAAATATCAATGGAACCAAGACCTCATTCCTTGAAAGGATAAAAAACATAGATGAACCTCTAGCCAGGCTCAGCAAGAAGGACTTGTATGCATGCAAAAGCATATCCAATAGACATAGACACTAGTGGGGTGAGAGCATGTGCTGGGGAGTGGACGTGACCAGGGAGAAGTCAGTGGGGACAAAAGGAGACATATGTAATACTATATGTAATACTTTCAGCAATAAAAAAAATAAAAATAAATAAATAAAAGGAACAAAGAGGTACATAGATCCTTTTAAATTATTGTTTTGGATTTCTTCAAGTAATCAGAAGGGAAATTGCAGGGTCATATACTAGTTCTAGTTTTAATTTTTTTGAGGGTCTTC
>NW_006289082.1:620609-626512 GCF_000327345.1 Myotis davidii
AGAAAAGCTACTTCCTGGATTTCTAGGAATAGCTCAGTAATTCACAGCCAGCCTGCACTCCTGGCTGCACCATACCCTGAGTTTCTGCCATGGCCTCCTGGAAGTTGGTCTGTCAACCAAGACAACTGCCATTCCTCCTAAGCCCCTGGCCTTATCCCCGTGGTGATGGAGTGGAATGTAGGGTGGCTGCCAGATGGCAGATGAGTAAAAGGGCACGATCTGACGTTGAGAGAAACAAGAAATAAAGGGGTAGCAGGTGATGCTGGAGCTGGCCTGGTGCTCAGGGGTCTGTGGGCCTAATCACTTCAGCCCTTCAGTCTCCAGCCACATAGTGAGAGGCACAAGAACAGAAAGGGATGAGAAGTCAAGGAGGAAATGAGAAACAAAAATCAGCACCTGGAACGCTCAAGCGAAGAAGCCAGAATTTGCTGCAGAGCTGAGCTTTGAGTCTGAACACATCTCTAAGAATAATTTAGCTCATGTCTAATTTAGCAACTCACGGGATTAAAAACAACATAACACACAAACATACATACATAGATACATTCCAAAACACAATGCTGAGAGAGACACAATTTAATCATTGCATAATTTTTCTACATAATATCAAGAAGTCAGAATCTAGATGATTGACTTAATTCCTTGTATCTGAATTTTTGGCATCATGCTGACTCAGACTCAGAAGTCCAATTGCAGATTGACACTCCTTTCAATTTCCTCAAACATACCACACAGTTATCTTAAGAATTATCATGGCCAGTCAAGAGTATATGTAAATATAAAATTAACGTTTAGAGATGAAATGTCACTGAGATCACAGTGTTCTTAAGCACGCCTGAAGCATTTTTATGTGTGAAAATGCTTAGGATTCCATTGCCAGTTAATCTTTTAAGCAGCCCTAGGAGGGAAGGAGCTGACTATAAAATGATCTTGTGTCCATTAGGAGAAGCTGAGGCACAGAGAAATGAAGGGACTGGTCAGGATCTCATACAAAAGGTTAATTGCAGAGCTGTGATTAAATCTCCCAATGCCCCAAACTCAGGGCTGGGTTTTGTAGGTTGAGTCCATGTACCTCTACCAAGCATGTCACAGAAGACTGGCATGACTTGGCTCCTCACCTTCCCCAACAAGGCAGAATCACATCCAGCACATGTTTCAGAGAATCTTAGGAGGTCTCTCTCACACCTGGTCCACCTTCAATCTGAAGGTCCCCCAACTGACCAGATCCTCTAAACCTAACTCAAAGCAGGATGTTAATCTACTTTGATATAGTCTGGACTGTGCCTGACTCCTATTTCCACTCCAGCACAGACCAAAGCATTAGATTTAGCCTTAGAAAAACATCGACCTTATCAGAGCTCCATGATACACTTTCATTTCTTCTATCTAATTTCACTCCATTCCCACCCTTCAACACACATACCACATACCTTCAGGCTCCAGGGTTAGTGTAGTACAGTGTACACCTAGACATAGTGGACTTTCAAGTGACATTGACTTGTGTGTGTGTGTGTATATGTATTAGTGTGTATGTGTGTGTGTAAAATACAAGTTGATAACAGTCATTAGTCCTGCTACTTCTTTCTTTTCACCACATTAGCTTCTCTTGGAGTAGTTCTCTGTTTTAGTGTTTGGCAAAGGTCCAAATTCAAACCTTCACCATCAGTCACATCTAGATACAATTTCCTGCATATGCCATTTCCTCATTGAATCTCTAATGCTTTGGAGGAAACTGAATCTCAAAGAGCAAGACAAAGTGGTGGTGGAAAATCGCAGGTGATGCTAAGCATCTCTAAAATGTACTAGTTTGCCAGTCCCATGTCATCAGTTAATCAGTCCTTCAAATCCATGACAAGGAGTAACAGGCATTCTCAATACCCAGCTTGCAATTGCTATCCTGGAAAGGTCTTTTTTTTTAATGGCTTTAAGTATGAAATATCAAGAAGAGAAAAAAATGGAATCCCATGTGGCACTCCAGTTGTTCTCTGCCAGTGGCTCCACTTTGTATCTGGTATGCTGGTGTTCTCCTGACTATGGTTTTCGTCACATTTTTCAGACAGTCCTATGCATCCTTAGTTAACTGTTTACCAATGTGGCTACCTCCCAGCTCTATAAGGTTGCATGCATAGAGCTGGACACCACCTCCAGAAAGCTGAAGACTACCATGTTCCCATCACCATGAGATGTGGTTCAGAGATGAAAGTACTTTACTGTGTGGTCTTCCTGGCCAGGATGGCACTGAATACCTTTTTAATAATATTGTCTTCCCAAAGCCTAAATTGCTAAAAGTAATTTTCTTAGCCAAGAGCCACAAATCTCAGGTTTGTGGCAATGCCACTCTGTTTTTCTATCTTGAACTCCAGTTCATCAATGACAACAAATAATAATAAATTAATCTAAGAGATTCTAGATAAACTCAAAACTTTGGGGTTTTTCTCAATCATTGCTACTTTTGTTAAGTCAGTTCCAGATTTTCTCCTTCCTATCTTCTCTCCTTCTCCCCTGAAATGATCTGAGTTACAGAGGGTTTACAGAATATCTTGATATCAGCATTGAAGATAAAGATGGTCTTAGTCTGAGACTGTCCATGATACCTTAAGTTATTTAGCTCCACCTGGTTTCTAAATGCGACCACCTTTCCAGGATGGCACTACTGAGGTATCTGTATACCCACTTTGCCTTTAACTATGGGGCCAGTACCAACTTCTGCTGCAAAGATCCATAGGCGAAATCCTAACGTCCATTCAGTTCTACTGGCTCTCCAAATTTACGGATGCTACTTAATCTCATCCTTCCTCTTTCCCTCAGCTGATTTCTATGCCTTCCACGGACATAGGAAAATTTAGCTGTTCTGAAGGTAACAGAAAACCAGGTGGACTGCTTGGACTTCCTCTTTGCCTGGCACCCAATGACATTATCTCAATGCTCAGCTTCCACTCCTGGCTACATGGGAACCTGTTTGGAGGCAACTTCCTCCCAGGGCTTGAGAAGAATGAGACACACATCCTTTCTATTCTTGAACAGAAACTTCTCTGTATGTTGTTATACAGAGTAAGAGGGAGGAAGGCGAAGACATAGTTCCTTCTCTGATATCTCACCACCTATCTCTCCAACTCTCTCTCACACAGAGCTTTGTCACTTCTCTGTTGGAAAAAAAACTTCTACATTTTTTGTTTCAAATATTTCTGTATTACTCTTGAACAGAATCAGTCCAGGTTCTTGGTGTGAAAAGTTCTGGCTAGTTTATGCAAAAAAAAAAAAAGTATTATTAAACAAATACTGGGATGTTCACAGAATCACTGGGAAGGCTAGAGAATCAGCTGAGAACACTGGACAGCAAAAGCCAAACATTGAAGAGCTAAGGCCCTGCCACCACTGAGCATTCCTTTGTTACCACTGTGACTAATCATGAGCCACCCCTGCAGCTCTGGGTCACCACCGTCACACACAGTCTTTGGCAGGAGCATAGTTTACACATCCACATGCTGGCTGCCAGGTAGCAGAAAGAGGAAACATCTAGCCCCCATGCATTTCCACAGTGGGAGGCAGGAGACTGCCTTCCACCAAGACTCAAGTATAGAGGGATACACAAAATTAAAGGGGCCTCAGAACTCTTGACAGACAGACAAAAGGTAAACATCTACTGAAAAGATCAAGACTTTTTTAAACTTAGAGTTTAGAGTTTGAATTCTTTGATCTCTGGCTCAAATCTCTGATTCCCTCTTATCTATCTGCCTAAATAAAAGGAATCACAACATGAAAAGGAGTGTGAAAGAAAAAGGCAAAATAACACCTCATGATATACTGATGCTCCCCAATTTATTTTGAGGTTATAATCCAATAAGTCCATCATAAATTGAGAATATTGTAAATCAAAATGTAAATTAGGAGAAACCTATCTCATTCAACTATTATAATAAACTACAGAGTTCCAGGGATGACAGTGTAGTTGAAAGAGTGCCACTGACCAGGACAATCAGGCAATCTGGCCACGAATCCTCTGTGAACCATGGACACATCACTTCATCTCTCTGGGCTTCAATACACTTATCTGCAGAATAAGCACATTGGACTGGATGATTGCTAAATTCCCTCTGTCTCTCAAATTTGTCATGCATGAGTTCATTTTACAAATCAGTTCCTAACCCTGCTAGATTCCATGTGGTACTTACTTCCCCTCACTGTCCTAGCTTCAGATGAGGCCTAGTCTCTCCTCAGCCCCAGAAGAACAGTTGATCTGACAGGTTAAGCCATGAAGCATGATGTAGTAATGTGTGCTACACATGCAGCAACCCCAGGATCAACCTCAGCAGACAAAAGTACAACAGAGCCTGCAGGGAAGAGAGGCATTCAACATGGCAGTGTATGATCTCTGATGAGAAGGTTTTTCAAGGGAACAGACTCTTGAGGTTCATCGTGACTATGCACCAGTTAAGATTTGTTCTTAGTTTGCCAGATGTATTTTTTTCCAACATCAGCATGTCATGTTGAAGGACTTAAAGAGATTAAAGTCATGAGTTCACACTGAGAATTCAGAAAGTGGACAAGGAGAAACAAAACTCTCTTCACTCTGCAGAGCTTTCTGAGTGGAGTAATAGACAGCAGACAAGTGTGAATGAAGAAAGACAGGATGGAAGGCCAGGAGGGACAGACAAGAAGAAAACCGGGCAATTTCAACTGGCAGCTTGAGAGTGTGCCATAGGTATCCTCTATGGCTATACACTGCTCTCTCAGAGACTGTGGGGATTTTGAAAAATGGAGTGTTAGTGACACCCTCCCTTATGCCCCCCCACACTTGTGCATATCTTCAAGTGCTGACCAACCACAGTCCGTCTCTACACCAGACTCCCGAGGGTCCCTGGTGCCTGCCCTGTGCCCCAGCATCCAGGTCCTCAGTAATGTCTATTTTACCAATGAAGGCAGCAATTTATTGCAGCAGAGGCGGATGAGAGTTGAGTAAAGTTCCACAAAGGTTTTAGCCTATGATAGGAATTTTTTTTAAACAAATATTTTTCCAGATGGGAAAGCTGAGGCAGTGTACTGCAAACAGAGAAAAGCCAGAGAGAGAGGACAAACCTCGTACAAGGAAAAACAGGTGACTTCAGGAGAGGACAGGGCCCCTTAGTAACAGAGACAGAAAGCATAGTTTTAGTACGAGAGAAGTTTGAGAAGTGCATAGAGATCCAGAAGAAAATGTCCCCAAGAGAGGTGGCAGTGTGGTGTGGGGCTGAAGTCAGGACTCTGGATGACCCACAGATGACATACAGAGAAGGAAGAGATGAGAGCCAGGGATGTGGCTCTGAGGACAACATCATTTCAGGAGCCAAGAAGAGGAAACTTGGAGGAGACTAAGAAAGAACACAGAGAGAGAGAAGATGGAGCTGATGGCTGTGCTAGATAAGCCATGAAGGAACAGACTTTCCAGTGAGCACAGGCAGATGAGCTATCCTTTCATATTTAGCTCAAACAGCATGGGAGTGGCTGTCACTTCGAATCCCAGAGCCAGCTCTGGTTCAGTGGCTCTGCCCTGGGTCATCCAGGCCCCACCTAGCCCTTGGCAGTTTTCATGGAGGCTGTGCAAATCCACTTTGGTACCAATTAATGGGCTTGTGTTCCAGGCTTATTGCAAAAGATTTGATGTTGTCAGAACTGCTGTCTTTTGGGAGGGAAAGAAAAAAAGAAAAATGGGACCGTTTTTTAATCCGTGATAAAGAAAATGCACAAGAATGTTCCTAATGTTGGTCTGAGGTGATGGGTAGTTATTTTCCCATCAGTAAACCTTTGTGAAACAATCCTGGACTGTCCTTTCTTGAGGAGACGAGGCTGCTGGCAGTGGTCGCCATCTGGGGGAGCAGGTGGGGTTGAAAAGCAATGCTGACAGCCTTGCCACACATGCATGTGCA
>NW_006289082.1:626794-629979 GCF_000327345.1 Myotis davidii
CCATCCTGTATTCAGATCGAAGAATTGACAGATTCCCCTGTCTGCCAACTGATGCCTGAAATTCCTAAACACAAATCCTTTGAGTTCTCTGAGAAAAAGAAATGCCTTTGGGTTTCTGGCTAAAAAACAAGATAATATTCTCAAAACCTTCCCACCAAAATCACCTACATGAACAAAGAAAATATGACATAAGAAAAATTGTCCATGTAATAGAGCCTTAGAAATTACAGCACTCTAGATTCTAATACAAAATTAAATAATCCTCCTTAACCCACGGCAGGCAGTTAGCATCTGGGCTTATTCATTCCACTTCAGTGCTTCAGGCCTACAGTGGGTCTTACATCATGCGTTACCCTGTGACCACGTCATTTCCCCATTGCCATGGGAAACTACATTTACATTGACTTCCTTCTACCTATGCATTTGTCTCTGCCTGCTTCAAGCTGGTCCAATTTTCTTGTCGGTCCAGGAAACTCTTATTTGTTGGCTGAGGGCACAACAGTGAGCCTTTCTCCCAGAAACCAGTGGAATCTGTGCCAGGGGGACTTGGGAGCAGTTTCCATGAAATGAAGTCCCACAGTGGCAGTCATTTATTCCAGGACTTGGATGCCAACTCAGCACCTGCCCTGTGTCCTTTTTAGTCTTTTAATGTAGCCCCAAAGAGGGCCCTTTGTATCTCCCTAGGTGAGGCTGTGTACCACTGGGCAACTGCCATGTCTTACCTGTACTTGAAAATTGAGCTTTCACAGATCTCTCTTCAGATGGGTAAGTAAAGAAAATTAATCTGGGCATATAAAGGTATTCTGAAGCACAGAGATGAGAAGAAAGGCCAGGGCACTCTGGGAGACTCACTACCTTCTAAAGTAGACATAGTGAAAGAACAAAAGGAAAAAATGTCATAACATGCTTTTTGTTACCAATAGAATACAAGAGTATAGAAAAAGATGGCAGCTGGCAGGACGGAGGTGAGGGAGAGGATGTGAGTGAGTGAAGGGATGAAAGGAGAGTATGTGGATGTGTGTGGTGTGTGTGTGAGTGAGTGAGGGACAGTTAAATCCGGCAGGAGCAGCAGAGGCTGGCAGACCAGGCTCTCTGGGATACGGAGAGACTACCACCGCTGCGGGCACTCCCCAGACTGTGGGACTTGGGCATGGAGCCCACGCCATCTTGAAGGGGAGAGCGGCCTCACCTAGGAACTCATCAGCACCACCACCCAGACAGGCCTTGGACACTGCTCGTGACCCAGCAGCCACGCCAGCCAAAATCCTGCTGCCCCACCCACAGACCCACGGACCCTGGGACCTCCACCTCCAAAGATGCACCGCTCCTGCAGCAGTAAGTGCAACTTCCCCTCTCTCCAGCAGCAGACCTCCAGACGCCACATTCCCATGTTTCCAACATTCATGCATTTCCAACTTCACACGTTTCCAGCGCACAGACTTCCAGGGCACACCACTCCATAGGCAGCTTTTGGGAGCTACTGTGAGCCCCCACTGGGTGTGACTTTGTACAGACAAGGGTGCGTTGCCCCGCAGTAGAAGTTCTGGATTCCCTCTTCCTGAATAACTGCCCACAGACAACCCAGCTCCGCAACTTCAGCACCAGGGCCCCTCAGTATGCGTCAGAACTCTGCGCTAACAAAGGCACTACCACAGTCGCGCATTTACAATGAGCAGGCCCCCTTAACCCATCTATCACAGGGCGCTCTGGGGAGCTGCTGTGAGCCCCAGGTGGGTGTGATCTTGGAATAATTGGGATGCACTCCCTCAGCAGTAGAAATTCTGAATTCACTCATCCTGTACATCTGCCCACAGGCGCCTTTATTATGTGGCTTCAGTGCCAGGGGCCTTCAGAGTGCTTCAGTGTGCTACCGCACTGGCAAAGGCACCACCTGAGCCCCTGTGAGCCACCACTGGGAATGCGCACCTATCCACCACAGGTGCAGCAGCAAAAACTGAGTCTTCCCACACCACAGCTGCAGAACTCTGGACACTACAGGCACACGTTTTTCCAGCACGCAAGCCTCCCAAGCCCATCCCTCCACAGGCAGCCCATGGGTGCTGCTGTGAGCCCCTGCTGGGCATACACTCATACAAACAGGGACACATTGCTGGGCTATAGAAATGCTGAATTCCCTCTTCTGGGATACCTACCCACAGACACTGCAATCCCGTGGCTTCAGTGCCAGGGCCCTTCAGAGTGTGTTAGTACACCCTGCTGGCAAATGCACACTGGGTGCCCCTGTGAGCCACCACTGGGGGTGTGTGTATCTAACCACAGAAGCAGCAGCAAAAGTTGAGTCTGCCCACCCCACAACTACAGAACTCTGGACACCACAGTCACGCCTTTCCAGAGTACAGGCCTCCTGAGCCCCACCACCCCAAAAGACGGTTTCCTGAGTGCCTCTGTAAATCCCCGCTGGGCACACACAATTTCAACCAAGGGCTCAAGACAGCAAAAATTAGGACAACCCCCTCCATGGCTGCTGACTTCTAGACACCGCAGTTGCGCCTTTCCAGCTTGCAGGCCTACATCAACAGAACCCAAAGAGCTCAAGCAGGGAGCTATGCTAGATTACCAAGCCCAGGAGACTTGAGAGATCACACCAGTAACACCATACCCAAAAGAACCTTAGTAGCAAAGCAAACAGATCTACAATTAAAATATTACAGCAAAACATGGAAGTCAAAAAAGCAATCCCCAAAGGAAAGAAAAAGAGGATCACCAGAAAGGGAATTAAATGAAATTGAGGCTAGTAACATCTCAGAGAAAGAATTCAGAATAATGGTTATAAGGATGCTCAAATGGCTGAATGACAAATACACACAACTCAATGAGAATTATAAGGAGCTGAATGAGAATGTCACCAACATGAAAAGGAACCAAGAAGAAACAAAGAATGGCATAGCTGCAATAAAGAGCACAATGGAAGGCTTAAACAGCAGACTTGAAGAGGCTGAAAACCGCATCAACAAATTAGAAGACAAGGTAGGAAAAAACACACAAACACAGGAGCAACTGGAAAAAAAACTTAAAAAGCAAGAGGAGAGCCTAAGGGAGCTTTGGGACAACAGCAAAACGAAACAACATTCACTTAATAGGGGTACCAGAGGAGAGGAGGAGAAGCAAGGAATAGAAAACCTGTTTGAAGAAATAATGACAGAAAACTTCCCTGATACTGGGAG
>NW_006289082.1:633199-641915 GCF_000327345.1 Myotis davidii
GAACTAATAAATGAATTTGGCAATGTAGCAGGATACAAAATTAACACCCATAAATCTATGGCTTTTTTAAACACCAATAATGAACTCACAGAAAGAGAGGCTAAAAAAATCCCATTTACCATTGCAACAAAAAAATCAAGATACCTAGGAATAAACTTAACTAAGGAGATAAAAGACCGGTATGCTGAAAACTACAGGACGTTGAAAAAAGAGATAGAGGAAGACATAAACAGATGGAAGAACATACCGTGTTCATGGATTGGTAGAATCAACATCATTAAAATGTCCATACTACCCAAAGCAATCTATAGAGTCAATGCACTCCCCATTAAATACTAACAGCATATTTCACATATCTAGAAAGAACTCTACAAAAATTCATTTGGAATAAAAATAAAAAACCCGAATAGCTGCAGTGATCCTTTTCAGAACAAAGTAGGAGGGATCTCAATACCAGATATCAAGATGTATTACAAAGCCACTGTTCTCAGCACTGTCTGGTACTGACACAAGAACAGACATATAGATCAATGGAATAGAATAGAGAACCCAGAAATCGACCCAAACCACTATGCTCAATTAATATTTGACAAAGGAGACAAGAACATACAATGGAGTCAAGACAGTCTCTTCAATAAATGGTGCTGGGAAATTTGGTCAGACACATGCAAAAAAATGAAACTAGACCACCAACTTACACCATACACAAAAATAAACTCAAAATGGATAAACAACTTAAACGTAAGATGGAAAACCATAAAAATATTAGAGGAATTCAAAGGCAGCAAAATCTCAGACATATGCCAAAGCAATTTCTTCACTGATACTCCTAGAGCAATGGAAACTAAAGAGAAAATAAACAAATGGGACATTTCAAAATAAAAAGATTTTTATACAGCAAAAGAAACCATTAACAAAACAGGAAGAAAACCCACTGCATGGGAGAACATATTTGCCAACGATATCTCTGATAAGGGTTTAATCTCCAACATTTATGGGAAACTCATACAGCTTAACAAAAGGAAGACAAACAACCCATTAAAAAAAATAGGCAAAGGACCTCAATAGATACTTTTCAAAAGAAGACATAAGGAAGGCCAAGAGACATATGAAAACATGCTCAAAGTCACTAATTATCTGAGAGATGCAAATCAAAATGACAACGAGGTACCATTTCACTCCTGTCAGAATGGCTATCATCAACAAATCAACAAATGACAAATGCTGGCAAGGATGCAGAGAAAAAGGAACCCTCGTACACTGCTGGTGGGATTGCAGACTGGTGCAGCCACTGTGGAGACAATATGGAGATTCCTCAAAAAACTAAAAATGGAACTTCCATTTGATCCCGGGATCCCACTTCTAGGAATATATCCCAAGAAACTAGAAACACCAATCAGAAAGGATATATGCACCCCTATGTTCATAGCAGCACTATTTACCATAGCTAAGATATGGAATCAGCCTAAGTGCCGATCAACAGATGAGTGAATTAAAAAACTTCGGCACATCTACACAATGCAATACTATGCTGCTGTAAAAAGGAAGGAACTCTTACCATTCACAACAGCATGGATGGAGCTGGAAAGCATTATGCTAAGTGAAATAAGTCAGTCAGAGAAAGATAAATATCACATGATCTCACTCATTTGTGGATTATATTGAACAATATAAACTGATGAACAAAAATAGATCTAGAGACAGAGAAGTATCAGTCAGATGCTCAAACCTCAGAGGGAAGGCAGGGGAGGGTGAGGCTAAGGGGAAGAGATCAACCAAAGGACTTGTATGCATGCACATAAGCCTAACCAATGGATACAGACACCGGGGAGTAAGAGCCTGAGTGGGGAAATGGGGGGACAATGGGGAGATAAGGACACATTTGTAATAACCTTAATAAATAAAGGAAAAAAATTTTAAAGAATACAAGCATATAATCTCTGTGAATCTATAATAATAAAAATGTAATATGCAAATTGACCAAACGGCCGAACAGCAAAACGACCTTCTGGAGGAAGCCAGGGCTGCAAAGGCCTACTCTTGCACAAATTTCATGTATAGGGCCTCTAGTAAAAGAATAAACCATGGTAAAAAAAAAAAAAAAAGAAGAGAGAACTATTCAAAAGTAAGTAGTTTATGCAAAGCAAAGCCTATATCAACAACAAAAATAAAGTGTGTTTGTTTGTTTGTTTTTTTAAAGTGTAGCTATTGAGGCAAAAAGTAGTAGTTAAAAGTTCATTAATGAAGTAATAGGCAAACTTGAACAACACTCCCTGCATACAAAGGAGGAGAAAAAGGACAGCAGAAGAAGATTCCAAGATGGGGGCAGAGTAGGTGGGAGCTACACCCACTGTTCCCGGTCCCACACCAGATTTACAGCTAAATTATAGAGCAATCAACCCAAATAACCAACCGAAGTCTTGCTGAACTGAACTATAATAACCAATGGTTTACAGAAGAAGCCACATAAAGACTGGTAGAAAGGGTGGAGACTCGAAAAGGGATAGACGCCACACTCAGGTGCAGTGGTGGCTGAGAAGCTGCAGGGATATTGCATCTGCGAAAGTCCCTCCCCCAAGGAGCATGGGTCTCAGCCCCACACAGGGACCCCCAACCCAAAGCAAAGGAGATGGGAAGAGAAGCTAGCATGTGGTGTTACTAGTAATCTCTGCTTCCTTTCCTAAATGTTCACAGACCTTTTTATTTTTAAAAATCTAACCTAGGAGGGGTAGCATTTTATATGAATCTTAAAAGACAAATGCAATCTTTACAGGCAGAAATTGAAAGAAAAGGACATTTCAGTTTGAATGATAGTATGAACAAAATTAAGGGAGAGCAAAAGTGCATAGCTTTGCTTTAACCATTCCTTTGCTTCTATTTTAGACTAGGGAGCAAAGGTGGAGGCACCGACTTAATACTATGAAGTGATTATTACTGCGTATAGAGTTTTTGTGACAAAAAGAGTACTGAGCAAATTCAATTTTTAAGCTCTCAGCAACTTGCAATAACTGATATGAACTTTGTCTTTAAATTTACCTAGAAGAATTTTAAGTATTTAAAGAATTAAATATTAACCTAAGCCTTCCTTAAAATTGCTCCCTAATAAAACTAATAAATTTTCAATAACAACATTTAATTTAAAACTTCTTAAGGTTATAGGCAGATAAATAAATGGCTTTTAAACATTTTCCACTTGAGAATTGAATTCTCTCTGTTATGCTTTTTTCCTAAAGTGAATTAATTTCCCATGCACTTGGTGATTATACTCAGAGATTTCACGACAAAAAATAATAGAAAGCATCTGCAGAGTAATAATGGCTCTCCTTGCCTACCTAGAAGAAGCCATACCTTCTCTTCAGGCTGTCATCCCACAGGTCAGAGGTCCTCTGTCAAGTATATGAAGCTGGAAATTTCTATATAATCTAGGAAAACACTCAAACTGCTCCAGATAGTTTTTTCCCGGGTATTTATGATGCAGCGATGATAAGATGGAAATTTTCTGAGGGTAGTGTGATAAACTTTTTGTAAGCAAGATACAGCTAATGGCCCGAGGAGTGGATTCTGGTGCTTCCTGAAGAGGCCATGTCAGTACAATCTCTCCTAGACAGGATTAAGCTCCTTATAGATTCCTTAGATAAGATTGCAAAGCCCCAGAGTACAGACCCAATTTTAATGCTTCAAGATAAAAATGACAGAAAAGTAAAACCAAAGAGCAAGGAACTCCTGAGAGCCTATTTGGAGGTTCCAACAGGGAAGCACAGCTACTCTTGACCAAAGATGGGTCCTCTCTTCTGGGGGAAAGGCTGTCTTCTCTGACCGACGGACCAACCGAGCATGCAGCTTTGGGATGCACATGGATCGGTTATTAGGAGGAAGACACCCGCATAGCCAGTCAGAGCAGCTGAATCAACCTTGGCGATCAATGGGGTGACAGATGTCACAGCCAGATGGCCCTCACATCCAAGGAACTCCTGAAATGCAAGGCATTTCTTTTTTATATCCTTCAGTTTTTCTTCTCCCACTAAAGATTAAAAAGACAGTTAGCAAAACTGGTTTCAGTAAGTAATTAGCTGCAGAGTTGGGCAAGTATTTTCAAATTGAATGAACCAAACCACAAAATTTACAAAAATTGCCAATGAATTTGAACCACAGTTTTTGAGTTTCCAATAGTTGTATTAGCTGTCATATCTAAGCCTGTTTTTATTTTGGCTTTTGGTCACAAGACAGCAGGATAAAATGATGACGTCAACTAAGATACGGAAAAGGTAAGAGGCCTGAGTTTTATGATCCTGCTGTCAACTCCCCTTAAATAAATAGCCTCACCTTTGAGCATCAGAAATCTCCTCTGTTCAGTTTGCCAAACAGCAGCAGGCCTTATCCTGACATAATTTTACAACCTTCTCTGGCTCAAATTTTATAAAAACAGGAAGTAAAAATCCTAGAAAAGTACCGGTACAAGTTTTATTTTCACAAGATTTCTCAGGCTACCTTTCAATTTGAAAACAGTAGGCTGATAGGGGATATTATGAGAGAACAGAGAATTTTTGAAGTTGTGAGAGACTTTGGAAATAATCTAGTTCAGAAAGTACTTGCAATGATGAAGAAATAGTTGCCCTGATTGGTGAGGGTCACATGTTGGGGGCGGGGCCAGGCCCCTGATTCCCAATCTGGATATTTTCCCCTCTATTTCCCTCGATGCTGTTCTGCCTTCTTTGTCCATATTTAAGGCCAATAAGAGAATAGAGGGGAGTGCACAAATTCTTGCATCTAAATATTTCTTGAGTCTGTTCTTTCTAGCCCATATGATGTTACTGCCCAAATTTCCTAATATGCTGATAAAAGTAACATTTTCTTTCCTAATGGATTTCCAAAACTCAAATCTCATTCTCTCCAATCTGCTTCTCTGCCATTTAGGGTAAATTAGAATATTTTACCAAAATTTCCCAATGTCCATTTCACCAATGTCCTACTTCAGCTTAAAACCTTGTGATGGTTTTAAAATGTAAGTTTAAACTACTCAACATGCCTCAAAGGCCCTGTATTATCTGACCATAGCTAACTCTCCTCTCTTCCCAACATGCATTCTGAGCCCCAGCTGTAGGCATCCCTTGTACATGTGCTAGTCTCCTTACCTGGAAGTTCCTTTTCCCTATTGTTTGTCTGAGTAATAATTCTTCCTCTTCAAAACCTGTCTTAGAGAACATGTCTGCCAATAACCAATGTCTGTTCATATTCAAATATTAGGCAAACATGTAGTGACAATACATCATGTTCAGAAATGCCATATTAGGCACTGCACTAGTTTTCTGACATATCTGATGACCACTGCAATAAAAATTCATCCAGATTTAAAACATATAAACAAAATGTCATCTGATTAATAAGATAGACAAAGACTTTAAGCACACAAAAAAAGCAAAATAAAGCAGAAGAAAAACACACACAAGTTATCTGACTACATAAAAATTAGAAACTTCTGTGAAACAAAAACCTTGGAAAATTTTGCATATGATGCAAGATCAGTATCCTTAATAAATAAAAAGCTCTTACCAAACAATAAGAAATGCACTAAAAAACACAATAAAGAAAGGAGCAAAGGCAAGTTTTTCACTCAGAGATTCCAATACGGCAGAAGAGTACACTGGCACTCTCCCAGCACCAAACTAGAATTACAACTAAAATACAGAAAAACCATCAAAATAATCAACTGAAGAGTAGATGGAGAGGACATAACCAAGGACATAAAATAGAGACCACAAAGAGATTGGTAGGAAGTGCAGAGGCGCAAAAGGATAGCAGCTGAAGTTCCGGAGGGATATCTCAGCTGTGGGGAGTTCCCACTGAGAACTCTGGGGGTCTGAACCCTAAGCTGGGCCCTCTCAGCCCAGAACACCAGAACTGACAAAGGTGCCCACATAACATCTGGTTGTGAAAAGTAGCTGGGTTGCTGTCTGCTGGGAAGACATGGCCAGAAACACAAGCACTCTCTTAAAGGGCCAACACACAAAATTTTGTATGCAGCCACTCACTTGGGCTATGGCAGAGGTTGGGCAGAGTGGAATGGAGCTGTGTGAGCACAATCCAGGGTTGAGGGGTTAGAGCTCAAAAAGCAGCCACCCTGGTTTCTAATGATGAGACATTCCCTCAAACTACAGATGATATCATTCTCCAGCAGACCTTTACCATGCAAGCAGTTTTTGCCTTAGGGGAAAGCAATTGCCCCACCCTGTTAGAAAACCTCTCACCTCACTGTGTGGTTGATAGCCTGAGGTGAATCAAGACTAAATATCAATCTGAAGGCAGAGGCAGAGCTCTGGAGGCTTTGAGTCTTTGCATGGTTTTCCTCTGGGCCCAGAGCTAGAAAAAGGAGACCCTGGTGCAAATCTTAGTCCTTTCCAAAGGCACCCAGCCCCAGGGGAAGGAGCCACAGCTGAAGATTGCTGACAGCTCCAAACACGGTGCTCTTGGCCAGTCACAAACAGCACCTGACATTGTCCTGCACTAGAGATTGGGAGTCATAGCAGATCTACCTAATATCTATATATATATAAGCCTAAGCAACCATTCAACCGTTTTACCATTCGACCGGTAGCTATGATGAACACTGACCACCAGGGGGGCAGTTGCTCAATGCACAGACATGGAAACATGGAACAGACTGATAAATCTCAGAGGGGAAAGGGGAGGGCAGGAAGAGATTAACCAAAGATCTTATATGTATACTAGAGGCCCCAGTGCACAGATTCATGCACTGGTGGGGTCCCTCAGCCTAACCTGTGGGGATCAGGCTGAAACTGGCCTGGTGCATGGATTTGTGAACCAGTAGGGTCCCTCAGCCTGGCCTGTGGTGAACAGGCCGAAACCAGCAGTCCAACATTCCCAGAGGGGTCCCAGATTGCAAGAGGGTGCAAGCCAGGCTGAAGGACCCCACCGGTACATGCACCGGGCCTCTAGTATAGGCACAAACCCAAACAGGCAGCTAAAATGGAGACAAAAAAAATCCCAAAATGAGAGAATAAGAGAATTCTCCAGAAGAGTTAAATGAAATAGAGATAAGAAATTCATCAGATACAGAGTTCAGAATAATGATGGCAAGGATGATCAACAGCATCAGAAAAGATACAGTAACTACGAAAAGGGACAGTCCGAAATGAACAATGACAGAGAACTAATAAACACATTGGAAGGAATAAAACAGCAGAATAGGTGAAGCCAAGGATCAGATCAGTGAATGAGAAGACAAGGTAGAAAAAATCTCTCAGTCAGAGAACCAAAAAGAAAAACAATTAAAAAACAGGAGTATAGCCCTGACCAGTTTGGCTCAGTGTATAGAGACCAAAAAAATAATACAAAAGATCAACAAAACCAAGAGCTGGTTCTTTGAAAGGATAAACAAGATTGGTGAACCTCTAGCCAGGCTCACTAAGAAACAAAGAGATAGGACCCAAATAAATAAAATCAGAAATGAATGTGGTGAAATAACAACTCGCACCACAGAAAACAAAGGATTATAATAAAATACTATGAGCAACTATATACCAACAAGCCAGCCAATGTGGATGAAATGGACAAATTTCTAGAAAAATGCAATCTTCCAAAACTGAATCAGGAAGAATCTAAAAATCTGAATAGACCAATAACAACTGACAAAATTGAAGCAGTAACAAAAAAACTCCCAACAAACAAAGCCCTGGTCAGGACAGCTTCACAGGGGAGTTTTACCAAACATTCAAAGAACAACTAACACCTATACTCCTCAAATTATTCCAAAAAATCCAAGAGGAGAGTACACCTCCAACCTCTTTTTATGAGGCCAGCATTATCTTAATTCCAAGAAGAGTTATAGGCACTACAAAGAAAGAGAAGTACAGGCCAATATCCCTGATGAACAGAGATGCTAAAATCCTCAACAAAATATTAGCAAATCAGACCCAGCAATATATTAAAAAGATCATACACCATGATCAAGTGGGATTTATTCCAGGGATGCAAGGCTGGTACAATATTTGCAAATCAATAAATGTGATACATCACAATAACAAATTGGGAGACAAAAATTACATGATCATATCAATAGATGCAGAAAAAAAACATTCCACAAAATACAACACACTATTTTGATAAAAACTCTCAGCAAAGTGGGAATAGAGGGATCATACCTCAACATAATAAAGTCCATATATGACAAACCTACAGCCAACATCATATTCAATGGGAAAAAACTGAAACCATTTCTCCTTAGAACAGAAACAAGACAGGAATGTCCATTTTCACTACTCTTATTCAACATAGTACTGGAAGTGCTAGCCACAGCGATCAGACAAGAAACAAAAGGCATCCAAATTGGAAAGGAGGGAGTAATACTGTTATTATTTGCAGATGACATGCTATTGTACATAGAAAATCCTAAAGACTCCACTAGAAAACTGCTAGATTTAATAAATGAATTTGGCAATGTTGGATACAAAATTAAAATCCAGCAATCAATAGCATTTTTATACACCAAAAATGAATTCTCAGAAAGAGAAACTAAATAAACAATAACATTAACCATTGCAACAACAAAAAATAAGATACTTAGGGATAAAATTAACCAAGGAGGTAAAATATTTATACTCAGAAAACTACAGGATATTGAAAAAACAGAGGAATATATGAACAAGGGGAAGAATATACCGTTTCATGAATTAACATCATTAAAATGTCCATACTACCC
>NW_006289082.1:642193-642984 GCF_000327345.1 Myotis davidii
CACTGTATAGGAGAACATATTTGAAAATGATACATTTGATAAAGGTTTAATACCCAAAACTCATACAATTTAACAAAAAGGAAGACAATTCAATTTTTTAAAATGGGCAAAGGACTTAAATAGACACTACTCCAAAGTGGACATACAAACGGCCAAGAGACATATGGGAAAAAAATACTCAAAGTCATTGATCATCAGAGAGATGAAAATTAAAACAACAATGAGGTATCACCTCACACCTGTCAGAATGGCTACCATCAACAAATCTACAAATGATAAGGATGTGAAGAAAATGGAACCCTTGTACATAGCTGGTGGGAATGCAGACTGGTGCAGCCACTATGGAAAACATTATGGAGTTTCCTCAAAAAATGAAAAATGGAACTCCCATTTTACCCAGTGATCCCACTTCTGGTTTTATATCCTAAGAAACCCAAAATACCAATCAGAAAGAATATATGCACCCCTATGTTCATAGCATTGCAATTTACAATTCCTAAGATCTGGAAGCAGCCCAAGTGGATAAAAAGTAGATGAATGGATAAAAATATAAAATGAGTGGATAATAAAGCAGTGGTCACTTACATCATGGAATACTATGCAGTTGTAAAAAAGGATCTCTTACTCTTTGAGTCAGCATGGAGGGACCTGGAGAGTATTATGCTAAGCAAAATACACCAGTCAGAGAAAATCAAGTATCACATGATCTCACTCTTATGTGGAATTTAATGAGCAAAATAAACTGATGAACAATAATGATCCAGAGACATAGAAACTTGGAACAGACTGTG
>NW_006289082.1:643340-646228 GCF_000327345.1 Myotis davidii
AAGGATCTCTTACTCTTTGAGTCAGCATGGAGGGACCTGGAGAGTATTATGCTAAGCAAAATACACCAGTCAGAGAAAATCAAGTATCACATGATCTCACTCTTATGTGGAATTTAATGAGCAAAATAAACTGATGAACAATATGATCCAGAGACATAGAAACTTGGAACAGACTGTGGAATCTTAAAAGAAAGGTAAGAGAGAGTGAGTGGGTGGAAAGAGATTAACCAAAATCTTGTATACATATATACATAACCCATGGACACAGACAATGGGATGGTGAAGGCCTGGGGTGTGGGGTGGGTGTGGGCTGGGAGAAGTCAATGGGAGAAAAAATACTTTCAACAATAAAGATTTTTTGGGGGGAAAAAAAAAGTCTTTCATTCAGAAAAAAAATGAGCAAAGAAGTACAGATGGCTAAAAAACACACACACAGGAAAAAAATAATTCCATTAGTAGACCAAAATAGCAAATTAAGAGAAGATAATATTTTCAACTATTTAATTAAGAATGATCACGTTTAGCCCAGTCAGCATGGCTCAATGGTTGAGTGTCGACCTATGAACCAAGAGGTCAAGGTTCAATTCCTTGTCAGGGCACATGTCCTGTTGTGGGCTTGATCCTCAGTGTGGGGCATGCAAAAGGTAGCCAATCAATGATTGTCTCTCATCAGTGATGTTTCAATCTCTTGCTCCCTCCCCCTTCTTCTCTGAAATCAATATATATATATTTAATGATCACATTCAGTCTTGACAAGTATAACTGGTAAGACAATTGCTCTCATAGTTTGCGAATGGAAGCTAGATTTATATTGTCTCTCTGGAAAGCAATTTTTCAGTACATATTACAAACTTTATTTCTTTATTTTATTTTTTTTAGATTTAGGAGCCTTTATTAAGCTGGACAGCGACTACAGTTACAGCACCCTGCCGAAGCAAAGGCTGAACTGCAGCCCAGACTACAGGAATTACAGCATTTTTATTTGCAAAAACCACAAAGTTACAAAGCCTTAGTTCCCGACACAGTACAGTATCAGTACCTTCCTATCTATGTGTTTCAGGAACAGAGAGTACAGCATAATCCATCTAGCAAAAGCGAAAGATATGCAGCCCGGCACACAAGCTGCTCCTCCCAGACAGAGGGTCCCGACTGAATGTTCGAGAGCCTCTCCAGGAAGGCCTGCGGGGATGGTGCCTCCACATTCTGGAAGGTGTTCTGGACTCTGCCAAACAGGATGAAGTATTTCGTCTCCAGACCGATGAACCCCAAGTGGTTCTCATCGAACAGGATGAAGACTACAAGGAAGCGCCTGGAGTAGGCGAAGGGATCTAAGGTACCAATGTAAATGCCATAGAAACACATTCTGCAGGTTCGGGGGTAGTTCTGGAGTCTTGAGCGCACGCCCACAGGCAGAACGAATGGAACAGGCTGCTCCTCCGAAGCTGCAGCCCTGGACTACCCGATGCTGGGCTGGGCAGGGCTCTGCCAGCCATGGCCCTCACTTTCCTCAGTCCCGTTTTCTTGCTGCTGCTGCTGCTGCTGCTGCTGCTCCCGGATCACCTGCTTGTCAATCTCCTGGACCACGCGGGAGAGCTGCTTGAAGTTGTGGAAGATCTTGCCATCTGGCAGCTGGATGCGGCGCATGAGGTGGATCTCTAATGTCCCGACGGAGTCTCCCGTGATCTTCGTGACCCTGGCATACTTCCCATGGAAGCTGAGCATGGCAATCATTAGGCCGAAGGTGTCGTATTTGCCGTGGAAGAGGCCTGGCCTGATGAGGTGGTCCGGGTGGCTCAGCGGGAGGTAGATGCGGCGGTAGGTCCAGTAGTCATACAGCCGTCTGTGCTCCTGCACCAGCACCATGCAGCGGTAGATCAGCCAGTCATACAGCCGTCTGTCCTCCTCCAACAGCACCAGCCCCTGTTCTCCCCTAAGCCGCCTTGGTGAATCCTTTCAGTGGTCTCTCTTGATCCACTGGATGCTGAACCTGTCCTTCTGAATCTGCATGTGGCGGCTGTGGGAAAAGCTGTACAAGTTGTCCATGCACTCCACTGTGGCTGATTTCCTCTCCGTCAGGCGAATTCTAAACGAGGGCTCGAATTGCACTGGGCCATACACATGGGTGTTAAGGGAAGGCCTGTACGTCCAACCAGTAATGCATAAGCCATCCACCATTACATTCAGCAGTCCTCTATAGCTATAATCTAGCTGCCACAAACCCAAAATGTTTCTGTATGGGAACATCTTCGCATAGACTCCTCGATAAGACATACCGATCATCTCCAGGTTCTGCAAGTTTTCACGAACGCCATACTCCTCCCGGCAGCCGTCTCCAGATGCTGTCGATGTGCAGGATGTGGTGGAATTTGGTGCAGGCCTGGGCCAGGCTGGGCAGGTCGGTGCCAGGGAGCAAGGCGAAGATCTCCACCGGCAGGTCCTGCAGGGAGCAGTGAGGGGGTGGCATGGGGCTCCGATTCCTCCACTCCCCGGACAGCACCACGCTGCCACGTCTGCCTCGAGGTGCTTTTCTGCCAGGCCGACTTGCCATCGGCCGCTGCCTTCTCAGCTGGGCCCTAGCACTCCTGATGACACCGACATCCCCGCGAAGAGCCCACGTCGCAGAGGCAAGCACACTCCTTCATGCCTCCACGTGTAACAGCCACCACAGCGTGGGCCACCGGGCCTCAGCAGGGTTTTAAGCTGGCTGGGTCTGCCCTAGAGTCCAGCCATGCCCCCCAGGGCCTAGCCACGCCCCCTTAGAGAGGAGCCAATTGTAGGACTTTAAACCCATACCATTAACAGTCTCCTCCCTTTCCCAGTGCCCCCTCTCTATTCTCCCACCCTAGCCCCAGGCAGTCACTAATCTGCTTTCTGTAGGGACATGCCTC
>NW_006289082.1:646494-650551 GCF_000327345.1 Myotis davidii
TTCGCCTGAGCTTGTCAGGTCAGCATGTGGCCCCTTTGGTCCACAGACCCCTCGTACATTGCTGGTGGAAATGTAAAATAGCGGGGCCACGTTGGAAAACGAGATGGACCAGATGGCCCAGAAGTTCCACTTCTAGGTACATACACAAAAGAAATGGAAACATGTTCACACAAAAAAACTTGTACATAATGTTCATAGCGACGTTATTCATAAGAGCCTCAAACCAGAAACAACCCAAATACTCATCAACTGATGAATGGGTAAACAAAATGTGGTATATCCATATTACAAACTTTAAAAGTTTATCCCTTTGACTCTGTTTTTTTCCTTCTCAAAATCTAGCCTAAAAAAATTGTCATAAATTATAGATATTTGTATTTCATGATATTATTTGTGGTAGCAAAATGGGATATATTATTAGTATATAGTAAAAGAATAATTAGATAAAATATAATGCAGGAAATAATTTTTCTTTTTAAACATCATTTGACATGAAAAATGCTGTAATTCAAAGAAAAATTTTAAAGCAAAACGTAAATTATTTCTGCAATGTGACCCAAATTATACATTTAAATATGTGTATACGTAGAAAAAAGGCTGATATATATATATATATCACTGATTATTTCTGGGAAATTTTAAATTTTTTCTTATACTTTTAGTAATTTTAAAAATTCACATTACTTTTATAATCAGGAAAATATTTTAGTTAAAAATATATATATACAAAATTTATATATATGTGTGTGTGTATATATATATACATACATGTATGTGTGTGTGCTTAAAAATTAATGCAATCCAGCAACACACTTACAAACTACATGATTAATCTTTTTCTTAGTTGGAATATATAATAAAAGTACCTAAGGCTCCTGTTGTTTACAAGAAATGGGGTATAGCAAGCCCACCACTGGTGAATCCATCACACAAAAAGAAAGTCTTCTCCAACAGCACTATAAACCTCGTCTTCAGTGACAACTTTACAGTTTTGAATAGTTATTTGATTAAAATCCACCTCCCCACTGGACTTAGAATTCCAGGAGAGCAAGGCCTATGTACATGTTTGATCACTCAAGTAAGATCTGGAGCAAAGTCTCCTGGACAAATATTAAATGCTCAGTAAATTTTTTTAATCCTTTCTAATAATAGACAAACATGGTAATTGACCATACCTTCGCTACACCTCCCACTGGCTAATCAGTGTGATATGCAAATTTACCACCAACAAAGATGGCAGCTAACTTGCATACTGCAGGCAGGGCGAGACAGCACAAGCCACCAGCGCAAGCTGCCATCCAGGCCCCCGTGTGTGACCCCAGAAGCTGCCTGCCTGCCGCCCGGGACCAGATCCGATCCTGGGCCGCTGGCAGGCTCCAGAAGCCCCAGGAGCCGCTTGATATAGCAATAACTCTATCAGTAAGCACTCTGAAAGTCAGTGGCATAAATGCACCAATTGAAAGATTATGAGGGTGAATCAAAAACAAAACCCACTTTATATATAAAGACACATATAGATTAAAAGTAAATGAATTAAGCTGCAGCCTGTTTTGCTCAGTGAATAGAGCAGTGAGCTCGGCATGTCAGCATTTTGAAAAACCCTCACTTAACTCTGGTGCCATGTCACATATAGAAATTTTTTGATATTTGCAACCATAGTAAAACAAAGATTTATATTTATTTATTTTATACTAGAGGCCTGTTGCACAAAGAGATTCATGCAGTAGTCCTTCCTTTCCCCTGGCTGCTGTCAGGCTTTGCTGCTCCGCCGGCCCCAGAAAAGTCAGGCCTCGCTGCTCCACCAGCCCCAGAAACGTCAGGCCTCACTGCTCTGCTGGCCCCGAAGACGTCAGGCCTCGCTGCTCCGCCGGCCCAGGGGCTGTGAGGTCTCGCTGCTCCACTGGCCCTGGGCCTTCAGGCTTTGCTCCACCACTTGGAGACTACCTATGCAAATTAACCGCCATCTTTGTTTGGATGTTAATTTGCATATCATGCTAATTAGCCAATGGGAGGCGTAACAAAGGTACAGTCAATTACTATGTTTGTCATTATTAGATAGGATATTTAAATGCCATTTAACAAAGAAAAATCAACCAAAAAAATGAGTTCACGTTTCACCTCTGACATGCATGTCATAGGTTCACTATCACTGGGATAGAGCATTAGCCCATGGACTGAAGGGTCCCAGGTTCAAGGGCATGTACCTCAGTTGCTGGCTTGATCCCCAGTCCCCATCAGAGCATGTGCAGGAGGCAACCAATCAATGTGTCTCTCCCTTTCACTTCACTCTCTCTAAAATTCAATGGAAAAATATCCTTGGGTGAAGATTAACAAAAACAAAGTAAATGGATTAAGTAACATTAAATTTTTTCTTATACTTTTCATAATTTTAAAAATTCACATTGCTTTTATAATCAGGAAAATATTTTAGCTCATGCCTGAAATACCATGTAACATAGCCATCATATTATCTAATATCTGAAAACTTTTGAATTCTTAAATATATTTAGCTTTCAATGTTTCAGATAAGAACTTTCAGACCTGTATGTATTACCATCTCCATTTTAAAACTGGAAAGTGACTTGGTCTTAAATTAATTTTATTTTGCTTTGTTTCTAATAGTAACCTCAAGACAAGGATACTAAAAAATTAGTAGAGAGTTCTACTAAGCAAGCAATCCATATGGGTGTCATTTTAGAAACTCCTTTTGTACATGGGAAAAAAAAACAGCAAATATCTATAAAACTAGGAGAAATTAGTTCAAAGAGGACTTAAATTATGTATAGAGTTCCCAAGGTTACATTTTAATGACTAGAACATGACTGCTAAAGAAAATGTTTCTTATCAAACCGTATTGTTAAAACCATTGAGTTTGATGTAAAAGGAAGGTTTCAGCCAAGTCATCTGAGTGGTGTTCATAAGACATCCCAGACCATTTGCCTATATTTTCATCTCTACCTTGATATGTGCCCTGGGACCAACCAAGGATTCTAGACTTCTCTTGAATAACTGCCTAGAGCTCAGTTTTGAGAGGAAAAGAGAAGTTACATCCTGCAAACAGCAGTATAAAAAGATCAAACAAACCCACAAAATTCCTCTGTTTGAGGAAGATTTTTTAAAAAGAATTATGAGGCCTCTGAGAAGGGCTTAGATGGTTTCGAGTCTCTATAGCTCTGAATCATTTTGGGTTGTCACATGGAGGTGGGGGAAGAGCAGACTCCCAATGGTTTGCTGAAGGTCATCTGCTTCAGATCAAATTATTGGCTTCAAGCTTAGAAGTGAGGAACAAATCCCAAAGAGTGCCACGTTGAAAGAAAGAGGTGTATGTGCGACTTGGGGCAGAGTGGAGGGAAGGGGGCGTTGGTCAGGGAAGACTGAATAGCTAAGGAAAGGATAGAGAAAGCATTACAACCTGAACCAGATTCAGCAGAGTTTCCCTTTAAAGCTAAAGATGAATCCTGCAAGAAACTCCTTCTGTTCCTCCACCACCCAGTAACTGACCTGCCCTGAGACAACCAACAATGATGTTTACCTGGCCTGGAACATCTTTCCTTCATCATTTTACTCCACTCATTCTTGAAGTCTCAGCCTACAGTCCCTTCCTGTAGATAGCTAGCCTCAGCATACCCCCTCATCCTTCTGCACTATATTAGGTCTTCTATAGACATCCACAGCTCCTAGGATCCCCCATGAGAGCACTTACTTTTACTTTATTATAATTGTGTTTCCTCTGCTGCTCTGAAAGATATGATCTCCTTGAGGGCAGGGGTTATATTTATCTTGATCACCATTTTATTCCCAGCACCAAAGTGCCTAGTTCATAGTATTTGTTTCTCAAATACCTATTAAATAAATGAATGAACCAATTAATAAATTGGCTCCTGACTGTTTGGGGTTCGTGGTGCATTTAAAGAAGTTACACACAGGCAAAAATGGACCTCATTGGAGTCTTTTAGGAACTGGTGAGACAGACTGGACTGTATAATTGGCCTTAAATGATGACTAGAACTTAAAGAAAAAGAGTTCTTCCCCCTTGTAAATGCGGGGGGGGGGGGAC
>NW_006289082.1:650599-656955 GCF_000327345.1 Myotis davidii
GAGCAGAGAAGAACATCAGTAGCTTGCCTGAAACAGAGGGTCTGTGTGTGGGAGTAAAAGGAGAAAATGTTTAAATTAAAGTAAGGACCAGTCACAGAGCATGGTAGTACCAAGCTAAAGTGTTTGAACTTTGCCCCATGGAAGTATATGTGACTTGGGAATAAAACCTACAATTGAGCTATAGGGGAGCTGATGGAAAGAATGGAGGCCAATTAGGAGTTGGTTTGGTCATAAGGTAATGAAGCCATGAAAGTCTAGACTGAAAAGGTAAGAATGAACATGAAATGAGAGAAAATATTAAAAGTGTACAGACTGATTAGTTGGATACAGCTAAAATAAAATAGCAAGGTCTAATTAAGAAGTTAGTCTAAGAAGTTAGTTTAGCCCAGCCAGCGTGGATCAGTGGTTGAGCCTTGCCCTTTGAACCAGGAGGTCATGGTTCCATTCTAGGTCAGGACATAGGCCTGGGTTGCAGGCTCAATCCCTGGTAAGGGTGGCCAGGATCAGTGATTCTCATCATTGATGTTTCTATTTCTGTTTCCCTTTCCCTTCCGCTCTGAATTCAATAAAAATATATATTAAAAAAAGAAGTTAGCTTAAAAAAAATTATAAAGAATAATAATAATGACAGCTATCAATTGCTGAGTGGGTGCCATATGCCAAAGCCCTTATATTTAATTTAATTTACACAATACCTTTTCTAAAATTTATCTTTATTGTTGAAAGTATTACAGATGTCCCCTCTTTTCCCCCATTGACCTCTTCTAGCCCACACCTACTCCCTGCCCCAGGCCTTCACCATCCAATTGTGTGTGTCCATGTGTTATTGGTTAATCTATTCTCACCCATCCACCTCCACCTTTCCTCTGAGATTTGACAGACTATTGCATGCTTTTATGTCTCTGGGTCTATCTTCTTCATCAGTTTATTTTGTCCATTATGTTTCACATATGAGTTAGATCATGTGATATTTGTCTTTCTCTGACTGGCTTATTTCACTTAGCATAAGACTCTCCAGGTACCTCCATGCTGCCTCAAAGGGTAAGAGATTCTTCCTTTTTACTGCTGCATAGTATTCCATGGTGTAAATGTACCAAAGCCTTTTTATCCATTTATCTACTGATGGGCACTTGGGCTGTTTCCAGATCTTAGCTATTATAAATTGTGCTGTTATGAACATAGGGGTGCATATGTTCTTTCTGATTGGTGTTTCTGGTTTCTTAGGATATATTCCCAGAGGTGGGATCACTGGGTCAAATGGGAGTTCCATTTTTAATTTTTTAAGGAAACTCCACACTGTTTTCTATAGTGGCTGTGCCAGTCTGCATTCCCACCAGTAGTGTAGTAGGATTCCATTTTCTCCACATCCTTATCATTTGTACATTTGTTGATAGTAGCCATTTTAACAGGTGTGAGGTGATAAGTAATTATCGTTTTAATTTTCATCTCTCTGATGATTAGTGATGCAGAGCATTTTCTCATATGTCTCTTGGCCATCTGTATGTGCACTTTAGAGAAGTGTCTATTTAAGTCCTTTGCCCATTTTTATTGATTGGATAATTTGTCTTCCTTTTGGTAAGTTGTATGAGTTCTTTATACATTTTGGATTTTAACCCCTTATCAAATGTATCATTGGCAAATATGTTCTCCCATACAGTGGTTTCCCTTTACATTTTGTTGATGATTTATTTTGCAGAGAAGTAGCTTTTTATGTTTACTTTGATGTAGTCCCATTTGTCTATTTTTTCTTTGTTTCTCCTGCCCTAGGAGATTAATTGGCAAACATATTGCTATGAAAGATGTCTGAGATTTTGCTGCCTATAGTTCCTTCTAAGATTTGTATGGTTTCATGACTTACATTTAAGTATTTTATCCATTATGAGTTTATTCTTGTGTGTGGTGTAAGTTGGTGGTCTAATTTCATTCTTTGCATGTATCTATCCAGTTTTCCCAATACCATTTATTGAAGAGACTGTCTTCACTCCATTGTATGCTCTTGCCCACTTTGTCGAATATCAATTGAGTGTAATTACTTGGGCCAATTTCTGGGATCTTTGTTCTGTTCCATTGATATATATTAGTGATGTTGAGCATTACCTGTTCCTGTGCCAGTATTAGGCTGTTTTAAGTATAGTGACTTTGTAGTTTAACTGGATATCTGGTATTGTGATTCCTCAAACTTTGTTCTTTGTTTTCAAGATTGCTGTGGCTATTTGAGGTCTTTTTTTGGTTCCATATAAATTTTTGGAGTATTTGTTCTAGATCTGTGAAATAGCCTTGTAATTTTTAAAAAATGTATTTTCATTGATTTCATAGAAGAAGGGAGAGGGAGGGAGAGAAACACCAATGAATGGAGAGAATCATCCATTGGCTGTCTCCTGAATGCCTCCGACTGGGAATTGAATCACGATATCCTGGTTCATAGATCAATGCTCAACCACTGATCCACACTGGCCAGGCATGATTGGTATTTTAATAGGGATTGCACTGAATCTATAGATTGCTTTAGGTGATATGGACATTTTAATGAAGTTGAATCTACAAATCCATAAAAATAGTAGATTCTTCTACCTGTTTATATCTCTTTCTGTCTATTTTATCAATGTCCTGTAGTTTTCTGATTACAGGTCTTTTACATTCTTGGTTAAGTTTATTCCTATCTTAATTTTTTTGTTTCAATGATTAATGGGATTATTTGTTTAGTTTATATTTCTGAGAATTCATTATTGGTGTATAAAAATGCCATTGATTGCTGGGTGTTAATTTTGTATCCTGCTACATTGCCAAATTTATTTATTAAATCTAGTAGTTTTCTGGTAAAGTCTTTAGGATTTTCAATGTACAGTATTATGTCATTTGCAAATAACAGCAGTATTGCAGGAAGCCACCCACTGCCGATACTGTCATGCAAACGCACCAAGGAACGCGGGAGGCCAATGGACCTTGGGCATTAGCAGGGCTGATGCTAAGCATCTCATCTGTTAAGATAGTGGTGGCAAAAGGCAAATTCCCTAACCTGATCATCCTTTTACTGTTTACCAAACTTTACCTTTGATATGCCTGTATGCATTGCTAAAGGGCAAATGTGTGTTCAAGTAAATAAAAAGTGAACCGGCCAGCGGTCAGTGTGCTCTTCACAAAAGAGACACCAGCTGGCCCCCACCCCTTAATAATTTATATTTCTTGTCTAGTGTTTTCATTTGTGTGTCAGCCCCTCCTTCAGATCCTGAACCCAGCCATGCAGGTCATGGCACAGTATTATTTCCTCCTCTCCAATCTGGATGCCTTTTGTTCCTTCTTCTTATCTGATCACTGCAGCTAGCACTTCCAGTACTATGTTGAATAAGAGTAGTGAAAATGGACATCCCTGTCTTGTTCCTGTTCTTAGAAGAAATGGTTTTAGTTTTTGCCCATTGAGTATGATGTTGACTGTAGGTTTGTTATATATCGACTTTATTATGTTGAGGTATGATCTTAGGAATAAGTTATTTATAACCAATTGCACTAATGAATCTGAAAAGAATTATTCTAAGTGAAAGAAAGCAGAGTTAAAAAATAGTACATACTGAGTAGTATTTTGATTTATATAGATTTTTAGAAAGTGAAAATTAATATGTAGTAATATAAAAATGACCTGTGTTTACCAAGAGAATGAGGGGAATAAAGGAGAGATCACAAAAGGGAAGAAAACTTTTGAGCCTAGGGGATTATCTTGATTGTGATGACAGTTTTAGCAGGTATATACACATGTTAAAACATCAAATTGTACACTATACATATGTGCAGTTTACTGTATTTAATTATACCTCAGTAAAGCTGTTAAAATAAATTATTTCCTGTCTGAAAAAAATTATTTGTAGATTCAGCAAAATACCATGAAAACTACTTCACCAACTAAAGTACCCAGAAAGTGAGAGGTGTCATCTAGTAACATTGTAAGATTCCAGTTATATATGTAAAATGAAAATGGTAACACAACTCACTGAAGAATAATTTCTTCCTTAAATATCTGGCAGAAATTATTGGGCCTGGTTCTTTCTCTTTTGGAAGGTGATTAGTTGTTGATTCAATTTCTATAACAGATATCAGACTCTTTTGTTATCTGTTTCTCCTTTTGTGAGTCTGGGTAGTTTCTGTCTTACAAAAATCGGTTTATTTCTTCTGACGTAACAAATTGTGGACACATTTTTAATAAAGTTACTTTATTATTTTTTAATGTCCATAAGATAATCTTGTGATATATATAAAAATATTTTTCATTTAAAGAATCTTGAAGGTCTCCTACATTATTTTCAAATGTTTCCTATAGGGCTATACAACTTGAATGGATATTAAAATAATACCCCTTTGAATTCTGAATATATCTTATTTATTTGTCTATTTTGTTACTATTTCTCAGAAGAGGATTAGAAGGAATCTGAAAATATTTGTAGTGTTTAATTAATTTTGGCCTAAAAGAGGAATATGTCAGCCTTTTAATTCCAGTTTAAAATTGTTGAGTAGTTGATTAAGACTTGTGATTTTTAAATATAAATATTACTATAATGATGTATACTCTTAGACTATGTAAGAATAATAATCAGCATATTTATAAGTTTATTTGGCAGGTTTATAAACATTATTTAAACCTTTAGGAAAGTCTTAAGTCAGAAAATTTAAGTACTTTAAAAAATCAAAATATTTAATTTTAAAAATAAGTTAAATATAGAGAGGAGTGTATTTCAATGGCCATCTTAAGAATAACTTAAAATTTATTGACATACATATATTATTTGGGGCTTTTAAAATAGAACTTATTTGGAGGTTTAAAATAGAACCTCAGACACTTCAGCAACTTAACAGAACAATAAGATCTATAAGCTAAGTTTAAAATTTAAGGAAGAACTAGGTTTTCAACTTTAACTTTAAAAATTTAATAATATTTTAAAAACCAAAGTAAATTCTTTGAATTGGCTTTTGTTGAAAAAAAAGCCACATTTGGAACCATCAAAAACTTAGAATTCATGGTTTAAGCATTTGTGGGTCAGAGAACTTGCAAGTGCAAAAGGCAGGCAGGCAGTACAGAAGAGTGCGAGTTTACAAGTGCTTGATAGGAGGGGTTTAATTCTTGACAAAGTTCCAACTTCAAAGATAACCCATAAGAAAGGGCTACAGTACCTTAATACTCAAAAAGGCAAACTAACGCCATACTGCATACTTTTACTCCTCAAAGGATGAAAATAAAGGAGGAAGAAGAGAAGTAACTGGTTGTGAAGAGATCAGCCCAGTTTCTTAATTATTTTGTTTTAAAATGTCTGCAGGGAGGGAAACCAAGATGGAGGCATAGGTAAACACCAGAGATCGCTGCCTCGCGCAACCACTTCAAAAATACAACTAAAAGATGGAACGGGCATCATCCAGAACCACAGGAAGGCTGGCTGAGTGGAAATTCTACAACTAGAAGGAAAGAGAAAAGCATAGCGAGACTCAGAGGAGGTGCGGTGCAGAAGTAAAATACGGAGGTACAGAGTCGCATGTGGAGAGGGTTGGCGGCTGAGGACACGGTTGTCTTTTACAATCGGGAGGGAGCCTCAAGCTCTGAGCTCCAGTTCTGGGCGAGTCTCTGGGGACCCAGACTCATACAGGAGAAACTGGGCTGTCTAGCATCGGTCGGAACTCTAGGGCAGCTTTCTCTCTGGGGTGCTTGCAGCGATTGCCGGGACACTGAGAATCAGGGCCTCTGAAGGCAGGACTCAGAGCAGCCATAACTGCTCGCTCTGCCCTGTTGATCCCCTGAGACCCCGCCCTGCCCAAGCCACAGGGCTTTTGCATATGAAAGTCCTGGCCCTTTGCAAACTGAAAATTACCGAACAAACTGCACCTGGGTCAGAGAAACTCAGAACTTGCAAAAGAAGGCCCAAGGCCCCACAGCAGCTTGCATTGCTTCACAGCTGGGCCTCATCTGGGCACCTCCAAAGCTCAAACAAAGAAGAGGAATCTGCAGATTTCTCCGTAGCTCCTGCTGGGTAGCCTTAGGTAGAGGCTAAATTAGCACCGCCTTAGATCCAAGAGCCAGTGTACCCAATGGGTAAGAGCAGAACCATCCAGATTACAACTCCTCAGATCCATAAGGGACACACTCAGGGGGCAGTCTCAGTGAGCACCAAAGCCCCAATGAAGCAAGTATTGCTCCATAGGGGTGTCTCCTGAATAGCAGCTCTTCTGCTGTAGTCACAGCAGTTCCTCACAGCCAATTGTCCTGGAGGTTAATTCCTCCAAGTGATGCCAACAACAATCAAGGCTCAACTACAATAAGACTGTGCACATAAGTCATACAGGGGCAAACCTAGAGTGTGCAGCTCAGGTGACTGGGGAAA
>NW_006289082.1:657569-676840 GCF_000327345.1 Myotis davidii
AGAAAAGAATAAACTGGTGATTATAATAGAGTCAGGGGCATAGAAAGGGAGTGGACTGACTATTCTTGTGGGGGAAAGGGGTATGGAGGATGCAGGAAGAGACTGGACAAAAATCGTGCACCTATGGATGAGGACAGTGGGGGGTGGTGAGGGAGGAGGGGTTGTGGGAAATGGGTGGAGGGGAGCTATGGGGGGAAAAAGAGGAACAACTGTAATAATCTGAACAATAAAGATTTAATTAAAAAAATAAAATAAAATGTCTGCAGGAATACTCTACTTCTTAGCACATGAAGCTGTAGGTATGCCCTTTCAGCAAGATCAGAAACTTATTTGGGACTTTTAAAATATAACTTATTTGGGGGTTTTAAAAGTAGAACCTCAGACACTTGAGCAACCTAACAGAACATTAACCAGTGGCTCCAGGCGTGCCTAACAATCACAGTGGCCAGCCTGAACGATATGGCAGGTGCCAGCAGGCAAGAAGCTCAGCCACAGGCTCATTCCCCATCCAGCCAAAGCAGTGTCTTCCCTTTTCAGACCTTGTGTGAACACATATTTATCAAGTACTTTAACCATTTGTACAAGCTACATTATCCTGATCCCAGAGAATTCTTTATAAACAAAGTGACTGCATTTACTAGTGATAAATAAAATGCACATGAAAGAGAACTAACATTTGTCAAATACGTATTATGTGCCAGGTGTTACAGGATTTATTTCAGTTAATACTCCCAACAGTCCTTCAAGGTACATATTATTATTATCCCTATTTAACTGGGGATTGGAAACTGCAGCTTAGCAAATTTTAATAATTTATCCAAGGTCATGAGGCAGGAAATGGCAGTGCCAAGGCTTGAACTTTCTTAGCTCTTGCTCTTAATTCAACACTGTCCAATAGAAATATAAAACGAGCCACAAATATGAGCCACATATATAATTTTAAGTTTTCTTGTAGCCACATATTAAAAGTAAGAAGACAAAACAGATTAAATCAATTTTAACATTTCATTTATCCCAATATAGCCAAAATATAATTTTAGCTTGTAAATCAATATAAAAATTATTAATGAGATAGCTTACATACTTTTTTCATACTAAATCTCCAAAATCCAGTGTGCTCTTTCAACACTTCTCAATTTAGATTAGCCACATGTCAGTAGCCCACATGGCCACTGGCTACCATGTTGCAGGACACAATATTCAACCTCTGGGTCACCCTCCAGCCCAACCAACCCTACTAAACCTGAAACAAAACTGGAAAGATAACTGTTACAGGTTAAAAGTCAAACTGCTAGAAAACCATACATTTTCTCATCAAAAAAACAAATGAAAGGAAATGATTTATCAGTTACATTCCTCTCCACAACAATCATAAATGCACCAAGTATGCTGGGCTATTTACCTCAGAGGGACAGGAAACAAATGATCTAAAACTCGTAAATCCACACATTCAGAAAGTGCAGACTGCCAGAGACTGTAGTAAACCCATGGGTCCTATCAGGATCCTTGTAGGCTGTCCTGTTTTAATTGATTTTAACGGGATCCCCCACAAATAAACAGTTCTACATGAATTTTATCCACCCCCCCACCACCACCACCACCACCACCATCCACTCTAACAAAATTCCCTCAGAAGGCTTAGTTTGGGTTAAGGAATTTCCTTTATTTATTTTCCATTTCCTTCTTGTTGTAACTGTATTTTTATCTGTCCTGCTTTCCCCTTTCTTCTCTCTTTTCTAGTTGGTTTCCCAGATTCATAAACCTGTACTAGTTTGTTTTGTGTTGTGTTTTAACATTAACTGCATTAGTTTGCTGCTGCTTTTCATGCCTGCCATGCAGATCATGTGCCCTCCTGCCTGGAGGAAAAAGAGAAAACCTTTCCAGCACCATCACTAGGGTGGCTAAAAGGGGTCTGGATCCAGGGCAAGGGGAGAAAACCAACTCTTTCCTCTTTCTCAGCTCCATTTCCACCATCATTTTCCCACTCCTCAGCCTTACCACCAGCCTGTATTTTCCTTTGTTCGACAAGAGTTAAACTAATTAAAATAAACTTGATTGAAGACAACAGCATAGAAAAAAGGAAGCCACGAGGCCAAGCAGAGCGTACAGGTGCAGGAAGCCAGGGCAGCCCTCCTTTGTCTTAAGAAGGTAAAAAGGGAGTGGTCTCTAGGCAGGTCAGCTGGCACTTTTAAACACTTACTAGCTGGGTCATCTCCTTCACCTTAATTTCTTCTAGCATCTGTTACTCAGCAGATCCCCATCATGGACAGTGCTGCACCCCAGGAATAACTATGTCAGTTTTCTCTGTTGTGGCCAAAATGGTCCTGCATGCTCAGGTGTTGAATTCTTATCATGGCCGACCAGACACTCTCATACTTTGGATGGGTACTACAGCAGTGTGACCATATGATTACAGTGCAGCATTTCTGATGATGCAGCACTGGAAATATGGCAAAATGTCAGCAAAGGGATTGTAGACTGAAGGTTAGTTCATTCCCAGCTGTCTCGTGGCAGGAATATCCTGCTTCTCAGAAAGGAGAGCATTGTATTTTCATCCAGTTAGAGTCCATCTCTCTAAAAATTAGTTGTCACTGCCTCATATTCCTTTATAGTTTTTGCTTTAGTGATTTTCTTTGGCAACTGTTGCCTCTGTGATGTCTTTCCTTACAGGGATGCCCTCCTGCTGTAAAGGAAAAGGGAGAAGAAAAATGCTGCTGGCTAATAACTTACCTTCCTCAGCAATAGCTCTGGCCAAGTTCTCTTTATGCCCGTCATGCCCATAAGCCCTTAAACCCCTCAAGAATTATAAATCAAGATTACTGTCAAAGTTGTTTATACTGCATTGCCATTTAAATCCTTCTTTATACAAATTAAATGGAATTACAGCACTATTTTAACATTTCCAACGTTAATTTAACATTTCCCCTGAAGGGCTGATATTTGGTACCTCAGGTGAAAACCCAACGCTGTAATTCAGTTGTTGCAAGAGTGTGCCATGGTTTTCCCATTTTGGTGATGTAAGGATATTTCACTTCATCATATGGGTCAGCTGAAAATCTCAGAAATTGTTTAGCCATGAACATTAAAACTTACAGTAACAAGATGAATAATTGTTTACAATTATGATTTCAGAAGCAGTAAAGATGGTGACTATCAAAGTTAAAAGGTAATAATGTAATTTGATAACCTCTATAACCAGATACACTAGCCTTTTATATACTTTAATTTATTTTTAATTTTAATAGGCTGTTTTCAATTTTATATTCCTCAAGTGAGGAACCCATTAACTCAAGTCAGGTAAAATTTGCTACATGTTAGCAAGTTTTTGTATAGCTCTACTTGTGTTATTGTGTGTGTGTGTGTGTTTCCAAATTCAAACTCCAATAGTTCTAGAATGCTATTATATCCTCAATGTGCTCAGTTTTTAGCAGGATTGAGCATAGGTGACCCCTCCTTTCTTTCTGAAGCACTTTTCTCTCTTGGCCACCCTGACTATACAATCTCCTAGATTTCTTTCAACTCCATTAGCAGCACTTTCTTGGCCTTCTTTGCTGGCTCCACCTCATTTTTCTACTGTGGAACTGCTGGTGCTAGTCAGGGCTCAGTCCTAGATTTATCTCTTTCTCGTATTTTCCTTAAGTAAATATGTCCCCTTCTGAAAGCATAGAGGCTATTTCCTACCTGAAATCCAATACTATGTCTCTGACTTAGATTCTCTATCTCAATCTCTGCACTGGATGTGTTACAGAGATTAAACTTAATGTGAAAGATATATAAGGAACTAAAATTTGAGTGTTCAGAGAATAGAATCTCAAAGAGCAACATAGTTCTGTTTAACTTCTGCTGCAATTTCTCTCTAGTAGTTTTTTGTTGTTATTGATGATATAATTGAAATACAATAAACTACACACATATAAAGTGTATAATTGTATGAGATTTAACAAATACATATATACTTATGAAATAATAATCGCCACAAAAATAAATATGTTTTGCCATGTCCTTTTTAAATCCCTCCCTCTACCCCTATTTCTGGGCAACCATTTATCTACTTCCTGTTACTATAGAATAGTTTGTATTTTCAAGAATTCATATAAATTGGCTTATATAGTATCTATTCTTTTGTGCCTGGGATCTTTCACTCACCATAATAATTTTGAGATTCATCCATGTTGTTATCTGTATACATAGTTCATTCCTTTTTATTGATGAATAGTATTCCATTGTATGGTTATACCATAGTTTGTTTATTCGTTCTCTTATTATGTTTATTTAGATTATTTATAGTTTGGAACTATTATATATAAAGCTGCTGCAATCATTTGTATACAACTATTTGTATAAACTTATGCTCTTTTTTTCTCTTGGGTAAATACCTATGAGTGGAATGACTAGAACATACAGTAGGTGGACTTTAAATCTTCAAGAAAATGCTGGTTCCTGTTCAAGATAGCAACATAAGAGGCTCTTGAATTCACCTACTCCCATAGACACAGTGAATCCATAGTTATATGTGGAACAATTAGACATGAAAGAAATCCAGAAACTAGCTGAACAATAACTACACATCATGAAAATGAGAAAAAATCCAGATCAGAATGAGTAGGACAAGCTGAGACACAATCTCACCATAAACCTCAATCCTGGCCCATCAACACATAACTGGGAAGAAATTCAAAACTTCCACCTTCTTTCTGAGGAGTGAAGGGTTTAGACCTCACATCTGAACCACAACTTTTAAGACTTCCACCTGAGAGATGGGCCTCTAAAACACTTAGCTTTCAAAACTAAATGCACAAAGCTATAGCAAACTCAGAGACAATTTTTAAAGGATTCCCCCTACAGACTAGCTCTAGCTATCCCCCAAGGGCCCAGTGCAGAGGCAGCACACCTAAACTTGCCCAGTCTTTTTGTGAAAGAGACCTAATTGCTTGTCTTAAAAGCTGCAGCCTGAGAGACAGGCTTCTAATTTAAAACACATTGATAAAATAAATTGATGAGAACGTAAATAAATGGAAAGGTATTCTGCACTCATTGACTGAAAGAATTAATATTGTTAAGATGTCCATTTTATCAAAAGCACTCTATAGATTCCGTGAAATCCCTACCAAAAGTCCAATGGTGCCCTAACTGGTTTGGCTCAGTGGACAGAGCATCGGCCTGTGGACTGAAGGGCCCCAGGTTCGATTCCGGTCAAGGGCATGTATCTTGGTTGTGGGCACATCCCCAGCAGAGGATGTCAGGAGGCAGCTAATCAATGTTTCTCTCTCATCGATGTTTCTAACTCTCTATCCCTCTTCCTTCCTCTCTGTAAAAAAATCAATAAAATATATATATTTTTAAAAAGTCCAATGGCATTATTCATACAAATAGAACAAGCAATCCCAAAATTTGTATGGAACCACAAAAGACCCTAAATAGCTAAAGCAATCTTTAGGAAGAAAAACAAAGCTGGAAGTATCACACTCTCTAATTTCCAACTATATTACAGTCATAGTATTCAAACGGTATGGGACTGGCATAAAACAGACATATGGACCAATGGACCAGAATCAACAACCCAGAAATAAACCTATGCATATATGGTCACCTAATTTTTGTTAATCCTCACCTGAGGACATTTTTCTATTTGGCTAAGAGCTTCTATCTTTCCATACATTTCAAGCGTGTTTTCCTTACCTCATGGTACGTAGTTATAGTAACTGTTTTAAAATCTGTGTCTATTGATTCCAACATCTGGGTCATATTGAGTTTGATTATCACATGTTGATTATCTCTTCTGTTGGGGTAAAAATGTGAACACATTTTCTTGTTTTTTTAAGATGTTGTGTAACTTTTGAAATAAATGGAGACATTGTGAATTTTATATTTTGTGGACACTGAGTCCTATTATAATCCTTGGAGAATGATTATGTTCTTGTTTTAGTGGAAATCAATTGTTTAGGCTCAGATTGCAAGTTCTCTCTTGCCGACTGTGGGCACTGGTTCAAACTTCTGTTGAGTTGTCAAAGCCTGTGCTGAGCTGTTTAAGTCTGTCGCTCCCATTGGTACTGCAAGAATGAGCCTAAGACTTGTGCATATTCATATATAGAATTAGGGCTTCCTTTTCCAATTCCCTCCACTCTGGTGTCCTCCCTGCACTCTCCAACCCCCCAGTGCTCTTTTTCCTGGTTCCTCTAGCCAGAATGACTGTAAAAAAAAAAGAGGAATAAATTGAAATCTCACCACCATCTGGCCATTAGTCCAAGTCGTGCCCCTCTTCAACACTCTGCCTGCTTTGTTTTAGTTTTTCAGTAATCAAATAGTGTTTTGTTTTATTTGTATATTGTCCAGTATTTGTAGTTTGAATCAGTGCAAGAAATGGGTTCTATTGGGTTTATTTTCCCATGCCAGAAACAAAACCTCCAGTAGCTTTATAAGTTTAGAATTGGGGATATTTTATTGCAATTTCAGTCATTTAAATTGAAAAATTCCAGCATGGGTGTAGGCACATGTATGTACCTGCATGTATGTGTGTATGTGTGTGCATGTGTGTGTAAACACTTGATCTCTGTCACTTACAGATTAGTATAAATTCTTATCTCAGACTGTTCATGCAAACTTAAATAACATAATGCAAATTAAGTGCCTGGTACGGTGTCTGGTAAGTTGCAGACAGGGGTAAGTATTAGTTCTCTTTCCCACTACAGAGTATAAGTTACACTGAACTGCAATGACTAGTTTTTAAAATAAAAATAATAACTATGATGGAAAGTTCAGATGTTCAGACATGTTCTTGACATCTAATTATTACAGACACTGTTTCTATTTTTGTTCTTAATCATATGCTACTCCTTCATTTTCTCTTGCTTACTCTTTCTTTCTGTTGTCAACAATCAACTGTGTCACTGGGATGACACTGAAGTCAGGCACACCTATAGCATTAACCAAAGAAGAATCTATTTCCAGGGTTCTGGCCCATCCTGAAGCCTTAGGCAACTCTCTGCCTGCTTTGCATCATTGTCACATACAATGGAATTGCCTGAAAGGAAACCACAAGAAAAACAATAACCTCCTAAATCTAAACTCACTTCAAAGTGAAGAAGTTCTGCATATGTAGCCAAGAATACCAATGTGCAATATATGAGTGGTGCACCATATCCCATGACAATGAATAAAAAATTAGTTCAACAGTGTCTCCAAAAAAAGGGATTTGGGGAAGTGGAAAAGAGATGGGATGAGGGAAAATAATAAGAAATTGGATAAGATAAAGGGAAAAACTGAAGTTTCCCTGTTCCTTAACAGTGTAGGTAGAATTTTAGTCAAAATATAATCATTCAAATCCTTCTTAGTCTTGCAGATGTCACAATATGACCCAATCCCACAGAAGTCAGAGCCATTTGCCATAAATAGAGGTGTCCCCTCACCCCAGGTCATGCATAGAACTGCATTCCTGAGGCCCCTGTTTCTGGTACTTTGTGAGCAAATAAATAAAGAACATTTTTAAATGGAGAGTTAAAATGCCATCTGCACAGAAGTTAAAGCTGTCTGATTACCCCTCTAAACATAACCATATTCACCAGGTTTTCTGGTGGCCTCGGCTAGGCAAGTAGGGACTCCAGAACATACTCTTCTCAGCTTATTTCAGCCATTAATTCAATAAAAGCAAACCTATAGTATTAACAAGGGGAAAATCCATTTCCTTATTTCTGATGCATCCTAAAGCGATGCTTGCTTTGTATCATGGTTACACATAATGGAACTGCCTGAAAGGAAACCACAAAACATTAACCTTCCAAATCCAAATCCACTTCAAAGTGAAGATGCTTTCCACATGCAGCCAAGAATATCAAAGTACAATGACTGAGTGACCACAATATTCTAAACAATAAAAAATTAGTGCAAAACAATCTCCGAAACCTGAGATTGGTGAGGGGAGTAGGCGTGGAGAACGAGGAGGTGGCTACCCATTCTTCAAGCATCAGCCTTTGAAAGCCAAAGCAGCCCTGCCTCTTCAGGCATCCTCCTGTGGATAAGAAGGGCCCTGCTAGCCCGACTAGCTCAGGGGAAGCCTGCAGCCTTGCAAAACCAGTAACCATGCAGGACGGTCTAAAATTAAAACCTTTAAAACTAAAAAGCAGATGATGGTGGGTAGTAATGTCCTAAGCCAGGATATCCACTGACAAAGGTCAATTTTCACCTTAATTGAGCCTGTCTATTATCATTTTGTATCTATGATAACATATCCTTGGAATTCAAAATAATTTTCCTCTTTCCAGACTTCTCAAAGCACAGGTACTGCTCTGTGGAGACAACAAATCCCCTCATTGTTATTGAGTTATTTGTTGATTGTTACCTATCCTGCACCCATCTAAGTAAAAGAAGTATGTCTATCACTTTACTTTTTACCCAATCCCAGAGCCCCCCTCTTCCCCCAATCTATCACCAATGGGTTTCATGTAACTCACTTACATCTCCTCTTTGATTATAATGTATAAAACAAGGGGCAAAACTGCCATTCTCCACGGGATTAGCTCAACCTATTGAGATTCTGCATTTGGATAGTTTGGCTCAAATAAAGACTCAAAAATTCCTCACAGGTTTGAATGTTTTTTATGTAAACACTCTAATCCAATAGCATCTCAAAAGAGAAGAACAGGGTTGAGGAGTATAAATAACTGCTTATTTCCATCTTTATGGCAGGATGTAACTGGACTGAGGCTGGAGCACTTGTAACCATGAGGCTGACAGCTTTTCAATTGGGCCAAAAGCTTGGTCCTCCCAAAGCCTGTGCCCACAGGAGCAGACCTCTGAAGTAATCTTTTTTTTTTAATAACATGACCTATTTTTGGTCCATAACCAATCATAAAATGGAGGAAAGCAGGCCTAAATGATTGCTGGTTGCCACGTGTCATGGAGCAGATTCATAGCATATATAACTTCACACAGACAATTCTCACTCTTGCCCAGTGATTGGCAAACCGCAGCTCATGAGCCACATGCGGCTCTTTGTCCCCTTGAGTGTGGCTCTTCCACAAAATACCATGTGCGGGCACGCACATACAGTGCGATTGAAACTTTGTGGCCCATGCGCAGAAGTCGGTTTTCAGCCTGGGTGAGTCTATTTTGAGAAAGGTATGTTGAGATGGTTTGGGCATATAGAGAGGATGAACGAAAGGAGATAGAGGAAACAAGTATACAAGACGAGTGTGGATGGGAGAGGTGGAAGGGGTTGACTTCAGCGAACATACCTCAATCAGATTGAGGACGTTTTTAGTAAAGGCCAGCAGCTTAGGAGTACCCTAATTAAGTTAATAACAATGTACCTACCTATATAGTTTAAGTTTAAAAAATTTGGCTCTCAAAAGAAATTTCAATCGTTGTACTGTTGATATTTGGCTCTGTTGACTAATGAGTTTGCCGACCACTGTTCTAAAGTCTTAAGGGGCAAAATGGCAACTAAAGATAACATCGAGAAGGGTGTGAGAACACAACTGCAGGTATTTTTTAAAGCATTGAGTTATATTATTGAAGCATTTTGTTGGCTCCTTTGATATGTTTTGTTGCAAGTCAGTAAAAGAAAAGGAGAAATTTTAAGAAAGCTTAAAAAAACAACCTTGGGAATTTTGATAATGTTATAGAAAAGTCATGCATGGGAGGAAGGAAAGGTAACATATTTAGTGACTCCTCTGGCCAAAGACCCTACCAAGCATTTTTTAAAGTAACTGCTTTCAGTTTCACAAACCCTGTGAAGTTTATCTCTGTTTTAGAGAGAAAACAGAGATTCAGAAATAATCAGTAACTTGCCCAAACTCACAGAGCAAATGAGCAGTGAAGTGAGGATTCTAACCTGGGTCTCTCTAATGCAAATGCTCTTCCAATTTTGCTTTGTAAAATTTGTCTGGAGGTAACTGAGTTCTGGTCCTGGTTATTCATTTATCAACTCACTTAGTGATCATGGACTGGTCCCCCTATTTCTCTAGGACTTGTTCTCAACCTGTGGATCCCGACCCCTTTGGGGGTTGAACGACCTTTTCACAGGGGAAACACATATGTAATTACATATTGTTTTTGTGATTAATCACTATGCTTTAATTATGTTCAATTTGTAACAATGAAAATACATCTTGCATATCAGATATTTACATTATGATTCATAACAGTAGCAAAATTACAGTTATGAAGTAGCAACGAAAATAATTTTATGGTTGAGGGTCACCACAACATGAGGAACTGTATTAAAGGGTCGCGGCATTAGGAAGGCTGAGAACCACTGCTTTAGCACTACCGTGAATGCCCTAGCTGCTCAGTGATTCCCAACTCTTCTACTCCAAAGACACTTTTCTTCTTTTTCATATTTTTCCTTTTGGAAGCCATGCAAGAGGAAAATGATGCTATCCCACCAAATTTGTATCTCTCAAGTACTAACTGATTTATTTTTCCATTGTAACTAATTAAAAAAAATGCTATGTGTCATTTAAGTTCCAGTAAGGAAAACAAAGTACTCTAGAAATTCCAAACAGAGAGAACTTGATAGGAGAAACTGATTGCACAGATGATAGGAAAGCTGAAAGAGAGCACCCAGGAAATGGCAAGGAAATCCAGAAACCAGCAAGAGCAAGAAGCCATTGCCATTCCTATGGCTGAAGAAACCATGAGAGGAGATGTTGCTGTTAGAATTTGAAGCTGGGTCCAACTCACAGGAAGGAGAACCCAGCGGCGGCTGCATGGTGGGCTGGGCCCACGGAGGAAAGAACTGTCCAGTGGACGTCTGAGCAGCTCAGGAAATGAAACAGCCAACGAAGGAGGCAAAGCCTAAGGCAGAGCAGAAGGGCGAGATTCCTGGTTTCTTCCCTTCTCCCACTCTCTCGTCTTCCTCTGAGGCCTACCGTTAGCTGAACCTACTCAGAAATCAGTTTGCAAGTAAACCTGGCAAGTGTAGTTCTCTTTGATACAGAGTAGAACCGGGAAGGTAGACAATGGCTTACAGAGCAAGCAGGTAAATGACCCACATAACCCACTTAACTGGTAATCAGAGCTTCTGATCAGCATATGAAAACAGTGACCCAAGGAACTAGATAGAACTCTGGTCAAAGGCAAAGCAAATTAACATGCTATTTAGCCCAGGAAGCTTTGTCTCAGATTAAATGTGCAGTTTCCTTTAGGCTCCTTGAAGTAGTTTTTATATCCTTTGACACCTTTCAGTGATAGGGGGTACCAGTTTGGGAATCACAATTCACATTTCAATCTGCTTTTCTGATTATAATAAAATAGACAGATCTAGACTCAAAGAACAATAAGGGAGAAAATTGGATCCTAATCCTAATCCTGCCTGAAGTGACCCTCAGAGAATAAATTCCCTTTCTTTGTATCTCAGACTTTCTGAATGCAAATGAGTGGTCAAAATCATTCCACTAATCTCTAAAATTACAAATAATTACAGGGTTACAAAATCATGACTAATCATGACTACTCATATGCCATGCTATCCATAAATCATGACAGAATTACTAAATGAGGTTATGTCATAGAGTTCTAATTTATTTTTTCAAAGAGATTTTTTACTGTCAGACGAAAAGTTAAAATAATGGTGAAGTCTTTGATGAACAAAGGAAACCCCCAGATGGAAGCCTTGACATTTAAGATACTTTACAAAGAACTACAGGTGCTCTGTGGTTTTGTCCTGGAATCTGTTGTTAATCCCAGGACAAAGGCTGTGTTTAAGTGGTTGCATATTTCATTTTATGCCATCTCCTTCTTCATCAATCTGACCTTGAGGTCATTAAGTTTTCAGGGAACCATGGAAACAGAAGTCAGCAATTTTTATGCAGATGATTTATTATAGAATTGTACATCTGAAACCTATATAACTTTATTAACCAATGTCACCCCAATAACTTCAACTAAAAATTTAAAAATGAAGAAGAAAAAAGGATAGGGAAGTGGGAAGAGTACTTAGTATTCTTACCGTACTGAATTAGGCCTTGTTAGTAAGGTCATTTTGCAGATGCATAAGATAAGGAAAAAAGGCCCCTAAGTGACCCCAATTCTAGTCTTAAAAATTACTACCTGCTTGTCCTTTAAGAGCATCTTATACCAAAAATATGTCTTTTAAGTAGAGTTCTAAATTTACTCACATTATACCCAGAACATGTTCTGTATTTCATAGTCTAAAATGTACATTTTTTTACATTTTAACATCTCTAAAATTGAGGTGTGTCTTCCCATAATGTGCCATAGTTTAATTGATAGCTATGGTGGTCAGTTCTAAGTGTGAACTTGACTAGGCTACAATCACCAGCTAGTCAGTCAATCAAACACTAATCTCAGTGCTACTATTAAGGTATTTTACAGATGTGATTATAGGACATAATCAGTTGATTTAAAATAAAAGTGATTATCTTATCCTGATTAACCTGTTGATGAAAGAAGGCCTTAAGAGCAAGGCTGAGGCTTCCCTGATGAGGAAGCAATTTTGTCTGTGAAAACAGCTTCAGCTCATGCCAAGAGTTGTAGTCTTCTCTAATTAACACCTGCCCTACTAGTTCTTTTTCTCTAGATGAACCCTGACTGACATAGTAGTTTTTTTTCTTACTCAGTAATTCATAAAAGAATGGCTTTTCTAATAGTCAATGACATCTTAGCTTTGACAAAATATAAGAATTTATACTTTTTCTCCATAACCCATATGATGATTGATCTTCATAAGCCCCTATCCTCTAAAGCAAACATGGAAAAAAAATCCAGCAAACTTCATTTGATGCAACAATTACAGCTGCTTGATCTATTTGGGTAAAATCTCCTCTCCCTCTCAATTCTGATGGTGGTGGTTGGAGGAGCAGCAATGATCATATATGACAGTGTGCTAGAGGAGGAAAGGGGGTTCCAAGAGCCACACGGGTTATCTGGATTCTCACTGAATTTCTGCTGCCAAGCAGCTGGACTGAACATCTCCCTGAATTGATGAGCACAGAGGCATAGAGGGCCTGTCTCGCCATTTGAGGTCACATGCTGGCCCTCACTGCTAGGAACTTATGATCCCAGCTATTTATCCTCATCTTTAAGCCCTTATTCAAATTGAACTGTGTCCTGTATCAGGGCTTCAGCTTTCACCAGGACCCTAGGCATCTCCACTCCCTTGGGCATAAAGTAACTTGAAAGCCCTTGATGTACAGGCCCAGAGGGTGCAGAATTGTCAACCCGGGCTCCTAATACCACTTTATTTACTCATATGCCATGCTATCCATAATACCAAGACCATACTATAATTTTCCTGTAGGCTTCAGTCTTTACCACACTGGTTCAAGGAGCAAAAGCTTCTTTGGCTCACCCATTTCAATATGGATAATACTTTACAAAACCACACAATTTTCCTTGTTCCATGCTGGGCCCTAAGAGAAGAGAAAAACATGGACTCTGACATCTGACTTTTTCCTTATTTCCATAACCCTCCCAGATTGGAAGGGCAAATTTTGCTTATTTCTCTCTACATCATGTCTTCCTTCTACCCAAGGGCAGTCAGACCCTTGATTCAGCCTGCAGAGACAGAACAGGAATCTCCTGAACACTTCCAAAGAAACTAAATGATTTGAGTTCTCCAGACCAGGTCCTTGATAGATCACTCATATTTTATAAAGCTCCTTTCTTTGGTCTATTGAGCTCATCATTTCACTAAGTGTGAAGCTCCCATAATATCAAGGCTTACAATAGATGAAAATACATCTGCAAAAATTTTAATATTGCATTTCCATTGCAAATACTTTTGTCACCGTTAGAGTCGAGAGACTACATGCCACAAATGAACTCAGCACACAAGCTTTTATAAATCTATCAAGTCAAGAAGGCTTGGATTGACTGAGTTTTATCAATAATGGGTGGCAAACAGAACAGCAAATTCAGATCCTGCCACTTAAACCATATGAACCCTGCCTCATCCTCTGAGAAATCCTTTATTGAAATGTGAAAATGTTTTATAAATTTCTGTGTTATTACATACAAGACTGTTTTTGAAATCATTAAAATTCTTGCTTCGCTAATTTATAAAATTGTGTTACTCAGACTAACTTCTTAAATATTGCTGGTGTAAGGCTAATTTTCACAGCTATAGAAATCCATCACCTCACTATTATCACCAGCAGCAAAATTATTACTATTATTTACTAGTTGAAATACATTTCTTATTTCAGCAGCCAGGCAGCTTGACATTTCTCCTTCTCCTTCTCCTTCTCCTTCTCCTTCTTCTTCTTCTTCTCCTTCTTCTTCGTCGTCATCTTTTTTATGTTGCCTAATAATCTGAGAAGGAGCAAAGAGATTTTTTAGCCAAATTTTATGCAATGCCATAGGACAATGAGTTATATTTCATTTATTCAGTCTGCCATTTGAAATAAATGTTGCTTCATTTTTTAAACACTGAAGATGTTCTGTAGTATTCTAGAATTTCTTCAAAATCTGGTAAGTACAAAGAAATTACAGAAATTTCTGTTGCTCTGAATGATTACTATAGAGTATAGGACGTCTAGTGATTTTTACTATTAAGAAAAGCCATATATTCCCTAAACTTGAAGATGCTAACAAAGGCTAAAATGGTTGACTGACAAGAGCAAAGCCTCCCCTTTATAAAATAAAAGTTTTGCTCATGCAAATCTTGAGAGCAAACAAATCCTAGATCCAGTTAGGTAGTCCCTTTAAACTCATTTACCTGAGCTCTGAAAAACCATCACTAGCCATACTGACAAGCACACTTAATGTGTGTGTGTGTGTGTGTGTGTGTGTGTGTTAATTTTATTTTATTATCTAAAGTATTACAAATAATAGTACATATGTGTCCTTTTTTTCCTCATTGACCTTCCCCCAGCCTCCCCTACCCCCAGCACATGCCCTCACCCCCACCCCCCAATGTCTTGCATCCATTGGTTATGCTTATATGCATGCATACAAGTCTTTCAGTTGATCTCTAACCTCCCCCGCCCCACCCACTCCCAGCCCTCCCAGCCTTCCCGCTGTAGTTTGACAATCTGTTTGATGCTTCTTTGCCTCTGTATCTATTTTTGTTCATCAATTTATAATCAGTTCATCTTTATATTCCACAAATGAGTGACATCATGTGGTATTTTTCTTTCACTGACTGGCTCATTTCACTAAGCATAATGCTCTCCAGTTCCATCCATGCTGTTGCAAATGGTAAGAAGCCCTTTTTTACAGCAGCGTAGTATTCAATCATGTAGATACACCACAGTTTTCTAATCTACTCATCTGCTGATAGGCATTTAGGCTGTTTCCAGATCTTAGCTATGGTGAATTGTGCTGCTATGAACATAGGGGTGCATATATCCTTTCTGATTGGTGTTTCTGGTTTCTTGAGATATATTCCTAGAAGTGGTATTACTGGGTCAAATGGCAGTTCCATTTTTGATTTTTTGAGGAAACGCCATACTGTTTTCCACAGTGGCTGCACCAGTCTGCATTCCCACCAGCAATGAAAAAGGGTTGCTTTTTCTCCACATCCTCTCCAGCACTTGTCGTTTGTTGATTTGTTGATGATAGCCATTCTGACAGGTGTGAGATGGTACCTCATTGTTTTGACTTGCATCTCTCAGATGATTAGTGACTTTGAGCATGTTTTCATATGTCTCTTGGCTTCCTTTTGAAAAGTGTCTGTTTAGGTCCTGAGATACTAAGTGAGGACTTCACCAGCCAGGACTGGCCAACCAGTCTTGAGGCATTAACCAGGGAAGGCTGTGGAAGTGAACATCGTTACCTCGCTCAGAAAGAAATCCCTTTGAAGGTAATGAAGACACACAGGCAGAGGGTCTTTGCAGAAGTGTGAGCTGCAGAACCAAACAAATGACTGCATTACTCTCGAGATGTGCAGAATGATATTCTTTTTAGAAAAAGAAATCTCTTATCTCATTAGTTGTCTTCCACTACTATGCCCCTTCCATCTCCACCCTCAAATAAAATACCCAACAAATAGAATATCCAACAAATTTCCTCTGTTGACACTTGAGGGCAAAAGTGGGAGTCAACTGGACTGATAAACTATCAGGCTTAAATATAGTTTACAGAGAAAACCCTTTTACTCCTTTCCTCTAGGGCAGTGGTTCTCAACCTTCTGGCCCTTTAAATATGGTTCCTCATGTTGTGGCCCAACCATAAATTATTTTCGTTGCTACTTCATAACTGTAATGTTGCTACTGTTATGAATCGTAATGTAAATCTCTGATATGCAGGATGGTCTTAAGTGACCCCTGTGAAAGGGTCGTTTGACCGCCAAAGGTGTCACAACCCACAGGTTGAAAACTGCTGCTCTTGGGGGACCCTTCCGTAGACTTTTCAGGAATTCATTTTGATTAAAATATAATTGTAGCAAGATAAATCTATGGCAGTCTACATAGTTTTCTATAACCACAAAGTTAATGGTGAAAAAATATCTGACCATATTGTAAATCCGTTAGAATAAATTAATGGTTCCACTGACACTCAAAATAAATATGTGCCTGTCACAAACGTAATTAAATAATTCAGTGGAAAAATTAAATGTTGAAACAATTACCCAAATGGTTTAAAGTATTATGAAAATATTGTGGAAGAAAAAAATGGGAGCTGTTATTTATAGAACATGGGGATTTTCATGTCTTAGGCTTTTTTTTCATATTCCTTCATAATAAAAGAAAAGAGAAAATAATATTTATGAAGTGCCCTAAATGTACCATTGAGAACTTTCATATCCATCATCCCATTGGATTATCATAACAACCTTGCAAGTTCCTTTTATTTTCTTTTTTCACATGAGATAAAGGTATCTGAAGGAAGCTTGGAGATGTAAGATAACTTGCCCAAGATCACATAATAATCAGTGACTGAGTTAGCATTCCAGCCAACCCAGTTAAGGTCTGTGCAATTCCAAAATACCATGCTCTTCCATCTTTATCACCGAGCCTCTCACCTCAGCTCTCCATTCCACATTGCCTCTCTGTAGAAGCCACAGGCTGCAGCTTTCACCACTCTGGTGTTGCCTTGTTCCCTCCCCATCCTACAGCAGTCAAGAAATGTAGATTCCTCTTCCTGGCCCAGTGACTGTATCCTTGCCTTCTAGTTAATGTTTAATGTATAAGTATAAAGGAACGGTAATGTAAAAAAAAATAATAATTAAAGAAAATAAGAGGCAAGCAATGCAACTGGGGGCTCTAGCAGAGTCTACAGAAATCTGCCTGTTAATAAAAGTCCCTAGTGGTAAGAAGGTACTGGGAGGGCAGCCAACAGTAAGTGGGAGTGGGTGTGGGAAAATGCAAAAGAAAGAAGGACAGATGCTGAAAAAAAAGTGGCCATATGTAGCAAATTATAAATTTTCTGGCTGCAAATATAATTTCTGCAAACCCAGGGCCTCTTAAGGGAGCATACCTCAGACACACTGCAAGAATCACTGGGTAGGACTTGGTGGATGCCCAGACAGAGTCACCAAATTATAGTAACATGTGAATCTTCTCCAGGATTGATATAGCTGTGGATCTGGAGACTGACAATCTGGTGTTAACAGAGGTAATGATATTATTCAGGGCTGTCTCCCAATCCCAGTTCAGCTTCAGCCTGTAAAAAGAGATGACACCCTGGCTTAATCTAAACCTTGCAGGTTTCTGGAAATGTACAAAAAATATTTTATCAACCTAAAATTATGGTCATCAAAGAACACAAACTTAGAGAGAAAGGGAACTCCTGTGCTCTGAGTCATAAAGGCCACCTTATGCAAGAGCATGCACCATTGGCACCCCTCCTCCAAGAATGCTTTCTGCAAAGTAGAAGCACAGAACTATTTTGTGTGGTTTGAAAGTCCCTTACCCACAAACTACTTCTTCCGTGACCTGGAAACAACCTGAAATTCCCATCACTTTCCCCTGTGAAATGAAAACCTTCTAAAATCCTTGTTAAGACGTAAACATTATCTTGGAGAATTAAACCAAGGAGCTAATGCAATCTATAAACACCACAAGTCAAACAATTTTTATTAGAATGGTTCATATTACAAACCAGGAAAGAGACAGTGATTTCCAGGATTCAGAGTAAAAGACACCACTATTGCTGATGACCTACCTGGTTTGGCTCAGTGGATAGAGTGTCGGCTTGTGGACAGAAGGGTTCCGGGTTCAATTCCGGTCACGGGCACATGACTGGGTTGTGAGCTCGATCACCAGTAGGGGGCATGCAGGAGGCAGCCGATCAATGATTCTTTCTCATCATTGGTGTTTCTATCTCTCTCTCCTTTCGTCTTTGAAATCAATGAAAACGTGTGTGTGTTTTTTAAAGACACCACTGCTACCAAAGAACAAACCAGGTCTAGTGCAGCTCTATTGTCTTCTTTTTATTAAATCTTTATTGTTGAAAGTAATACATATGTCACCTTTTTCCCCCCATTGACCCCTTCTAGCCTGCCCTCACCACCCACCCCAGGCCTTCACAACCCTATTGTCAGTGTCTATGGGTTATGTATATATGCATATATGTTCTCTGGTTGATCTCTTCCCACCCATCCACCCTCCCCCACCTTGCCTCTGAGATTCTATAGTCTGTTCTATGCTTCTATGTTTCTGGATCTATTTTGTTTATCAGTTTATTTTGTTCATTAGATTCCACATATGAGTGAGGTCATGTGATATTTGTCTTTCTCTGACTGGCTTATTTCACTTAGCATAATACTCTCCAGGTCCCTCCATGCTGTCTCAAAGGGTAAAAGGTCCTTCTTTTTTACTGCTGCAGAGTAAACCATGGTGTAAATGTACCCCAGCTTTTTTGTCCACTCATCTACTGATGGGCACTTGGGCTGTTTTCAGATCTTAGCTATTATAAATTGTGCTGCTATGAACATAGGGGTGCATACATTCTTTCTGATTGGTATTTTGGGTTTCTTTGGATATATTCCTAGAAGTGGGATCACTGGGATCACAATACCAGATATCAAGTTATACCCTAAAAACACTTAGTTCAAAACAGCCTGATACTAGCACAAGAACAAGCATATAGATCAGTGGAATAGAACAGAGACCCCAGAAATCGACCCAAGTCATCACATCAATTAATATTTGACAAAGGGGGCAAAAACATGCAGTGGAGTCCAAGATAGTCTCTTCAATAAATGGTGTTGGGAAAATTGGATAGATGCATGAAAAAAAAGAAGAAAGTAGACCACCAATTTACACCACACACAAAAACAAACTCAAAATGGAAAAGGACTTAAACATAAGACGGGAAACCATAAAAATCTTAGAGGAATCCACAGGCAGCAAAATCTCAGCCATATG
>NW_006289082.1:676883-686815 GCF_000327345.1 Myotis davidii
AATTTTTAGAGCCTTTGTATGTGTGTGGAATAAGCATTTTTTTTTTAAAGTATGTGATCCAGTCCCCTAGCCTCCCCTATCCCCATGGGCTAGGGGACTGTCTAGGGCAGGGGGGGGGAAGGACACATATGTAATACCCTTTGTAATACTTTAAGCAATAAAACAATAAAAAAATACATCTCTTAGGGCATTGGAAACTAAGGAGAAAATAAACAAATGGGAGGACATCAAACTAAAAAGCTTCTGCACAACAAAAGAAACCATCAACAAAATGAAAAGAGAGCCCACTGTATGGTAAAACATGTTTGCAGTGATAAAGGTGTAATATCCAAAATATATAAGGAACTCATACAATTTGACAAAAGGAAGACAAACAATCCAATTTAAAAATGGGCAAAGGATCTAAATAGACACTTCTCCAAAGCAGACATTCAGATGGCCAAGAGACATATGAAAAAATGCTCAAAGTCACTGATCATCAGAGAGATACCAATTAAAATGACAATGAGGTATCATCTCACACCTGTCAGAATGGCTACCATCAACAAATCAACAAATGACAAGTGCTGGCCAGGATGTGGAGAAAAGGGAACCATAGCACACTGCTAATGGGAATGCAGACTGGTGCAGCCATTATGGAAAACAGTATGGAATTTCCTCAAAAAATTAAATATGGCAAAGTCCTGTTGTCTTTATACCAGCACACTCACAAAAGAAGACCACAAATAAGTGAAATCCAGTGCAACAGCAGCTACCACATCAATACAAGCCTCTATAACCCAACATCACTGTTCTCACCACTTACCAGCACATCATAGTATTATCTAGCAAATTTCAACATATATTTCCTACATTTCTGTATTTCTCTTCAAGGTTTTGCAATGAATCTCAATAATGGGGGAGGGAGGTATGGAGACCATTACGCTAGTACTGGCCTATAGAAGAGAGGCTTTCCTTCTTTCCATTTTACAAGCTCCCCATGCACAACAAGGACCTCCCTGTTGGATGCCCCAGCACTCTGTCCCCTAGGACCACAAAATTTTCAAGAAAATCAATAGGACTTCTCTCAAGTCTGATATATACCCTGTATAGAAGACAGGATTTGTTTTGACATTGACAACTTTTCAGCAACATTTTTGTTAGGTAAAGTAGGCCTTTATTATATTTGTGTTTGTATATGTTTTCACCAATTTTTGATGCACATATGAAGATACTCCCAAACTTTGACTTGCCTTGGATACTAGGATACCCAAATGCTCCATATACCCAAGCTCCCTCACAGAAACCGGTTCATCCCAGGTTCTTACCTACAAATGGTTTCCAATCTCTTTACATTTTTTCTCCATATTTTAGGGTATTATAACTATGCAAACTGTTTGAAATTCTTTTTGAAATTAGGTAGTGTAAAACTCATAAAATAAATAATAATAGGGAAGTTTACAAACCATATTTCTCTACATGCAAACATGCTATATAACTGTGTGGTATAGTAGAAAGCATGCTGGGAGGGGAAGCAAGGAACCTGGGTCCTGGCAGTAACCACTGCTGGCACAGCTCTGAGGCCCTCGGGGCCTGTGTCTTATATCTGCCTGTGTAGTGAGAGGTGCTAAGTGGGGTATCTCTCTGAGGACCACTCCAGATACCTGGTTATATACAATATTTGGAAAAATTTATTAAAAGACATTTTGTCATCTTTCTACTTATTCACTTCAGAAATATTTTTCATCTAAAGTATGTGTCTAAAATGAGTAGCAGAGACAAGAGGTGATGACAAGTCTTGCATCAGAAAATACTGTGGAAATAGAGCTGAGCAAACATCGGAAGCACCATGAAATGTGGAGGCACTTTTTGACTGAAGATTCTTCAGTTCACATACAGATCTGACTGACCACAAAAAAAGGTGCTATCTCTTTGAACCTACAATTATCTCCATTTCTCCCCCTCTTTGTAATTATCAGCTCAAGTATAAGTTGATTGTATTCGTGTTGTTGCATGTGAATATGGTTGATTGGCCTGTCAATGAATGGGCTTTGCCTAGACCAGAGGAAATGTTAAAAACATTGAACAACTAGGATAGGGTCCCAACCAATCAGAACAGGCATCCAATCAACAGCGAAGACACAGGCTGGCCTGCCACACTGGTGCACCTGGCTGAAGGTGAGCTCTGTCCTGCACCAGCTCATTCTCCTGTTCTGTCTCCTCTCAGAGGAAGAAGGACCCAGAGATATGATTGGACTGGGCGGTTCTGGACCTGGTAACACCAGCACTTCTTAGTGATAGGATCCACTTGCAAAGTGCTATCGTCTGCAGGATAGGCAACTTAAATAAGAAGACTGAATGCTGCTTTTAATATGGCCTGCATTTATCTATCTATCCATCCATTTCTTCTCTCTCTCTCTCTCTTTCTCTCTCTCTCTCTCTAAATAATATTATAATTCCCCCAAAACAATTAAAAGTTAGATTCTTAATAATAGTTTCTCTCTAATTACATGGTTTCCATACACGGCCCATCCCCCTATCTTCACCCACCTGAAATAACTATCATTCTAAACATTGAAAACAATCCCATGGTCAGTACTCCCTTGCTTTGTTTTGTATAATTTTATAGCACTTACACTTGTTCACAAAAATTATATTTTAATTTGGTTGTTTTCAATAATATAATAAGTGCATGAGTCATATTGCACTGAAGGCTATTTTTAATGTGACCTCCATTTTCCTATAATAATAAAAAAAATCATGCTAACTGTAGAAACTTTAGAAAACAAAAAATAAAGAAAATAAGTAAAACATCATAATCCTGTACTGTATTTATTTTGGTCTCTGTCTTTTCAATACACACACTTTTTCTCACAAAATTTGAATCATATTACATAAACAGTAAATAAGTAAATAGGCAATAACAAATTTTGATAAGTGAAATGAAGGAAATAAACAGTACAGTTTATTTCTGTGCAATAATAATGGAGTGCAAACCATTAAATTGTATACTTAATTGGGTTTGTGAATTATATCTCAGTAAAGCTGTTTTTGAAAAAGAATAATAGGCTGGAAGAACAGAAGGCCAACTTTAGGTAGACAAGAAAGAGTTCTAGCATATATTATATGTAAAGAGGTTGGAGGAATATTTGGCAAGTCCATATCTGAAATATATTTTATTTGTTGGTATGCACACTCTTTGTAGACCCTAACAACTTTCACTAATAATGTATTTTGTATCATCATTAATTATTGGCATTATTTTAAAACTATTTTCTTTAAATATTTTAAGGATGGTCACACCAAAACTCTAGAATACTAGATATCAGTATTTCATAAACAAACCATATTTGTAATCTGAGCATACAAAAAGAATAAAACTATGTGGATTTTTCTCAAATTTTTATGTTAAATAATCTATTTGGATAAATGATTTTAGAATTAGATAAGATTTCAGAAAAATTTTACTACATTCTGACCAAGTGAGATGTTAACAGGCATTTTATAATGACAATAAAATCACTTTTGCTATTCCAATTACTAGTAAGTATTTCAGGAGCCCTAAAGGACTTATGTGAAGTACTTACCACAGTGTCTGTATGAACTGGGTAATTTCATCATCATTTTACAGGTAAGGACTCTAGACCCTCGGAGGTAGACAATTTGTCAAAATGAATCATTGATAGCTAGAATGTCAGTTCATTATTACTGTGTCCACATAGCAGTACAAAATAGAGATTTTTGCATCTATCAAGTTTAACAATCCAGCTGAATAATTCAACTTGATTGTCATCTGAAATCTGACAATGTACACAGGTTGCTAGAAAAATTGCAGGTGATAGAGACCAATATAACTATACTAGTCAAGACTCATTCAATTGCAAGTATTATACCAGTACTTTTAAAAGGAGAATGTATATTGGAATCCCCTAATTAGAAAGTCCAGGGGTATTCCTGGTTTAGCTGTTACTGTGGTATAAATATTATTATCATTGGGAACCTGCCCCTTTTTCTCCATCTCTTGCCCATGCTTCCTCTGTTTTGACTCTTTTTCCAGACTGTTCCTCCCCGGGAGTAGCAAAGAGAGTCCCTCGAAGCTTTAGACTTATATTGTCTTTACAGCTAATGAGCCAGCAAAAAGTTTATACCTCATCCCAGATAGCTTTAGCAAGAGCTCCAGATCGGTCTCAGACAGGCGGCTAAGCCATGTGTCCACTCCTAAGAACTGTAATCAAGTAGGTGGAATACTTCAATGGCTGTGGTCTGGATCATGGTTTGCAGCGGTTCTCAACCTGTGGGTCGAATGACCCTTTCACAGGGGTTGCCTAAGACCATTGGAAAACACATATATAATTACATAATTGTTTTGTGATTAATCACTATGCTTTAATTATATTCAATTTGTAACAATGAAATTGGGGGTCATCACAACATGAGGAACTGTATTAAAGGGCCGCGGCATTAGGAAGGTTGAGAACCACTGGTTTAGAGGGTGGAGTCAGCCCCATCAGAACCTCAAGGCCCAAGTATTGGAAATGAATGGAACCCACAGGCAGACAAAAATAGTGCCCACCACAATGACTACATCACATATTACTACTCTGGCAATAAAGACTGGAAATTTTTTGTGTCATGTCTCAAATATATGAACAGTGTTATTAACCTGAGATAGTCAATGACTAGTCTTGAATCATAGCCAAAGGCAAAGTTTAGGGAAGGCCTGCAGGGGCCACCACAGTTCTGAATTTAGATGGAAAATGTTTGCTATGGGATGTATTTGAGCGCTAGTCTTAACTCCTGGTCTAGTGTATGTGTCAGCATGCATATCGGCACAACTCCACTACAGCTTCCTGACTAAGGATGCAATGCTGTGAAATTCAATGAAGCAGACATCTTGGAAGCATCCATATTCTTTTGATGTACATGTGAAAACATTAAAATGAGGCATCTTTGGATATCTTTTTGGCATCTTTATGTCATACAAAGGACCAAGATTTCTGCAGGCTATAAGTACCAGTGTTGATCGCCTTAAACTTTAATATAGATTTATCTAGATGTTATATTATTTGTTTTCTTAATTCTGTATCACCATCCATTTAAGGCAAAAAATATTCTTTTCAACAATTCAGAAATAACTGTATTTATAGCTTTAGCATATAACTGAGCATTTATCATAAATCTCATCACAAAAATGTAACTTTTGAAATATATATTCTAGAAAATCAGAATATTTCTATTGCCAGAATATTCAATATCTGTACAGTGTCTCCTAACTAGGATTTTAATGTTCAAATAAGGGAAAATGGACTTCTATTATGAACAAACAGTGTTAACACCAATATCAATTTGAACAGCATACCCTTGACTTTTCTAGTGAGAGAGGAGGCTATGATGAGGGAAAGGGGTTCCAGTTTGAGCCTAGGCTATATCTACTGCTAGAATTCAAATTTCTGGGGTCATGTCTAAAAAATAAATGAAGCAACTGACTAGACTGTATTCACTTGAGGGACACAAGTGAGAAATAAGTTAAAAATAATTCACTGTCAGGTGAAAACATTTGCATAAGCTTGGCTCAACATCAGTGCCCTAGTCTTAGGGGGCACAGCACAGTGCCAGACTAGCAAAAAATAGAGGGGTCGGGGAGGACACAAATAATATCACTGTAAAAGTTTTCTGTTGAAAATGATGGACTGGACACACACTTAAGAATTTGTTTCATCCCAAAGTCATACTAAAATAACAATAAAGAGATTTTCTTAATGGCATAGCCCATGAAGATAAATTTCAAGAAGGAAGAGGTGATAATAGAAAACAAATTTAGACACTGAAAAGCTGATGAAAATGTGGTAACTGGCATTACAGAACAAAGAAAGTTGAATCCTAATGTGGCATTTGGGGAAAGCCCAGAAGCAACCCAATTTATACCTCAGAACCTGCAAAAGGCTTGGGCATCTCGGGAGATAGAGGGAAAGGGCAGACTAAAATAGGTTTGTTTAAAATTCTTCAGACCCCAAACCTCCCCTCCCCCAAGATGACAGAGGCTTATTCTCTAGAGAGGGTAAAATAGATCTCTGGATTGCAAGACAGGTCATAACTGAGGGTGGGTGTGCCTTATTGAAAACAGGAAGATGAAGTAAAAACAGGAAGACATTGAGACTCGAGGATCTTTTTTCACTCAGTTCCCATAACACTAACAGCCAGGCTTATACCCTCTGGCGGGAGGCTGGAAATGCCTGCTCTGTGAAATCTAAGCAGCCCAAGAGAAAAAAAACTAAAGTTATTTAACATCAGAAATTCACCCTACCAACTACCCAATAAAATCATCCTCAAGGGATTTCAAATCAGCTTCTGTTTCCTTGTATTTGCATATGAGCAGGCAATTAAGCCTACCAGGTATTAGAGGAGAACTTCTATTAAGAAAGACAATACAAAATAAACAAAAAGATTATCAGTAATATCTCAGAGAGAGAAGGAAAAATATTGCCCTTAAGGGAAAAAACAAAGGAACCTGATGTTTTAAAGTATTCAAAGAACAAAATAAAGAAAATCTTAGATATTTATGTGACATATATATATATACACCATCTAGATATAAGTGTTAGGTCTGATCAAATAGCTGAATTACCCCTCCCCCTGGAACTGACTTTTCAGGCCATTGCACTATGGACACTCCCTTTTGCTGAGACCACATTCCATTATCTCTCCCCTTAGGACCTACACAGAGAATTCTCCGCCCAGAAAAAGCCCGCCAAAAGTCCTTTAAAAATTGCCAACTCCGTCACTGGGTGCTGGAGCCATCCAGGCTCAGCCACCTGGTGTGCGGATGATCGAATAAATTCGTAACCCTTCACCATTCTGGCCTCCTGAGTTCCTCCTTCGGTGCCCTAACAATAAGCAACCAGAGAAAATCTTATCAATTCTTTCTCTAAGCAGCTAACCACGCATGCTGCTTCATGGACATGCTGGAGAGGAAGGAGAGAGGTGTTGCAGAGGATGTGAAGATGGAAGAGACTGCCACCCAAGGATAGTCACTGCGTCCTCTGGAATCTTGATAATGATGGCAAAGAGTGATCTGCATCTCAACAGGAATGACTGAGGTGCTCTGTATTGGAGTGGGGTCCACTTTGGGTCACATTCTAGGAGCTAACTGTGAGCTCCAGGAAGGCAAGAACAGTGGGGTGCCTGCTTGGATTGTATAATCAGAGCATTTCAAAGGCTTGGTTCTAGCCCTTGTGTCAGGGAAGCTTCATTGACATTGAGCCACTCAGAACACGTAAACTCCCCTCCATTCATACAATGGTCAAGTGTTACTCATAGCTTAGAGGGTTGGGAAGTGTTCATCAGTATTATTCTCATGGCACAAGCATGATTCTATGGATTTCTTCAGGGAACAGGCCAGAGCATGGGAGCAAATAAGAGGGTATGCTCCAGGGGTCTGTGGTGGTAAACACAGAACTGAGGGATCAAAGTTCAAGGCATGGTACATGTAAACTCTCCACCCCCTCACTCCCACCAGCACTATATAAGCATTTACACCATGCAATGTGTTTAAAATCAACATCAAAGGCAGATATATCATATATCTCTGTAAAACTTATAAGACAATCATGCTTGTGGTGGAGTCCCAATTAATGCAACCAAAAGTAATTTCAAAATAATGCAAACAGCATGAAGGACATACATAGATCCTATTTATACATCTTAATATCACCTTCTTACTTTTCCCTCTATTGCCTTCACATACTAAAACTTCTCCCAAACCTCTCTCCTGAGTATTTAATCCTGAATGCTCTTTCAGCCCTTGTCTTTGCCCTTGCCCTTGGATAGTTCACCTCCCTTCCCACAGGCTCAGAAAAGCAGGATCCTGCAAGAAGGGAACAAGTTTAAAAACTGGAAATATTCTTATATTAAAAAATTTTATTCTGTCACATTCCAAAAAGGAAACATGAAAGACATCAGCCAAAGTATTCTTCTAAGTGTGTGTGTGTGTGTGTGTGTGTGTGTGTGTGTGTGTGTGTGTGTGTATCAGGAGAGAATAAAACATGCCTGAAGACAATGTTTTGGGTACACCTGCATTCTATAAACTGGCTTTAGGATAAGAAAATGGCTACCAAGAGAAACTGTGGAGAGTGACGAAAGTATAATTCATAACCTGCTCAAGTCTGTTCACACAGACAGCTCCAACAACAGTACAAATACAATAAATAAATATATTCAACATCAATAAAACCAAGCTAAAGTTGAAAAGGAACTTGAAAAGTCAAAAACCCTGTTGTATGAGATTAATTCTCTCCAGTGGATTGAAAGCCAGTTTCGGGGGAAGTCCACAGAGAGAACAGATGGCTAGAGATATGACCACTGGCTCACATTGTCTACTTCAAGCTTGCTATGAACATCTTAAAGAGAAAAGAAAAACCATAATAAGGCCGGGTTGATTATATTTCACTTGCAGTTCTTTTTTTTTTTTTTTTTTTTTTGGTGAGGTTATTCTTTCCTTTAACTTGACCACACAAATGACATGTGGTTTTCTTTATCATGTTGTGAAAGGAAAGAAAACTGGAGCAGGGGTGCAAAGCAGAGAGGACAGTGGTGTGAGATACTGCTGCCCTATATCAACATGAAGTCAAGTCCCCAAGAACACATGCAGACCATACAAAAACACAGTCTCCATAAAAGGAAAAATTTTCTCTTAACATTAAATGGGTCTTTTCCAAGTTGTATGCAATAAGCAAGTATTACTTTTATAATCAGAAAAAAAATAAATATTAAATGGCCCTTCCTTCTTTGCAGCTTTAACTTCTAAACTCTGTATGCATGCAACATTGCTAAAAATTTCTTAATAGTTCTAACATGCTCGTCAGTGAATTCCTTAATGACAGTATCAGTGCTTGAGAGCTTTCAAATGGCTGTGGCACTATTTGGAAGAATGTTATGGCACAAATTTGGTGCCACAACTATTCTGTATAACCTTAAAACATGTTAGATCAAGCAGATATCACTGGGATATCATGCCCAAAGTATTTCAATAGCAACAACCTGTAATAGTTGTTCCAGGTTCAACTGACTGATAACTTGCCTGTCACCAACTTAGCAGACTAAGGCTTCCTGCCCAGAAACTCCTGAAAATGCTTAAAATTTGACCATTCAAAGAAAATACTAGAGAAGCAAGTGGTAAAAGCAATAAAGAGCACAAGAATAAGAGTCTATTGTGCAGGTTGTTGTGGTATTTTCCGTGAAAGAATAATACTTTGCTCTTGAGAAACTTTCATTCTAAAAATAAAGAATGCAACTAGGAACACATAGTCCAAAATAGATGGAAATATTCAGAGACTGAAAAATAAATATATGTTGACCTTTATTCTATTAGGCATGTTGTCAATAAGTTTCCTCAAGACAAGACCTTTCTCTGTCTCATTAGCTTCCCAGTTGTTCCCAAAGAGTCAGATGCCATCCCACCCCCACAGCTTTTCCAAACACTAATTCATTCCAAACTGAGGGAAGGATAACTGGTCAGAACTGAGTCCATTGCAACTATGTGTGAAATTAAAGATTCTGTTGACTCTTACTTTCCTTTTGAACAGAAAAACAATATTCCTCTAACCTTGATTTTTTTGTTTCACATTACATATATATATATGTATATTTACTTTTTCAGGTTATCAACTTTTTGTGTACACAGAATTGTATTAGAAGAACAAATATATGTTCACTCTTTTAACATTGCTAGGATGTACTTAGTAGTGATTTCTTGAGTCATAAGATTTGTGTAAATGACACTAATATTCGGTGTCACAACTATCTTATCTAATAAAAGAGAAACATGGTAATTAGCCATACCTCCATTACCCTTTCCATTGGCTAATTAGGATGATATGCAAATTAACTGCCAGCCAAGATGGCGGCCAGCAGCCAGGCAGCTTGAAGCGAACATGAGGCTTGCTTGCTTCAGTGTG
>NW_006289082.1:687640-747376 GCF_000327345.1 Myotis davidii
AACTATCTTTTAAAATCCTAGATAATAAAACCATAATATGCTAAGTGTCCGACCGATTGGTCGACTGCTCTACCAGTCGCTATGACGCGCACCAACCACCAAGGGCCAGACCAATCGGGGCTGGGCAAGAGGGCCGGGCATACCCTGGAGCCCTCCCGTGGTCACTCCCCAGCCAGCCGGCCCTCACTGGGACTGGGTGAGATGGCCCCAATTGCTGGCTGGGCCAAGGGACCCCACCCGCACAAATTTTTGTGCACCGGGCCTCTAGTCTATATATATAAAAGGCTAATATGCAAAGTGTCCCCTTGGGAGTTTGGGAGACCAGGAGTTTAATCACTCGCTATGACATGCACTGACCACCAGGGGTGGTGCAGAACCATCGGTGGCAGCGGCGGGGCACTGAGGTAGCGAGGGAAGGAGGAGGCAGGGAGTGGGGGAGAAGGAAGGGAGCCTGATTGGCCCTGATATTAGGTCAGGCCTAGGGACACTACCCATGCACGAATTTCATGCACTGGGCCTCTAGTTCTATATAAAGTAAAACATGTTAGATCAGGCAGATACAGGCATTAAGGAGAAGGCGATAATTAGTGCGAGGGTCCCTGCTTGGAAATGCTGTTGCTAGCACACTTTCTTTTCAGTGAATTATACTGCAACATGCATTGAATTTTGACCATGGACTACCTCAAGTATATATGAACTATTGTGAACTATTTTTTTCTATGAAATTTTAAAAATAGGCTTTAAAGACCTTCTTCTGAACTTGCATAAATTCCCATTCTTGACGCTCTTTCTAAGAAGCATTCTAGCAGGTAGCTCAATGCTGTAGAACCAGAGATAAGGTCCTTTAATGGCACTCCTGGAGTGCATCTCTAATACACAGAAACCAAAAGGACAAGAGCAAGAGAGAGACCTGCCAGTCCCAACAAATGTGTCCTAAAGCCACTGAGCTATCTAGACTATCCCCTCAAACTAATGCTCAGCTAGAGAACACAAGGTTGAGAAACATCATAAGCTGCATGTGATTAGAAGATTGATTCACATTAAAGGGCAATGGATACACTGAAAATAAATAATAGGGTGTATGTAAACAAAAGCATTTGAGGAATATCAAATGGAGAGCCTTCCAAAATTTGTGTGTGGTCTGCACCATGCTTTCCCAATTTATTAGTGCTGTTCAAATATAACAGTAGAATCAACTCAATGTGTGTCCTGGAAATTCCAGCCCCTTTTCCAAAAACCACTCTTTTATTGTCACCTCAGACACTGCCATCCTAATCAATGTCATATTCCAGACAATAAAATAACAGAGGGAGAGAAAGAAGAAAAACCTATTTCTCAGAACCTAACCATTACTATTCCCACCACCTCCAAATTAGGGTTCTTGCAAAGTTACCACCTTCCTCTGATCTGAATCACCTCAACTTGGGCCTCATCTTGCATGGCTGGGTGAGGACATTTTTCCAATGTTACATCATAAGACACATTAGTTGTCTACATTTCTTCACCTCTCACTCACTCCTCAACCCAATCCAATCTGGCCTTATTACTCCACCAAAACAGATTTTATTAAGTACACCAAGACCTGAGATGACCGTGTGTCCAGACCTCATTTTATTAAATTTCTCAGCAATAGTACAGCCTGGTGACCACTCCTCCCTCAAAGCCCTCTCTTCCTTTGGTGTCATTGACATCTCTCCTGGTTTGCCTCCCAGCTCTCTTCCATTTCTCTTCACTCTCCCTTAATAACTCTTTCTTCTCTGCCTGGTCTTCAAATGTTGAACTTATTCAAAATTTGGTCATAGAAGCTCAATTTTCTTCTCACTCCGTATGCTTTCCCTAGGTCATCTTTCAACATGCATGGCCACCACTCTGCACAGTTCAGGAGACACTATTTATACCAGAGTATATATAAATGGCTCCCCCTCAAGTTGTACAGTGCATGGCTTGTGTGGTCATAAAACAGTTCTATCCATATCTATGGCTTTAATTATTATCTATATGTCAATGATTGCAGAATGTATATCTTAGATCAAGACAATGATGAAACTCAAACCCACATATACAACTAACAACTTGAGATCCACTTGTTCTTCTCAAAGGCACTTCTAATAGCATTTCTAAAATTGAATCCATGTTCTTCTTGGACAAATATGGTCCTCTTTCAGCATTCCCTATGTGGAGGAATGGCACCAACATCTACCCAGCTGCCCAGCCTAGAACCTGAATGCATTTTGTCACTTCCCTCTCTGAAGCATCAATAAAAGATCTATTTGCATGTTTGTCTATCTCCCTCCAGTATGATGTAAGCCCTTCAAATTTTGGAAACTCTGTTATTCACCATCACATCTCCTGAACTAAAGGGATGTATGGAATATGACATTTGTCAAATGCAACAATAAAGTCCTATTGATTTTAGCTTGTATTTACCTCTTGTGTCATCTCCATCACTAGCCAGCAGCCTTGCCTAAATTGCTCTCTCAAATCTCTCCCCTTTTTTTAGTTAATGCCTATTCATCTTTCAGATATCAACTCAATATCATTCTCTCCGGGCACTTCCTCCAATGCCCCAACCTGAGTCAGGCCCCTTTATATGCTAGCTTAGCTTCTTACTTGACACTTCTTTCCCTCTGTTTTCTACAACATTTTTATATTTTGTTCAACCTCTGTCTAAATCATTCTTCCCTCTTCTATTCCCTCTAAATTTTTCCTTAACTCATCCAAAAATGTAAATCCCAGGTACTGAGACTCTTGAAAGAAGATATCTGAATAAGTAGTTCAGAGAAGGATAAGAGACAAGGACAAGGATATATATCTTAATGTAGGAGTTGCCCCCTGGTGGTCAGTGTGCTCCCACAGCCAACCTCCCACTATCCCTCCCCCTGGCCAGCTGGCCCCCTGATAGACCTTGATTGCTGGCCAGGCCAAAGGACCCCACCCATGCATGAATTCATGCACCGGGCCTCTGGTAAACATATAAGGAAGTATGTAATATCTGCCATATATAAATATGAAAGATCACAGAAGAAAAGATGATTAACCTCCAGGTGGGGTTGGAAAAAGAAGTCTCACTGAGTTGGTTTTGTATAGATCTTTCATTCTTACTTCCTTTCAGATATTCAATATTCAGGACATTTGTGAAAATTGTTGAAATTTTTAATATTTTCTTTTAACCCAACCCTTAAGGTCAGGTCTAGACAATCTGATTCTGGAAGACATTGCCATCCATCTCCAAGACCACCCCTTTGTATGAACTCACCACAATCTTGAATGTCTTCATTCTCCTTTAATTTCTGTTTACTTTCTCTACCTTAGTTTTTACCCATTCTTTCCTTTCTCTTTCTTCAAAAAAGTAATCTATTGCACTCACTCCCAGTAATGTGTTAAAAGTTATACCTTCTTTGAGTAGTAAATTTAACAAGAGGCTCTTAAAATTGCTACCCCAAAAAAATGAGTCTCCATATGAGTGGAAGTTCTACTTCAAACCCTTTAATTCACAACAACAGACAAGACCTTGTATTCTGCCTGTAAGTAAGGCCGACATTGCCAAAACAAACATGACTTTCCAAGTTTGCTGACTGTGTGTGCTTCTTGGGTTATTTCTCTTTCCAACAAATATGAGAACAACTTGAAATAATCATTACTTTTGCAAAAGAACATTACCTATTGTGAAAAATATTAAATTTCAGGAAAATCTGACAACCCTCACAGCTCATCTGTGACATTTGCCTGGACTGTTCTTCCACTCTCTATGTGCTTGACCAACTCGTATACTTTATTCAGCCTAAGCTCAAACAAATTTAGGAAAGCCTTTCTCGTCTTCTGACTCTCATTCTCATGTGCTTCCCCTTCCAAAATAGTTACACATGTGTAATTACTTGTTTAATCTCCACAAGAGATGGCTATGTTTTGTCTTCAACTGTATCCCCTGGCTTAACTGAGTGCCTGGCACATAAAAAAATCCTCAAAGCCAGTATTTTTTTAATTGAATTGCTATATCTGTGCCCTATACATGCTTCTATTGCTGCAGCCATCACACTATATTGTAATTAATTTGTTTTTGTGTCTATCTACTTCTCTTTACAAGTCTCTTAAAAGAAATCATAAAGTATTCATTTTTAAATCCCTAAAATCTATCACATTACCAGGGCCCTCAATAAATGTGGAAAGAAAAAAGGAAGGGAGGGAAGGAGATCTCACTGGTTGACATTTCTACAATTCCAATAAGGTCTTAATAAAAACAAACCAATATATCTACAGGGAATTACAATAAACATTGTAAAAGCAGAAAATAAGACTTTTGGTTTTTTTTTAATTTTTTTTTTATTGATTCAGAGAGGAGGGGAGAGTGAAAGAGAGATAGAAACATCAATGATAAGAGATAATCATTTTATTGATCGGCTGCCACACCCCCTACTAGGGATGCAGCCTGCAAACTTGGCATGTGCCATGGTCTCCCAGCAGCACATGGCCCTGCTGACACCTTGATTTCCACCGTCTGGCCTTCAGAACTTGAGACAATAAATTCCTGTTGTTTTAAAACACCAAATGTGGAAAGAAAAAAGGAAGGGAGGGAAGGAGATCTCACTGGTTGACATTTCTACAATTCCAATAAGGTCTTAATAAAAACAAACCAATATATCTACAGGGAATTACAATAAACATTGTAAAAGCAGAAAATAAGACTTTTGTTTTTTTTTAATTTTTTTTTTATTGATTCAGAGAGGAGGGGAGAGTGAAAGAGAGATAGAAACATCAATGATAAGAGATAATCATTTTATTGATCGGCTGCCTCCTGCACACTCCCTACTGGGGATCCACCCACAACACGGGCATGTGCCCTGAGTAGAAATCAAACCATGATTTTCTGGTTCATAGGACAACAGTCAACCATTGAGCCATGCCAGTTGGGCAAGACTTTCAGTTTTTGAAGATTCAAAGATTCAGAAAATCTTCCAATTTTTTGAAAGATTCTTTAGTCAACATGTTTACAAGACCTATAACATTTGATTACTCTCCTGTGAAAAGAGAAGAGAAACCTAACATTTCTGACCGTCTACAATGTTCCAGGTGCTTTACATACACCATTATTAGTTCAGCAATAGTCTGAGTATTCATTGAGTTGCTACTAGGTTCCATGCACATGACCCTGGGGATCAAAGATTTGTTAGTATCCATTTAAAATATATGATTCCTAGAACTAAACATAGTATTTCTGTTGTATTCTGACCAATGCAGGGGTTTGGGATGCTCTGTCTCTATTACTTCAGCCTAGGATTCCACTAGATCATATCACAACTACAGCCTTTGGGTTCCTGACAGCACTTGTGGTTAACTAACTCCTCATATCATCGCAATTTAGACACCCTCAAGTCAGGTTTTCCTTAGCTTGGATTGGGTTAATCTAAGTGGAATACTTTACACTTTTTGCTTTACATTGATTTTATCATCTCTCAAGCCTGTCGAAAATATTTCATTCTTTGGAACTGCCATTGAACCCAGTGATCCCACTTCTAGGAATATATCCCAAGAAACCAGAATCACCAATCAGAAAGGATATATGAACCCCTATGTTCATAGCAGCACAATTCACCATAGCTAAGATTTGGAAACAGGCTAAGTGCCCATCGGCAGATGAGTGAATTAAAAAACTGTGGTACATCTACACAATGGAATACTACACTGTGGTAAAAAATATGCAAGCATATAGGCCAAACCAATGGACACAGACAACAGGGGGGTGAGGGCATGAGTGAAGGGAATGGGGGGAATGTGGGGATAAGGACACATATGTAATAACTTAATCAATAAAACATTTTAAAAAATTAAAAATAAATAAATAAAAAAATTTAAAAAAGAAAATATTTCATTCTTGAATTCTATCATCAAACAGAAGACTGGCAGCCTGAAACCACAGTCTCTTAACTTCTCTAAACAGGGCAGCCACAGTGAACAACTTCAGGGGGGCCCATTCACACCATAGTCTATGCAAATGGAACCTTCTGAAGTTGTGTAGTGGCTCAGGCTTGGGATCTGCAGTTGCTTATCTATAAAATCAATGGGTTGGACCAAAATTTCATTCAATAATTTTGGGTTCACTTACACTTTTGATAAATATTCCCTCTATGCTTTCATCCTATTTACTGATTACTAAGTAGGAGCAAAATGACAGAAGCATGTGTGTACCCTAGGTCTCATGTGATATACTTGGGAGACAGCTCTAACTAGGTCAACAGTCACCCTTCACTTCCTTTAGAGCACCATGGGCCTTCAAGAATGTGGAAGACTTCCCATTTGACTACCACATTTTCTCCTAATAGATTTTAGTGGCTATGCTTATGGGATAGATTAAAATTGCCATGATCTGAAGAGGGAGGATTTATTTGTGTCCTCCTCCTATATGAAATGGCTGAACAGGAAAAAAAAAAAAAAAGACTGTGGAAGAGAACAAATTGCCACTTCTGTGTTACACTGAGCAAAATCCTCATGAGCTATGATGTGTAACAATATGAAACATATTCAGAAAATCCTGGAAAGAAGAAAGCTGATTTACATTCAATCAACCTTATCAACCAAGGGAATAGAATAACTGGTCTGAAAGTCACTGATATTTGACGTTTTGATCTATTTGGGCCTTTCTCTTTAGGTTTTGCTTGGGCTAACATCCATAATAGCAAAACCTGGTTGGCTTTTCTGAAAAAGACAGGGAATTGCCATGTACCATAGTGCTGGTTGGAGATGAAACCAATAGTACTAAATGCTTTAAGTTACTATATTTCTTGAAAATGAGTAGTAAATTAGCAAATAATGAAAGGAGATATGATAAATGTGCTTTTATCTATAAAAGTCAAAACTTGGGCTCAGATGGTGTGGCTCAGTAGTTGAGCATCAACCTATAAATCAGGAAGTCATGGTTCAATTCCTGGTCAGGGCACATGCCCAGGTCACATGCAGTGCGGGGCATGCAGGAGGTAACCGATTGATGATTCTCTCTCATCATTGATGTTTCTATCTCTCTCTTCCTTTCCCTTTCTCTCTGAAATCAATAAAAAATCATTTTTAAAAAATAATTCAAAACATGGATGTGCAAAAGCCCTGCTTACAACAGGAAAGACCTTAGTAGATTCAAGAACCAAGGTGGTAGGAGAATAATGGGAGATAAGCCAAGTCATACCAGATAATACACATTTGTAGGCCATGTTAAGGATCTTGGGCTTTATTCCAAGTGTGATTGAATACCATTATCCAACAGTAGAAGAATGGGTTAGTAAATTAGTGCCCCACATCAGTGATTTCCAAAGTGTATTCTAAACAGTTATTTGTGGAACAGACATTTCACTGTATATATTTTTTTAAGTTTCATGTAAAAATTAATTTGAAGAAAATGTCATTTTTCATCTTTTATCTTAAAATATAATATTTACAGGCTTTGAAAAATCCTACAGTAAAGGACATGTTTACTTTTACAACTTCTCAAAGTTATCTGACCTCAGAGATGTTTTATTTTCCCCAAGTAACATCAGTTAAAATCCCAAGAAAACTAGCATTCTAAAAAGTATCTTTTGGTAAACATTGCTATATATTATAAAAAGTCCATAGGAGAATACAAACCATATGATTGAAACCATACAAAAATATGTTTGCATGAGAAGGTAACATGCAATAATTAAAATATGTGTTGCTTAGGATGACAGATTCTCAGTGATTTTTTTCCCTACTGTATTTCTTTAATTCTGATATTAAATCATTTTTTCAATTAAAATTAAAAGTAATAAAAATTATGAGCTATATTTTGAATGTACATGAAGTTTTGCCAATTCAATCAATCCATGGGCTGCTGCACAAACTTCACTTCATTAGTGTGTCTAGAGACTGTGCAAGCTACACATTTTATGATGGAGAAGAAACCAGTCAACTTAATACCAGTTCTAATCCTCTTGATGGCAGGTTGATCTAATTAACATCTCTTAATTGGGTGAAATAATTTAAACCAAAACACAGCTTGATTCATACCATATTTAACTACAGACTTTTTTCATGGGATTCATGGAATCCTCTAAAGTTACCTTTCAATCCAATTATTACCCAGAAAGCCATTTCAAAGAGTATTTCATATGTACCAATCAAAACCTTTTTATAATTTTGGTGTTGGGGCCAGAAACTAAATCTTGTATTTTCATTCACTCAACAAACATTACTGAGACCACTAGATGATGCCTAAGAACATAAAAATTTAAAAGATAAAAATTCTTTCTCAGGCCCTGGCTGGCTTGGCTCAGTGGATAGAGCACCCACCTGTGGACTGAGGGGTCCCAGGTTTGATTCCGGCCAAGGACACATGCCTGGGTTGCGGGCTCGATCCCCAGTGCCCAGTAGGGGGTGGACAGGAGGAGCTGGGTCCAAAGTGCAGAAGGCAGCCAATCAATGATTCTCTCTCATCATTGATGTTTCTATCTCTCTCTCTTTCTCCCTTCCTTTCTGAAATCAATAAAGAAATGTATTTTTAAAAAATTTTTAAAAAAATTCTTGCTCTGACCGGTGTGTTCAGCAGTTAGTGCCTGGGCCACACACACAAGGGTCGCAGGTTTGATTTTGGTTAAGGGCACTTACCTGGGTTTCAAGTTAGATTCTGTCCTTGTTGTGGCCTGTGGCCAAGGCAACAAATCCATGTGTCTTTCTCACATTGATGTTTCTATCTCTCCCTCTCCCCCACTCCTTCCCTCCCTTCCTTCCACTCTCTCTGAAAATTCTCTGAAAAGCAATGGAAAAAATATCCTTGAGTGAGGATTAACAAAACAAACAAAAAAAAATTTTTTTAAAAAGATGAAATTCTTATCCACAGTTAATCCTCAGTAAGTGATACAGACAAGCAAAAAAAATACAGAATAAATACTTTATCTTTGCTATATATTGGCATATGTCAGTACAAAGAGATAAGCTAGTTCTTCCCAAATAGGGAGACTGGGTCAGAAAAGCTCCAAAGATGATGAAATGTTTGAGCCACATCTTCAAAAATGAGCAGTTTTCCAAGCAGATGAGGTTGGAGGCAATCTAGGCAGAGGAGAGCATGTACAAAGCATAGATGTGTGATCCAACACAAGTACGAGGTGGGACATAGGAAGAGGGCACAGGAAAATCTGCCACAGATCCATCAAATAACAAAGATTAATAAGTGACCAAGACTTAGCACCCACTATAAAGCAAGAGTATTTTCAGAGAACTAAGGAGAAAGGCACAAATTGCAGTCAACTGACGAGTGAATGGTCTCAGGAAGCACACAGTCATTTGTGAAGTAACATTTTGACAAGTTATATTCTTAACTCAGATAATAAACAGGTGCTTATGATGGGATTCTGTTGTGCATATAATCATACAAAATCTATTTTGTAATTCTGGGCTTTTAATGCATGGCACTAACAGAATCAAAGTATAAATTATTCTTATGATTTCAAGCAGCTCACCCTTTCACTTCTTTATAAACATCTAGTGACCTGGTGCACAAATTCATGCACATTAAAAGGAAATTAATTAGAAGAAATATTTTAATATTGCTATTTGCCCTTTATAATAGAAGTGTCAACCAAATTCACAATTGACTATGACAGATCAAAACACATATGTGTGATTTGGCGCCAGCGAGAGCTTTATATATATGGGTAAACTTGCTTAATTAGACCTGCTTTCTGATGTAGCTAAACTTTTTCCAGCCCAGTGAAGCACCCCAACTTCTCTTTCGGGTAATTGTCAGCAACACAGCAATAAATATCAACACAAAGCAGATTATTATTATAGATCACACAGAGAGAACAAAGAATAAATTATTTAACTGCAGCAGTGAGAAAATCTGAAGTCATTTTCAAGGTCTACCATTTCTTACTTCTTTTCAGTCAGGTCAAGTTTCTAAACTTTCTAAATCTCCATTTTCTGGCTAATGAAGAGAAAATAGGATCCCACCCAGTCTCCTACCTACTCCAGGACTTCTGTGAAGATCAAATGAAATGAGGCACGGGAAAACACTTCACAGACATTTGGTTACAGTGTGAAATGTTTGTACCTGGCTATAAAGAAAGATGTGTTCCTGGGCTGCAGAAACTGCAAGGAAGCTAGTTGCTAGGGAGAGGAAGCCTGGCGTTGCTACGTGACGTCATTGCCTGTGCCCACAGCCACCATTTCCAGGCTGGGCTGGGCTGTGGGCTGCATTTTGTGCCATTAGGTCTCAACAGCGTTGGCTGCGATTTGGTGGGTGGTCGCTTGGGGTGGTAGCGAGGCCTATGTCCCACTTGGGGGAAGCCAAGTGTTGCTTTGTGGGCACCAGGTCTGTGGTGCTGTTTCTCTGTAAATGGCCAGTGCACGTCAAGGCAGCTCCTGCATTGAGTGTCTACCCCCTGGTGGTAAGTGGGCATCATAGTGACCAGTCAGACACTTAGCACATTAGCCTTTTATATACAGATATATATAGATAGTGCTTAATGACAGGTTGTAGACAAATCTTTATATTCTCAAATGAAAATGCTATAAAATATATAAGGTAATTTATTAAATTCACTTCAAGTACAAAGATCCCCAAAATACCTAACAAAGAAGCACACCTTCTGAAACAGAGATCTTCCATGAAACAAAGAAGAGAGTGATGCATATTCATGGTGATACTACACTTTGAATATTTGCAGCAGCATTTCTCTAAGAGTTGCAGGACACATCATAAGTATGAAGAGAGTGGTCTGTGCTCCTATTTAGAGAGAAGTAAAGAGGTAACATTATATAATTCAAGAATTGTAAAGGATCTTAAACATCATCTATTCAACCTCTTCATTCTATATATGAAGAAACAGAATCAGAGAGGTTAAGTAGGTTGCCCACATCTCACACAGTGAGTCAGAGCTGAAACCAAGACTGTAACACAAGATCCCAGCTTCCAGTGTCTGGTGTGTTTGTTTTCACTGCACCCTCCTGGCCCATTCCAAAGGCCAAACTAAATCAGAAACAGACCTAAGAAGTCAGTTAAAAGTTGAGTCAACAATACAGTCATCCTCTTATCCCTCAGCCTGTGTCTTAAAATGCATTTACAGTGAGTGTGAAGAAGGGAGGGTCACTGTGAACAGCTATATACCAGTCACTTTGTTGGGTGCTGTCCATACAGTCACAACATAATGATGCAATCTTATTCTCTCATTATTTCATAGTCAGTCAGTAGACAGATATTTCTTAGGGGGATACTATGCACCAAAGACAGCTCTAGGCCCTAGATAACATACTGAACAAGACAGAGTATTTTCCTACATAGAATTACATTCCAGTTGGGGGGACTGATAATTGACAAGTCAAGTCAAGTAATGAATGCACAAGAGAATAGTAAGTTACTAGACAGAGAAATAAACTGAAATGATACAGTAGAAGTATGACAAGAGGGAAGGTGGGAGAGTGGGTACCACTTCATCTTATATGGTCAGGGAAGGCCTTCTCCAGATCTTCTCCTCACTAGTTGATAAGAAGGAATAAGACATCAGGCATGGCCCTTCACAGGCCTAGAACTTCATATCATAGGGGTGAAATCAAGTCACAAGTCAAGGCAGGGCACATGTGGAGGCACATGTCTGTTAAAATATCACCAACAGGATAAGAATGGGCTGAAAGTTCAAAAGAAATTGCAGTAAATAATTTGGGGCTGTTTTCTTTGGCTTTTATTAGGCGGAGCTACTTAATATGCAATGGTTTTCCCCTTGTGGCCTTCATTCCTCAAGGCTCCGATAATGTTTGATTGACCCCTTTCTTCTTTTTACATGACTCCTTTCTTATTTTAACTGGATATAACTGCTTCATAATTGATGGATTGAAGAAAAGTGATAGAAATAACTATCAAGATCCCCATTCTAATCACAAGCATTTCCTGGATCAAGATGGATAGGGCAGAAGGGTAGAAATGTGGGTCTAATGGGCTTTCAAATAAGCATAAACAGATTGAACCCAAAATGTGTTCAGTACCATTCAGACTTCTTAAGGGAAAACAGCAATGAGATGTTGGAATTAATTTGAGGCCTCTGACATTGACAGACTTGGAAGCAATACGTAGCTCAAAAAGTCAATCTGCTTTGAGGTTGTTAAAAGGAAACACTTGTTTGGAAAGAATTTTTAAGTATGAAAAAGAAAGACTATTTTCAGTGGAATTTGTGAGAGTAAACCTTACCACACACTGGGGGCTGAGAAAAGATGTATCACTGAGGGAACTGTGGTTCAGCTCCCAGAAGTTTTCATGCCCAGCACCCAATTGAGAAATTGTGTGCTCTGATTAATGTCTGCAATGTGCCAAATGACTCCACATTGAATCTCAGCCTTGCCATTCTTTTCTCCTCGCCCCAGCAGCCCCTAGTTTCTTCATTTTATGGTGATTTTGTACCCTTAAGAACCACACACCTTGAGTTTAACTGTTTCACAAATCACTTCCTCATTCTCCACGGGTAAGTACTGTGCATGTTCACACAGAACGCTGTATTTCTGTGCGAAGGTTCTGTTTGTATTCACTAGACCACACTTCTTGTAGCACATCCCAGACCAGGCTAAAGTCAGGTGAAGGGAGTCCATGCTTGAAGCAAGTTTGCCTCCTACATGACTGGGCTAGCTGTGACGTGTTTTATAACAGCTCTTCCTACTATTCTTTACTATCAGGGTGGACACTCAATCCTTTATTTGCCTTTTGGCGAGGTACTCAGGAACATTTTGGATCACTAGGGAAAGTTTACATACTTTTCTAGTTCATCATCTTGGTTAGCTTTTTCTATCACTGCACCAGCACCAGCATATCCTTTATGTGATTAACATGCGTTGAAAATGTCCAGTCATCTCAATGAGTCTGTGACACACCCTATGATACTGAGTTATAAGAGAAGCTGAAGTACATTTGGGAAGCCTCCATTGCAGATTGAAGGGTGTCTTCCTATTCTGAAACCTCTATTTCCTATTTCTTTGTTCTGTTAATCCAAAAAGACAAAACTCCCTTTTGCTTCTCAGTGAAAGCTCCTAATAATACATTCCATATGATCATTGCCCTTGGAATGGTTAATTTTCCACTTAAAAGTTAAGGCAACTTGACCTTCATAAAATTTTAAATATAAAAGATCTTTGCCCTTTGAAGAGATTAGAGACATAAATTTGGAAATGATTTTTATGGTGTGATAATAACAATAGCTATCTTCTGCTGATGGTTCTTCACCATGGTGATGGAGAAAAATTAAAAAATATTTTAGGTTAGATTTACAGTATTTAGATTTTAATATTTTTTAGACATAAAAATGATATTTCAGGTAATTACTGAAAATGGTCTCAGTTCAGTTCAACTTTTCCCATTGAAATAGAGGAAATTTTTAGATTGTGAGCTATACAGATGATGAAATACAATATGCTACAAAAAAGTATATAATTATAGAAATAACTAGAGGCCTGGTGCAGGGTGGGGGCTGGCTGGGTTGCCCTGAAGTGTGTCCCGGATCGGGGGGGGGTCCCACTGGGAGGGCTGGCCAGCCTGGGTGCGGGGGTGATGACTGTTTGCAGGCTGTCCACACCCCTTTCAGGGTGGGGGTCCCACCTGGGGGGCCTAGCCAGCCTGGGGGAGGGGGTGATGACTGGTTGCAGGCTGTCCACACCCCTTTCAGGGTGGGGGTCCCACCTGGGGGGCCTAGCCAGCCTGGGGGAGGGGGTGATGACTGGTTGCAGGCTGTCCACACCCCTTTCAGGGTGGGGGTCCCACCTGGGGGGCCTAGCCAGCCTGGGTGAGGGGCTGAGGGCCATTTTCATGCTGGCCACATCCCCTTCAGAGTTGGGGGTCCTGCTGCGGTGCCTGGCTAGTCTGGGTAAGGGGCTGATGGCTGTTTGCAGGCTGGCCACAGCCCCCAGCCACCTAAGCTCCCAGTGGAGGCTGGCTGGAAACAGGTATCTGGGATTTATTTATCTTCTATAATTGAAACTTTGTTGCCTTGAGCAGAGGCCACAGCCTGCCAGGGCGGATGGGTAGCTTGGCTTCCTCCATCACTTGGGCAACCAAGCCTCCTGCTTGCTCCAGCTCCGTGGCTGCCTGCAGCCATCTTGGCTGGGTTAATTTGCATATAGTCACTCTGATTGGATGGTGGGTGTGGCTTGGGGCATAGCAGAGGTATGGTCAATTTGCATGTTTCTCTTTTATTAGATTAGATATCAATCTCCTAGAGTTTTAAAGCTTAGCAGATTGTATATTTTAAATTTTCATAGCTCACCTTATAATCTAATTTTCTCATTTCAGATCTTCTGTATCAAAGATATGAAATTAAGAAGCAAGATTTTATATAGCTATATATATTTTATAACATACATGTAGTAAATTGCATGTTTTGTTTCATTGAACATAGTGATACACTGTGCACAATTAATGAATATACTAGAGGCCTGATGCACAAAATTCATGCAAGGGCTTTGGCCCCTGCCCCCGCCTGCTGCCACAGCCCTTGCCTGCCAATGCAGCAGCTGGGGCCTATGTGGTGGCCCCCGTCCACCACCGCTGCCATGGTGGGGGGCCTCTGTTGCCTCTCCCACGGCCTCCACATACTGCAGCTTTGTCTGAAAGTAAAGACGTACAGAAGGACCTTCAATCTAATTAGAATATTACACTTTTATTATTATAGATAGTCAAACCTCATTATTCACAGATTCCATACCTGCAAATTCCCCTACTTGCTACATTTATTTGAGACCCCCAAAGCAATATTCACAGCACATCTATAGTCATTTGCAGACATGAGGAGTTGTGAAAATTTTGGATTGTCTGATGCACACATTTCCAGCTGGAGTCCAATAAGGTGACACTTTATCTTCTTGTTCAGCCTTTACAATATAAACAAGTGTCCTTTTCACAGTATTTTTAGTGTCATGGTTTTTTTTTTTTCATTTTTGTACTTTTTATTGGCTATTTCACTGTTTAAAAGGCCTCCAAACATAGTGCTGAAGTGTTGTCTAGTGCTCCTAAGTGCAAAAAGGCTCTGATGTGCCCTACAGGGAATGTACCAAGAGCCAAGCGCAGTTCACAGAGGCTGCATCCCACAGGAGCTATAACAGGACTGAGGTGTGCACTTCGTGGCCAGGTTACCTCACCTGACTGAAGCAAGATGAGAAGGGAGAGGTAAGAGGAGAACCAAAAGGGTCAGAAAGTGAGCGGGGCAGAGATTCAAAGGGAAGACAGGAAGGCAAGGTCTGAGGGATGTCTATGTGGGGATTAAAGAGTTTGTGGAATAATTAGATGTGGAGATCATGATCTCTGCCCTGGATGGAAAGATGAGAGCAACTAAAGTCCTGACAGGAAGTGAACAATGCTAATGGCTACCTGAAGAACCTCTGAGGGTGGTAAACAAAGTAATCTCCAAGGACATTCCATTTCTTGGGTGACTGATGATAGAATGATAAGGAAGAATAGTACAGGTTGGCAGATCAGCTTTGTTCATTTTTATTGGAATTCTTGCTTGACATCAGAGTCCTTAAAAGACACAAATGTCTTTTGGGGACCACAGTTTCCCCAGTCTCTAGCAGTATAGTAGTGTTTAATAATATAATATGTCTTTTTACTTTCTTAAGCTGTAACAAAAAAAATGATACAAATATATTTTCTATTGCTTGTTTATCACCAATGATTACATCAGTAAAGTCTTTTAACTTTTATTATAAAACTTCTCAATCATACACAAAATAATAAAATCACCCACTAAACTCTTATGTACTTATTGCCTTGTTTCAGTAATTTTCAACACTTTAGCCCAGATTTTTCATCCTTTTATTTGGCTAACAGAGCTTTCATATATTTTTTCATTTAACAACTATTTTATTGAGAAACTATTATGTCAGGTACTTTTCAAGTACTAGAGATACATGAGTCAGGTTGGGGTGAAATAAGGAAAGAAGTGTCTGCTGTGAGGAGCTTGCATCCTAAGAAGACAAATAATAGCTATTTTATTGATAGACATGGGCCATCACTGTTCCGGACACTTTGATTATTTCATTTAATCCTCACAACAAAACAGTGAGGTAGGGCTCTTATTCTCTTTAGGCTGATGAGGAAATTGTAATACAGAGAGTTAGGTAACTTGCCCAAGATCACACAGCTATCAAATATAGATGGGGTTCAGATTGGCTCTGTGCCTTTAACCTCCACGCACACTGCTACTCTATGCCTCAGGAAGTCCCACCTCTTTCAAAAGTCACTTGTATGCAGAATGTTGAGCGTCTCTGAGTTCTCTGACATGATAAGAACTACAACAACTGAGTAGATGTTAGCTACGTAAACCTTTTTCTTCATTTATATTGACCTCATGGAATCTTTAGATTAAAAAGTTGTGGTCATTTGTCCTTGTTGGTCCTATCCTCTTAAAAGACATGTTCTTGTGTAGATTCCAATTCAAATATTATAGCAAATTAGAATACTTTTTTTAAATTATCAAAACCCTACATTTTCTACCCCAATATTAAGAACAGTTAATGTTTATTGAGCCTTGCTATGTGCCAGGCACTGAGCTAAGTACTTTGGGTACCTTCACATAGAACTCATTACAACTCAATAAGAGAATTATTATCCCCATGCTTCAGGTGGACAAATAGAGGCACAGATTATATAAACTACCCAAGTTCATGTGACCAGTAGTGGCAGAGCCAGAACTTGTCCTTATTCTACATTCTTAACTAAACTACCCTCCCCACTACCACCACCGCCACATCCACCTTAGAGGAATTCTCTATAAAATCCAGAACTCTTTTGATGGTTCAGTAAAAATATTTTACAAGTACTATATAATAATTTTTTAAAAAAACAAAGTTTTGCAGCTTTGTATCCTCCCACTCTACATTTCAAATTTCATTAAAAACTTGAGTTAGTTCTCTAAAAAGCCCTGGAAGTATTAACTTTTGAATGAATTATCTCATACTATTTTATCATTTAAGACTGCGGCAAACCAACACATGTGAAGTTCTTATGATTAGGCCACACTCTCATATTAAAGGTGTCTGAAAAGACAGCAAAGGGACCCAGAACCAGGACTGAAATCACATACTGAGGAAAACAACCTGTAAGGTAGATCCCATTTTAAGCCATAAATCATCAAAATAAGGACTAGTAGAGTGCTTAGCACATAAAAGATGCTTGCCAGGTTTGACTTAAATAATTCAAGTCATGTGTGAATAAGTCAGACACTCATTTTGAAAAGTAGCCTTAAAATCCCATAACAAGCAATTTATGTTATTGAGAAGGTGGGGCTGTTTAACATGTTTCACTGGGTAATTGAACCTCCACCCTGGGTTAGATGTACCTATTGGATGCTCTTATAAATCTCTGCACATTTTGTAATAATTTGTCCACATTCCTTCCCAAGAAAGCTATAGGTTCCATGAAGGTAAAGATTTCTAGATCACGTTCACTGCTGTATTTCTAGGGCTCCACATAGTGCCACATTAATACAAGATAGATTGAATAGGTTTCATTGTAATGAGTGAAATAACGAATAAATGAATGAAAGAATGAAATACGCATTCTAGTGCTAGATAGAACAATAAGAGCTATGCAATTCATTCTGGAACCATCTTTCATCAAGCCACAAGAAAGTTCAAGTACTTATATTAACACAGTCAGGCTTTCTTCAGCCAGGAGTTCTCACTGCTGTTCTATCTTCCTCTCCTTATTCCTTTCCTCTTTCTATTTTTTGTCTTGAGCTCATCTGTTTTGGTCGTAGTGTTCTTTCTTAAATCACCTTAACTCTTCTTTATTTAAAAAAAAATAGAGCTTAATTAATGAATACCTATAAATACTGCACAGTAACTTATGATGAGTAACATGAATCCAAATTTGCCTACTACAGAATTCTCTATGCATAAAGAAATGTTCCAAATATTTATTTCTGGCCAAAGACTTGTGTATTATTTTGACTTTCCCAGAGAGTTACCTGTATGTTATTGAATTTTTCACATGTAGCTAGATGATTTGCACACTGATGATTTGGGAATTACATTAACCCTAAATTGACCCTTTTCTGTCTAAAATTAAAATTTGCGCTATCCCAAAACATTAGGAAATCTAATGCCCCTGAGTGTTTGCATTAAAGTCATAACACAAGAGCTTAGCATACATAGGACTCATCTCTGATTTCCTGGAATTATTTTGAATCTATAAAATGAAAAAGGGGGGGGGGGGAGAAAGAGGAAATATGGCAAAAAGGCATCAAGCTTTCTGGGTATTTCTCAACATTACTGGCACCTTCTTTTCATTCCTTTCAATGAAACCATTGGACTCTGAAGTGCAGTGCAGAGATGGTGTTAGAGAGCACTCTGGGTTGGAATCTGCCCTCCCTAGCCACTTATTCTGCCTGGCCCGGGTTCAGGAAAAAATCCACATCTATGGCCAACAAGTAAAAATTCACCTGACTCAGTTGCTATACTTCCAGCCATCTCCAGATGAAACTAGACCTTTGGATCACGAGTCTACAATATTTCTCATCCCTGCTATTTTGAAGGATGCTAATAACAGGCTCATTAATAGAGACCCAAGGTCTGGACACAAACCTGTGAAGGAGATTATTTGATTCTGAGAATGCCATGTAATAGGAAGGGTGCTGTGCTCAGTCTGAGATACAGGTCTTAAGCCCAGTTCTATCACTAACTCGTGTGACAGAGATGGGTTCCTTTATCTGTCTGCACTAGAGAAAAGGGAAACCTACCCTGCCAACTCATATCTTGTGAAAACAAATCAGCAGATGACTTAGTACAGTACTTTGAAAAGTTAAAGCACCTTGCAAATGAATACAATAATATCTAACACCCTCCCATGTCCCCTTTCCGAAATGCATTGGGTTTGTTGTTGTTTTTGTCTTTGTTTTTGTTTTTTGCTAAGACCCTCCAGAAAGCCCTCAGGCAATGAACAAAACCTTTCCTTCAGCACATCAGTAATCTCCCAGGGTGTAGCTGGGGAAGGAAAAAAAAAACTCCACTATATTAATGGCCTATTCTTCCTCCTTCTTTTTCTCTTAACAAAAAGAAAAATAGCAAAAACTACAACTGTCACTATAGAGAATTATATCAAATATTCGTTTTGCATTGTCTCATTTGACTCCATGAACAAACCTTCGGTAAGAATCGGTTGCCTCATTTTAATATCAGTAAGTATCATTTTACCAATTACTAATCAATTATCAATCAGTAAATATCAGTAGCCCCATTTTACCCATGATACTGAAAATGAGTTTAAGTTACTTGCCCCACTAAAATATCCAGGGACTCCCAAACTCCAGTGTTGAGAGGTAGAAATCCCTTCAGGTCAGAATTTCAAGCATTGTGGGAAGTTAGTCAGAAAAAGTATTTTTGTTTGAGGATCCAGAGACTAGCTTTTCTAAATTATCCTTCAAACCTCCTTCAGGGAGCACTTATGAAAATAAGTCGGTTCCGGAGTTCTCACCCAAATCTCTCTCAATTTAGAGAGCCCTGGATTACAAAACAAAAAAAGTATCTAGTGCTATTTACAAAGAGGAGAGACACACGAGAAAGAAGCATGTCAAAGTATGCACAAAGAAGTTTTCACTTCACCACCCGGCATATTTAAAGTGACCACGTAATTGTCATTTAACAGTCCAGCCTGTGGTATAAAATGTCAGCAACTTTAACAGTTTTGAAAACTGAGCAAAAGAGAGACAGAGAGAGAAAAGTCTGCTGTTTACACCCACACAGTATTGTACACATGACTTGAGCACCCCGAAAATTCCCCTAAGCATTTTTATCTTTACATATCATTTGTATCACTTCACAATTTAGTCAGCCAAACCATATCCTTTTCCAGCTTTAGTAAATTGCCTTTTGAAAAACTGCAACAGACAAAATATCACGTAGTCTCCAAGTTGTAATCTCTACCCTGTTTTTCTACCAAGATGAGTAAGATTTTCCTATTTAGCTTTTTTAAGTACATAACCAGCAGATGTATATAACATACGATTGTCACCATTAGTATATTTACTTACTCTCTTCTTGCATTGTATTGAGTTTTATCACTACCTGGATTACAGCACTTGTAAACTGTAGTAATGAAATTACTGTGCAAGAGTATATTGGTTGAAAAAGGAGGTGATTTTTGCCCTTTCTAACTCTAATTATGATGGATAAAGCCTTAGCTATATTTTGGGAGACAATATAATCAAAAAGTGCAAAATGCTTGTCACTTTTACCAAATTTATTGTCAACATTTAAATAAATCCTTTAATACACTATGGAGAAGCCAAACTTTATAAACCACCACAAAAATGTTTAAGCTTAATTCATTTTAGCCAGTCAAATAAGAAATCAGCTCACCTTTCTGTATTGTAAAAAGAGTTTGTTAATATTGAAGAGGATACATTAACTAAAACGTTACTCATCAAGCTAATATTAAACTGATGTTCAATAGTTATTCAAGAATATATTTAAAACCAAGATTAGAAATAGAAAAATAAGGACAAAATTCCTGGTGACCCTATACCCATTAAGGTTGTTAACACATTAGAAAGGCGTTTGTCATATAAATACGTACAGTGCTTTGCCAAACTAATGAAACTGTTGGCATAGGACACACACGCACACCTGGAAAGACTAGAAGCCACTGGCAAAATAAAGCAGTAATTATCTAAGAAGAGCAGTAGAAACATAACACTGATACCTGGTGCCTAACAGTGACAGGAACTCCGTATTTGTTCATGGATATGGCTGGATTGTAACCTAATATAAATTTCTCAGGGAGAACTGTAAAAATGCTGAACATCAAAGGCAAAAGTGTTGAACATTTTTCACATCTCAGTTTTGTTTTATTTGTTTTTAACAAATTTCCTCTTGAAATTAATATAGTATTTCTTGAGATTAGTGTAACACAAGTTGCTGAGTTAATTTTCACATCCTAAGGTTTATGAGTTTTACTTTCAGTTTTTACCTATGAGATGCATGTTTAATCAATACACATTTAATTCACACAATTCTCTACAGGGTCAAGTGCTTTCAAAATGATTGTACTCTGTATTTGTAGAGCACTTTAGTGTTTTAAATCATTTTTCTTTTTGCTTCTTTGTTTGGTTGTTTTATTTATTTCAGACAGAGGAAGAGAGAGAGATAGAAACATCAATGATGAGAATCATTGATCATCTGCCTTCTACACATCCCCTTCTGGGGATTGAGCCCTGACTGGGAATCAAACCAGTGACCTCTTGGTTCATGAGTTGACACTCAACCACTGAGCCACACTGGCCAGGCAGTTTTCAATCATTTTCATTCCCTTTATCTCATTTAATGCAAACAACAACCATGGGAGTAAACACACACGCGCGTGCGCACAAACACACATCAAAAAAACAGCTGCATTGTCCCCATTTTACAACTGGAAAACTAGCTCACAGAAGTCAAAGTGTCTGGGCCAATGTCACAGAACTGAGTGACAAAACTAGGACTAGAATCCAAGCCTTCCAGATTTCCTTCAACGTGCCACCCATACATAGTCAGCACAACAAAACTACAACCATACCATTAATCACACAGAAACTATTTCTACTGTCTTCATTCATTGAACAGGTATCTATTCACTACCTATACATATGCTAGACACTGAACTAGAAAGACAAAGAATAGTTCAACAACTCTGAATGCTTTTCCAGGACTTTTGTCTAACTCTTTTCTTTCTTCTCCCTGAGGAGCCTACTGAGCCTTAGTTCCCCTGTGATCCCTGAAAACCAGCTCACCCCTACCTCAGTTTCTCCTACAGTGGCCTAAGTGAGGCCATAATTTGAACAGATGTTTCAATATAGTAAATAATAGGGTAATGATAGAAAGTGTCAGAAAAGTATCACAACACCTTACATAAAAGAATTTTTAAAAATTGATCCTAATATATAAATAGGGTATGAAACAGATCACCTCAAAGGTATTGACAGCTCTAGATAGGTCATCCAAACAAAAAATCGATGAGGAAATATCAGCCTTAAATGACACATTAAACCAAATGAGCATAATCAACATTTACAGAGCTTTCTATCTCAAAATGACAGAGTATACATTTTTCTCAAGTGCACAAAGAACAGTCACAAGGATAGACTATATGTTGGGGCTCAGGCTTAGTCTCAATACACTTTAAAAGACTACAATCATATCAAAAAGAAAGCTGGGAAAACCACAAATATGTGGAGATTAAAAAACATGCCACTGAATAATTACTCAGTAAAAAAAATAAAGGGAGAAATCAAAAGATACATAGAGACAAATGAGAATGACAATAGGACATAACATTTTTAGGGTGTAGCAAAAGCGGTATAAAGAGGGAAGTTTACAGCATTACAGACCTACCTCAAGAAACAAGAAAAATCTCACATAAACAATGCAACAGTCATCCTAAAGAACTAGAAAAATAAGAAAAAATGAAGCCCAAAGTCAGCAGAAAGAAGGAAATAATAAAAATTACAGAAGAATTAAATGAGATAGAGAACAAAAAGACAATTTAAAATTAATTTTTTAAGAGCTTGTTCTTTTAAAAGATAAATAAAATTGACAAACCTATGGCTAGATCACCAAAGAAAAAAGTGAAAAGATTCAAATAAATAAAATTAGAAATGAAAGAGAAGTTGCTATGGACACCACAGTAATACAACAGAATATACAAGAATGCCATGAAAGGCTATCTACCATGAAATTTAATAATCTGGAAGAAATGAACAAATTCTTTAAAATATATAACCTTCCTGGACTGAACCAACTGGAAGAACTGGAAAACAAATAAGCTGATGAATAATAAGGAAGTTGAAACCATATCAAAAACCTCCCTAAAAACAAAAGTCCAGAACCAAGTGGTTTCATTGGTCAACCTGATGGAATGTTTGGTGAATGCTATCAAATATTCAAAGACAACTTAATACCTATCCTTCTCAAACTCTTCCAAAAAATTGAAGAAGAGACAATACTTCCTAACTCATTTTCTGAGGACAACATTACCCTGCTACCAAAACCAAGCAAAGACAACATAAAGAAAATTGTAGGCCAATATCTGTGACGAACTTAAATGCAAAAATCCTAAACAAAATACGAACAAATCAAATACAACAATGCATTAAAAAGATAATATATCATAATTAAGAGGTTCATTCCAGAGATGTAAGTATGGCTCAACTTATGCAAAGCAATGACTGTGATACACCTCATTAAAATAAGAGATAAGAAGTATATGATCGTATGAATAGGTGCAAAAAAAAAGCATTTGACAAGATACAATACCCACTTATGATTAAAAGCTCAATAAAATGGCACAGTAGAAAAATAGCTCAACATAATAAAGGCCTCATGTGACAACCCTTCAGTTAATATCATATTCAATGGTGAAAAACTAAAAGCTTTTGTTCTAAGATCAGGAACAAGATATCCTCTCACCATTGTTATTCAACATAGTATTGGAAATCCTAGCCAGAGCAATAGAAAAAAAGGAAGAAATAAAAGGCATCCTAACTGGGAATAAAAAAGTAAAACGGTCACTATCTGCATATGACATGATTCTATATATAGAAAACTTTAAAAGCTCCACCAAAAGATTATTAGAAACAATAAATAAATATAGTAAAGTCACAGAATATTAAAAAATTAACAAAAATATGTTGTATTCTTATAATCAAATAATAAAATATCAGGAAAAGAAATGAAGAAAACATCTCATTTGCAATAGCAACAAAAAAAGATAAAATATCCATGAACAAAAGAAGTGAAAGATCTATACACTGAAAATTATAAGATAATGTTGAAAGAAATTAAAGAAAACACAAAGAAATAGAAAGATATTCCATGTTCATGGATCAGAATTAACATAGTTAAAATGGGCATATTACCTAAAGCAATATACAATACAATCCCCTCAAAATCCCAATAGCATTTTTCAAAGAAATAGAACAAATCTTCAAATTTGCATGAAACCACAAAAGCCCCTGAATAGCCAAAGCAATTCTGAGAAAAAGAACAAAGCAGAAGGTATCACACTCCCTGACTTCAAATTATATTACAAAGCTGCAATAACCAAAACAGTAAAGTATTAGCAGAAAAAGAAACACAAGAGACCAATGGAACAGAATTGAAAGCTTAGAAATAAACCCATACAAACATGGGCAGCTAATTTTCAAAAAAGGAGCCAAAAAAATACAAAGAAGAAATGAAAGCCTCTTTAATAAATGATATTAGGAAAATTGGAAAGCCCAATGCAAAAGAATGAAACAACACCATACACAAAAATTAACTCAAAGTGGATTAAAGACTTGAATATAAGACCTGAAACAATAAAACACATAGAAGAAAACATAAATACTAAACTTATGGACCTTGGTCTCAGAGGGTCTTTTGTGAATTTGACTCCAGATGCAAAACAAGTAAAAGTAAAAATAAACAAATAGTACTACATCAAATTAAAAAGATTCTGCACAGCACAAGAAACCTTCAATAAAACAAAAAGGCAACCAACCAAATAGAAGAAGATAATTGTAAATGATACTTCCAATACGGGGCTAATATCCAAAATAGACAAAGAACTCATACAACGTAACAACCACAAAATAATCCAATTAAGATATGAGCAGAGGACCTGAACACTCTTCCCAAGAAGACGTGCAGATGGCCAATAGATAGATGAAAAGATGCTCAACTTCATTAGGAGTATTTGTATAAGGGAAATACAAATCAAAACCATAATGAGATACCACCTCATACCTGTTAGAATGATTACTATCAATAAGATAGGAAATAACAAATATTGGAGAGGACGTGGAGAAAAGGGACTCCTCCACACTGCAGGTGAGAATGTAAATTGGTGCAGCCAATATGGAAAACAGTATGAAGGTTCCTCAAAAAATTAAGAATAGAACTACCAAATGACCAGTCTTTTTGGGGGGGGGGGTATCTACCTGAATATTATGAAAACACTTATTCATAAAGATATATGTTCCCCTATGTTCACTGCACTATTATTTATAATAACCAATACATGGAAAACAACCTAAGTATCCTTTTACAGATGATCAGATAAAGATGTGGTATATATGTGCAGTGAAATACTACTCAGCCATAAAATAATAATGCAATATTGACATTTGCAACAACATGGATTGATCTTGAGACTATCATGCTAAGTGAAATGTCAGACAAAAAAGGACAAGAATCGTATGATTTACTCATATGTGGGTTATTAAAGAGAAAACAACGAACAAACAAGCAAACTCAAAGACATAGACAATGGTGATTACTAGAGGGGAGAAGGGGTGGTGAGAAGATAAAAAGGAAAAAGTGGGTCAAGTATATGGTGACAGAAGGAGACGACTCTCAGTGGTAAGCATACAATGCAATATACAGATGTTGTATTATAGAAATGTACACCTACAACTTATATGCTATTAACCAATGATACCCCTATAAATTTAATTAACAGTTTTTAAAACTGACACTAATTTGTTTTATTTTTTTAAAAGATTTCAATTTTTAGAGTAGTTTTAGGTTCATAGCAAAATTGAGTGGAAGAGATTTCCCATGTCCCCATACATGCATTGCCTCCCCCCATTATCAACATTTTCCACTGCAGTGATACATTTATTATAATCCATATACCTATATTAACACATCATCACTGAGACTCTATATTTAAATTAGGGTTCACTCTTGGTGTTATACATTCTATCGTTTTGACAAATGTGGAATGGCATGTATATACCATTAATACAGAGTATTTTCATTGCCTAAAAATCCTGTGTGCTCCACCTATTCATTCCCCTTTCACTCCCAAACCCCTGATAGCCACTGATATTTTTCATTGTCTTCATAGTCTTGCCTTTTCCATAATGTTATACATTGGAATCATAGCATATGTAGCCTTCAGGTCGGCTTCTTTCACTTAGTAATATGCATGATGTCTTTTCATGGCTTGATAACTCATTTCTTTTTAGTGCTGAATAATATTCCATTGTATGGTTGTAACATAGTTTGCTTATCCATTCATCTACTGAGAACATCATTGTTGCATCCAAATTTGGCAATTATGAATAAAGCTGCTATAAATATTCATGTCCATGTTTTATGTGGGCATAAGTTCTCATTTCCTTTGAGTAAATACTAAGGAGCATGATTGCTGGATTGTATGGTAAGAGTATGTTTACTTTTGTAAGAAACTGTCAGACTGTCTTCCAAAGTGGCTGGACCACACCAGCAATGAATGAGAGTTCCTATTGCTCCACATCCTTGTCAGTCAGCATTTGTTGCCAGTGTTTTGGATTTTGGCCATTCTGATATGTATGTAGTGATATCTTCTTTTTTCTTTTTCTTTTTTGCCTTTGTTCCTTGATATCTTCTTTTAATTTGCATTTCTCTGATGACTTAGGATGATGTGGAACAACTTTTTATATGCTTATCTGCCATCTGTATATCTTTTGTGAGGTGTCTGTTAAGGTCTTTGATCCATTTTTAAGTCTGGTTTGTTATCCTGTTTTTAAGTTTTGAGAGTTCTTTGTATATGTTAGTTAACAGTTCTTTATCAGATATATCTTTTGCAAATATTTTCTTCCAGTGTGTGGCATGTCTTAATTCTCTTTACAGTGTCTTTTCACAGAACAGAAATTTCTAATTTTAATTAAGCCTAGATTATCAATTATTTCTTTCATGGATCATACCTTTGGTGTCATAGCTAAAAGTCATCACCAAACACAGATCATCTGGATTTTATCCTGTTAATGTCAATGGGCTCTGTAGTAATGTAGTAAACGTATCTTTCCCTAGCTTTTAACCCCACTAACATTCTGTAAGACCAGGTTAAATTCTCCAACTGGACCCTACAAACCCCCTTCATAAAAATTCCACCCATTTGTCTCTGTTTTCTGTCTATCTTGTTACTGGACAGTAAATTCTTCTAAGATAAAAACCACATCTTTTTATTCTTGTTCAAATCCCTAGCAGATTCCACAGGCCTAGCCTATCATAAGTGCTAATTGGGGTTTTGGGCCAGTTGTGGAAACTTGAGCAAGTCATGTCTTCTCTTTGAACTTCAGTTCCTTCATTTATCAACTCACAGATTTGAACTATCTCTATAGTCAAAATATCTAACTGTGTGTATGGCTAGCAGTTCCCAAAAGGAAATGGGTTGAGATGAAGCATGCTCAACATAGGGCAGAACCAGAGGCCCTGCCCCAACCTTTATTGTGCAACACCAGTCTCCAGGGGACACCTGATATGAGATCTGAAGGACAGACAGAGGATGCAGGACCCAATGTGAAAAAACCAAATTGGGAATTAGGAGACCTGGTTCCAGCACTGGTTCTGCTAGTCCAATCTGTGACTAAGAGGAAATCACTGTGGGCCTCATATTTCCTTGTCCATAAAATGACTGGATGAGCACTAAGAGATCTAAGATCTCTTTTTTTCTCCTCGGAGCCAAAAGTTGCTCCGTCAGAGCTATGCTGACCATAAAAGAGACTTGAGCCCATTATTATTGCTAATATTCCCATGGTCTCCTGAGCTCCAGATCTGCACATTTTTATAGGGATATGGATGGGAGGTTGAATCAATCAGAAAAAAACTCAGTTTCTTCTAACCCAGACCATATTAGACTACCAAGAAAAAAAAAAAAAGTAAAGGTTTTCAGTAGGGAAAATTTGAAACATCGATATTGTAACTCCCCAAGCTGGAATAAATGCACTTTTCAGTTTTGCATCTGTGTTGTCACTGAGGAGTTATTCTACTATGTCTGTGTTTTAACATCTGTCAGCTAAATCAGAGACTTAACTGCAAAAATTGTAGGGCTCAGAAGCACCATGTGGTTTTGACACTCCCTGGGTGACACAGGGTCAAGAAAGCAATAAATGAATTGCCATGAGAGCCAATATAACATTTTCTTCAGTAACACAGCTTTTTATTTGTTCCAAAAAGTTTTTGCTCCAAATAACATATACCCATTTTCTCCAGAACCATATTTGGAGATTTCAAAAGAGCAGTCCATAAAAACTAGAAGCATCTGGGATGAACAAATGGCTTTCTTTCTTTTCTTAAGAATGTCATGTCTCTAAGCATAACAGAACTGATATTGTTCATCAGAATCTACTCCAGGTATGTGGAGTATTACCTTGAAACAACATATGTGTGCTTTGTTATCTAGTATTACAAGTACCCTAGCCATGTGGGCACACATTAGTATAGACATGCTTCCTATAGTCCTACTGCTTTAACAAAGGTTAGTCCTTCAACTTCCTCTGTTTTGTACATAAAGAAATTTTATTAGGAGGCAGTGAAGTAACCCATCAGCTCAAACAGCCTGACTTACATTAACACTAGGATTTGAAATCACAAAATTCTCAAGATTCATATAAAAATTGAGTTACCAAATCACTCTCACTCACAAGTCAGAAAGGCAGTATCAATGTTTGAGAATACCAGGTGGCCCATCAGCAAATCCACAAAGCAAGTCTTCCTCTAGGGTAGTATTTCCTTCGCTAAAGGGGCCTACATTTTTTAGTACTACCTACTAATTCCAAGCGGGATCTTTTGACTCTAAATGTGATAGCTAAGGCCGTATGGAAAGAATAGCCAATTTCTATACCACATTTCCATTTAGATTTCTGCTTCAAAAGCTAATGTTCACCAAAATGAGGGTTTCTGAGTTCCTTTGCTTTTCACAAGTTTTTAACTCCACACCCAGTAGACACATCAGAAGGCCTCACTTAAATGCTTATTCTATATTAACCAGAAACATGCATGTTTTCTTTCTCTTCCCTGTCCTTAGACAGCAGCTAACGACCAGAAAGATCAAACAACTGGTCGCCATGAGGCGGCATTGACCACTTCTTGGTCCTTCCCCCGCCCCCCAGCCCGCGAGTGGGGGTGGGGCGGGACAGGGGACTGGCGACTGGTAAGCAGGCTGAACTGCTGATCTCTTGGTCCCTCTCCCCTGGCCTGCAGGATCCAATGGATCAGTGATGGTGAACTGGGGAATCAGGGTGGGTGGTGGGAGGACAGGTCTGGCTTCAGGCTGTTGGGATCACCAGCTCATCGGGCTGCTCATCGGGCTGATGGAACGTGCTCACAGCTCGAGGCCGCTCATGCAGGGGCAGGTTGATTGTGGACGCCCCGCAGACTCCATCAGCATCTCAAGCCCCAGCTGCAGTGGCCGCAGCGGCGGTGCCTGCGTGAGCGGCCCCGAATGGGCAGCATGTTTCATCAGCAGCCGGCCCAGTGCATGCACATGGAGGTGAAGTCTCCAGCACTTACTTTCCTGCAGGCCTGAGCCCTGGGCCTGGGATAAGCTGGTGATCCCAATGGCCTGACAGCCCGCTGGCGGAGGCGGCGTTAGGCCTGGGTTCTGGTGAACGGGCAGAAGATGGCCCTGATTGCAGGAGGCTAGGCCTAGGGACCCTACCCACACCATTTAATCATGTGCTGGGCCTCTAGTCTATACTAATAAAAGAGTAATATACTAATTAGACTGGACATCCTTCCGGACAAAGCCATGGTGGTGGGGCCGAGGCAGAGGCAGTTGGGGGCAATCAGGCCAGCAGGGGAGGGCAGTTAGGGGCAACCATGCTGGAAGGGGAGGGCAGGTGGGGAAATCAGGCTGGCAGGGGAGAGCAGTTAGGGGGGACCAGGCCGGCAGGGGAAGGCAGTTAGGGGCATCAGGCAGGCAGGCAGGTGAGCAGTTAGGAGCCAGCGATCCAGGATTGCAAGAAGAATGTCAAAGTGGTCCCGGTTTGGAGAGGGTACAGGCCAGGCTGAGGGACCCCCCTACTCCACTGCACGAATCTCATGCACTGGTCCTCTAGTTTGATATACAATTGTTCATATTTAGTTCTTACTATAATGCATCCACTATTGTAAGCTCTATACATGTATATCCTCATTTAATCCTCAAAACAACCTTATGGGGTAAGTACAATTTTGTCATCCCAAAACAACCTTATGAGGTAAGTACAATTTTGTCATCCCATTTTTTAGACATAGAAGCCAAAAGCATGAAAAGGTTAAGTTATTCAAGGTTAAGTAACTCAATAAGGTAATATCTGATGGAGTCAGGATTCAAACTCAGGCTTTCCTGTACTAATAAGTAAGCTCCATGAGAACAGACTTATTTTATTCTCTGCTGTGTTCACAGCCATCTACATGATACTTGGTGTCATGTATATACTCAATAAATATTTATTGAATGAATACACTACATCCTCAAACCAAGAGAATGACCTGGCATCACAAGCACCAACTTGAACCAAGAGTAAGTTGCTTAGAGAAGCATTTTGGAAGAGAACTCTTCATGCAACATCTGGGCTTTGCATAATGCAAAAGCCCCTTGTGTCTGCCTGAAAAGAGCTGGGAGAAATCCTTCTGACCTATTTCTTACAAGCTACTGCCTGTGCCCCCTTCTCCCAGGCCACCCTGATTAGGTCACTGCTGAAATTGGGTCAGTGTTTAAACACCACAGTCATCTTATAATGCTTTAATCATTCAAGTTTACTCAATCATCAGCACATTAAAGAAAGAAACTGCTATTCCAAATCACAACACCCAGAATCTCCTTTAGATCTGTCTATGGAATCATATTAAGACACAGATTTAGAGTTTGCCTTTAGTTTATCACAAAGGAACTCTTCCAGAACTTGACTGGAGCACATGAGGCCTCACTCCTCCACTCTCCACCCTTCATCACAGGGCCACCTAATTCCTGTCTTCTGCCTCTCTCTAAGGCTCCTTCCTAAATTAAAATTTTGGCTTACCCAGACTCTAATGCCTATTTAAAATAAAACCTAAATTACTACCTTATGTTTGGGGTAAGTCAACACTACGTCTGGCATCTCTCATTTCTGCAGGAGATTTGAACAACCCACCCGGCACAAGTGGAAAATTGGTCTTGCATCACATACTCTGTTGGGATCACCACATTTGGAATTCTAGTTTATTCTCCCACAGAGTCAAATTTAGCCCAACCCTAGAGCACAGTTCTGTGCACTTTGACATTCAAAATAATATTTGCTAAAAAGTGTGGGGGTTCGCAGGCAACTTGAGCTGCAGCAAAAGGCATGTTATTACTGACTCAACTCCTACATGGGTCCTATCTTAATCATCAGGCAACTGGTCACAGTCTTGGTTTGGTTTCACAACCTCCTCCTTTTTTTTCAGTTCAACCTCAGAAGACACAGGTATGTTTTGTGGAGTTGTTGTTTTGCTTTGTGAAAGCCTAAGAGTAAGCTATAATGGTCATAGTATTTTCTTTTAAGGAAATCTCACCAGAAATGAGACAAAGCTTATATGAAGGCAAATATGCCTTGGATAAATAGAAATAATGTGGTTGTCTCCAAAGTAGCCAGAACTGAAGAAGGAAGTGGCAATCTTTAAAATTCTCCCTTATTTAAAACCAAATTTCATATCTATGCTTGATCCCCAATTGGATTTGTCCCTCCTGATGCTGGTTTTAACAGGCAAAATGGCGCTGATAAGGATAATTTCTCTTCTAGAGTAAAGATTAAGCATTATTTCGGTTAGCTTAAGGAAAAATTATATTTATTTAAAAGATAAGTGAGCTGGACCTGGCTCAGAAACTATCAGAATCCTAGGTAGTTACTCTCTTCCTTCTCTCTTTAATCAGATCTCTCCCTCTTGTCATGTTAGTTTCATTCTTTCCCTTTACCACCTGGTCTCCATGTAACTTCAGCTTCCACCTGACCAAAACTGCTGCGTTGGCTCAAAGACCAGCACAAGACCTTTTAGCTAGCTGACCTAGGCCTCAGTCCACCGCCTTCTGGTTCTGAAGGACCCATAATATCGTTGTGGGCCAGTATACACAGGTGCTGGTGACTAGTCAGTCAGGCTGCAGACATCCCTGGATGTGAAGTCAAGAGCCCAACAAGGTCCAGACAGACAAGGCGATATTGTGTAGTATACAATGTAATTATTAAGGGACTGTGGGTGGTCAAGCAATGCCTGGCATCTGCAGTACAAATGTTTTTAAATTTTTGTTCTCATTGAGAGCAAATATGCTGACACCCACCATTTAAAAGTAAGGTTTAATCCTACTATAATTTTTCATCCTCTTTCATTCTTCTTTGTAATAGAGCTATATTACCGTCCCTCATTCTTAAAAGTAAAATTGGACAAAAACTTTAAATTGTAAATATGGTCATAATTTGAAAAGTTCTGAGAGTCTTTGATCCAGTGGAATAATGTATGAACTCTTGAGTCTTACAGAAAGTTATTTGTCAGTGAACATCATTATGCCCTCTCCAAATTATCCCAGTATCAACCAAGAACCTACAACATGTAGGATGCACACAGTTTGAAGCAAAACCTATAAACATTGGTTAATGTCTCTCAGCATCTCTGTTTAATATACACGCTGCACCTACCTCCTGAAGCTCACAAGTGCTCAGGAAATAACAAGATCTCCTATTGGAAATTCTATCACAGTTTTAGCATGCCAATTCTTGACACTCTTTACAATTTTCTTTCTGATATTAAGAATAATGTTTACAATGTGATAACAGCACATTCCCAGTGTGAGTATGGCCATCAGTCATAAAAGCAAACACCTAGGGCCATCTCTGCAGAATATGCTTTACAATACTGATCCTCATGGGACAAAGTAGCCTAGTGCGGTGAGGGAATTATAGAATAAGCATCCATTGACCTGCTGCTGAACTTACCACTTGCTGTTTTTCTCTTATAACCTAAATCTGGAAATGTGCTGTCTGGTCAGCAGTGCACTATCAAGTTATTCAGCAAAGTGCTCCAGATGCCATAAAAGCATGCCTGTGTGTTAGAAAATGAACTTGTAAAATATAGTCTAAGGATTGTGTGAAGGCCATATTTCAGACAGCCAAACTGCTTCTACCAAGACAACTTTGTAATGAATCCAGGCGGCAGCTGTGTGTATTGTAGACACTGTGGGTGTGAGTCTGTCTGCAGAGTCACAGCTGACCCTGTCACTGGCCTGCCCTGTCACTGAACACCCTTGCTGGGACAGCATCTGAGTTCATCTCACTGGGCACCAACAACTTTCCAGGACTTCCTCAGATTGTTCCTGTCAAATCAACAATCTCTTTAGGATAACTTCATAAGACACATCACTACTCTCCAACCACTGCAAAGTAAAACACAGACACAAATCATGTGTCAAGTCTTATATAATTTGATAAAGAGAAAGTCAATTTTTTAGAAAACACTGTAGTGTCTATTTTGAAGAAATAAATTGCTCTTAAAAATATACCAGGCATTCCATAATTATACCTGGGTTTTTTGTTTTTCAGATGGGGACTTGGTTTTAATTTATCCACGGGTTTATTAGTTAAGCTATTGTTTTGCCTTTTGTCTTTTGCTATATATATATAATTGATTTTTCACAGAGAGGAAGGGAGAGAGATAGTTAGAAATATCGATGAGAGAGAAACATCGATCAGCTGCCTCCTGCACAGCCCCCACTGGGTATGTGCCCGCAACCAAGGTACATACCCTTGACCAGAATCGAACCTGGGACCCTTCAGTCCGCAGGCTGATGCTCTATCCACTGAGCCAAATCGGTTAGGGCTTGTCTTTTGCTTTTTAATAAATACTTTGTGTTGATTTTTTTTTTTAGTAAAGCTACCTGTGTATTTATATTATCTGTATCTATAAATTATGTTATCACTCCAAAAACATTTTTGTTGGCTCCACCACCTAATTTTTCTTAATTCAGTTGACTATTCTTCAGAACAATCACTCTAAGTCTCTGTCACTGTCTAAACTGGCCCACCCACTTGCTACTGCTCCCCCAATCATCCTATACACTGAAGAGTATTGGTTTGGTTTTCCCCACAATATGAAATGGTGCAAAGTGAAGAAACAATTGCCATTACAGTCATTTATATGGAAAAATTTTGAGCATTCCCAGACCCAAAAAATAACCTACCAAATCATACCAAATACGCTTAATTACATACAGTTTTACACTAAGTATAACACACTACGAACTCTCTTATGCATTTCTGATAACTCGGGACACATTTTTCAAAATACACAAAATTAATTGAAATAAAGCACAAATACTCACAGATACAGTTCAAAGCCCTGGCAGCTGATGTTGAAATGCCCTGTATGGTTCCAAGGGGAAGAGCTGGCTGGCAGGGCCACTCTCCTGCTCAGATTGCCACTGCCTTCATTATGGCTCTCTGCAAAACAAATGCTGAATGTTATTTTTGCTTTTCACCTTTTCACATGAAAGCGAAAATCTTCTTCAGAGTGTGTGTGTGTGTGTGTGTGTGTGTGTGTGTGTGTGTAAACAGATACTAATGTAGATCTTACATAAAAGCAAAGGAGCATAACTTTCAAAAAGCATATCTGACCAAGACACCCCAGGGCTTAAAGGCTTTCGGTAACAACCTAATGGCCCCCTTCCTATTTCCCCACCTTAATGTCACACCAACGTTCCTTTTCTATCCCCCACTCCAGCACCTGTCCCCACACCTCAGGGCTACAGGAGCTGAATTCTTGCCCCATTAGACATTCCCTCTGCCAGAAATGCCCTTCCCACCTCCACTTCACCTGAAGTACTCCTGCTGGTCCTGCTCTCAGCTTAAACTAACCTCCCTTCAGAACCTTCTCCAACTGCCAACCCAGGTGAGATCCTGTTATTTATTCTCAAAGCACCCTGTTTTTCATCATGCATATCATCATGATTGTACTTAATTATGCGTGCCATTCACTGCTGAATGTGTGGTTTGTGCCTGTGTTCATCTTTGTCTCACCCAAATGTCTGATATAATAGGCACTCAGCCAATACCTGCCACAAGTGGAGTGCACTACCTTTACAAGATATGATAAAACTTCAAAAGAACAAATTAGGTTGCATGCAGAGCAGGCTGGGAGGTGGGTCTGAGAGGGGGGCTTTCCACTAAAGGGAACAATTTTCCCTCAGTGCTTCCTATTGCCCTGAAGTCCACAAAGAGGCTTAATCTGGATCTGGCTGAGAGTTTACTGGTGATGCTTAGACCCCAAAACTTAACTGGTCAAACTGTACAGGAATCTTGTTTCTAAATAGAAGGAGCTGCAGGATTGTATTTCTCCTTAGTTTCCATTGCTCTAGAAGCTGTACTGGTAAAGATATTGCTACTGCATATGTCTGATATTTTGTTACCTATGGGGTCTTCTAAGATTTTTATGGTTTCCCATCTTATATTTAGGTCCTTTAACCATTTTGAATTTATTTTTGTGTGTGGTGTAAGTTAGTGATCTAGGAGTTAATGTCTAACAATGTAATAAGCTCTTAATTACATTTTCTTGTTACTCTTTTCTTAATAATTTTCTTATTATTTTTTATTGTTTAAAGTATTATATATGTCTCCTTTTTCCCTGATTGATCCCTCTCCTGGCCACTCCCATCGTATTCCATTGGTCTATATGTCTATTCCTGTTCCAGTGTCAGGCTCTTTTGAGAACAGTGGCTTTGTAATATATTTCATTGGTTATGCTAATATGTATCTCTAACCGGCCCCCACCCCTTGTTTTCTCTCTGAGGTTGGACAGTCTGTTCAGTGTTACCTTGTCTCTGGACGTATTTTTGCTTATCAGTTTATGTTGTTCAATATATCCCACATATGAGTGAGCTCATTTGATATTTGTCTTTCTCCAACTAGCTTATATGGTATTTTAATGGGAATTGTATTGAATCTATAAATTGCTTTGGGAAGTATGGTCATTTTAATGTTGATTCTACCAATCCATGAACACAGTATGTTCTTCCATTTGTTCATGTCTTCCTCTATCTCTTTTTTTCAATATCCTATAGATTTCTGAGTACAAGTCTTTTACCTCCTTAGATAAGTTTATTCCTAGGCATCATAATTTTTTTGTGTGCAATGGTAAATGGAATTGTATTTTTGTTTCTCTTTCTGTGAGTTCATTATTGGAGTACAAAAAGGGCATAGATTGCTGGGTGTTAATTTTGTATCCTACTACATAGCCAAATTTATTAAGTCTAGTAGTTTTTTGATAGAGTCTTTGGGATGTTCTATGTACAATATCTTGCCATCTGTGAATAATGACAGTTTTACTTCTTCTTTTCCAATTTGGATGCCTTTTATTTCTTCTTGTAGTCTGATTGCTATAGCTAGCACTTCTAGTACTATGTAGAACAAGAGTGGTATAATTGGGCATCTCTGTCTTGTTCCTGTTCTTAGGGGAAATGGTTTTTGTTTTTGCCCATTGAGTATGATGTTGGCTGTAGGTTTGTCATATAAGGCTTTTATTTCATTTTTTATTTGTTATATTGAAGAATGATCCCTCTATTCCTACTTTGTTGAGAGTTTTTATCAAGAATGGGTGTTGGATTTCGTCAAATGCTTTTTCTGCATCGATTGATATGATTGTGTGATTTTTGCCTCTCAATTTGTTTATGTGATATATCACATTTATTGATTTGCAGATATTGTACCATCCTTGCATCCCTAGAATAAATCTCACTTGATCATGGTTTATGATCTTTCTACTGTAATGCTGGATCTGATTTGATAGAATTTTGTTGAGGATTTTAGCATCTATGTTCATCAGGGATATTGGCCCGTAGTTCTCTTTCTTTGTGGTGTCTTTATCTGGTTTTGAAATTAGGGTAATGCTGGTTTCATAGAAAAAGCTTGGAGTGTGCCTTCCTCTTGAATTTCTTGGAATAGTCTGAGGAGGATAGGTTTTAGTTCTTCTTTGAATGTTTGTTAGAACTGCCTTATAAAGCCGCCAGACCAGGCTTTTGTTTGCTGAAAGGTTTTTGATTACTGCTTCAATTTCTTTGGTAGTTATTGGCCTATTCAGGTTTTTTTTATTCTTTCTAATTGAGTTTTGGAAGCTTGTATTTTTCTAAGAATATGTCCATTTCATCTAAGTTTCTATTTTGTTGGAACAGAGTTGTTCAAGGTTTCCAGTTTGTTGGAACAGAGTTGTTCATAGTATTTTTTCATAATCCTTAGTATTTTCGTGGGGTCGATTGTTACTTCACCTCTTTCATTTTTTATTTTATTTATTTGGGTCCTCTTTCTTTGTTTCTTAGTGAGCCTGGCTGGAGGTTCATCAATCTGTTTATCCTTTCAAAGAACCAGCTTTTGGTTTCATTGATTTTTGTGTTTGTTTGTTTGTTTTGTGTGGTTTTTTTGTCTCTATGTCATTTATTTCCACTCTGATTTTTATTATTTCCTTCCTTCTGCTTACTCTGGGCTTTTCTTACTGCTCTCTTTCTAATTCTTTGAGTTGTAGGGTTAGGTAATTTATTACCATTTTTTCTTGTTTTTTGAGGAAGGCCTGTAGAGCTATAAACTTCCCTTCCAGGACTGCTTTCACTGTGTCCCATAGATTTTGGATTGTTGTGCTTTCATTGTCGTTTGTTACCAGGATGCTTTTTATTTCTTCCTTGATCGCTTTGTTTAATAGCATGCTATTTGGCCTCCAAGTGTTCGGGGGGTTTTTCATTGTTTTTATTGTGGTTGGTTTCTAATTTTATGCCATTGTGATCTGAGAATATGCTTGATATGATTTCTATCTTCTTGAATTTGAAGAGACTTTGCCTTTGTCCCAAATATGTGATCTATCTTTGGAAATGTCCCATGTGCACTTGAGAAGAATGTATACTCTGTAGCTTTGGGGTGAATATACATTCTGAAGATGTTAATTAAGTCTATCTGATCTAGTAGGTCATTTAAGATTGATGTTTCTTTGCTGGTTTTTCGTGTGGAGGATTTATCCAGTGATGTCAATGGGGTACTAAAGTCCCCTACTATGACTGTCTTGCTGTCAATCTCTCCCTTGATATCTTCCAGAAGTTTTATTTTATGTGTTTGGGTGATCCTGTATTGCATGCATATATGTTTACCAGAGTTATATCCTCTTGTTGAATTGCTCCCTTTAGTATTATGAAGTGGCCTTCCTTACCTCTTGTTATGGCCTTCACTTTGAGATACAATTTGTCTGATATAAGCTACCCTAGCTTATTTTTCATTTCCATTCTCCTGAAAAAAAATTTTCCATCCCTTTACTATAAGTCTTTGTGAGTCCTTTGTTCTGAGGTAGGACTCCTGTAAACAGCAGAAAAATGGGTCATCTTTTTTTATCCATTCAGCTACCCTATGTCTTTTGATTGGAGCATCTAATCCATTTAGGTTTAAGGTTATTGATAGGTACTTGTTTGTCACCATTTTTATTCTTTATGTCTGTGTTCCTTCTTCCCGTCCTATTTCTTCTTTCTACAGCAATCCCTTTAGCATTTATTGCAATGTAGGCTTGGTGGTAATAAACTCCTTTAGCCCTTTTTTTGTCATGATGTTCCTGATCTCACCTTCAACTTTGAATGATAGCCTTCCTGGGTATAGTATTCTTGGATTCAGTCCCTTGCTGTGCATCACTGTATATATTACATTCCATTCCCTTCTGGCATGATGTGTTTCTATTGAGAAATCAGTTGATAGTCTAATAGGTAACTTTAGGGGTAACTTTCTGTCTCTCTCTGGCAGGCTTTAAGATTCTTACTTTGTCGTTGGTGTTTGCCAATTTAATTATAATGTGTCTTGGTGTCCATCTTTTGGGGTTCATCTTGTTTGGGACTCTGTGAGCTTCTTGGACTTGTGTGAGTTTTTCTTCCCAATATCAAGGAACTTTTCTGTCAATATTTCTTCAAACAGGTTTTCTATTCCTTGCTCAGTTTTCTCTCCTATGGCACCCATACTATACAGATGTTGTTTCGTTTCATTAGGCTCTCCTCCTGCTTTTTAAGTTTTTATTTTCCAGTTGCTGCTCAGCTTGGGTGGTTTTTCTTTTCTACCTTGTCTTCTAGTTCACTGATGTGATCCTCAGCTTCTTCTAGTCTACTGCTGATGCTTTCTATTGTGTTCTTTATTGCAGCAATGCCATTCTTCATTTCTTCTTGGTTCTTCTTCATTTCATCTTGATTCTTTCACATGTCATTGAATTTGTCTTCCATCTTTTTCAGTGTCCTTATGACCATTGCTCTGAATTCTTTCTCTGACAAATTGCTTGCCTCTGTTTCATTTACTTCCTTTTCTGGTGATGTCTCCTTTTCTTTTGTATGGGGGCTGTTTTTTTTGTCTCCCCATTTTTGCCTCTCTCAGGGAGTCTATTTACGTGGCTCACTCTCTATAACATTGACCAAAAGGCACAAAATGCAACTCAACAAGACATGACACAGAGGGAATAAAACATGAATGTATTCATGACACTGATAACTCCAAATAAAGGTGACCAGCAGGGAAAAGAGAATTAGGGGAGAGAAAAGAGTGCAAAAATAATATTGGGAAAAGTAAAAAAGGTAACAGAGAAAAGAAAAAGAAGAAAAGTGAAGGAGAAATAATATGTGCGTACATGGGGGGAAAACTCCACAAAACCAAAAAATGCAAACAACACCCAGAAAAAAGGGGAGGAACTGAATGTGAAGAGGCAGAACTTATTTCCAAAAGGTAAGGTAAAGGAATTGAATGAATGGGGGAATTGCCACGATTAAGTATAGAGGAGGTAGAAAGAGAATGAGTGTATAAGGAGAAAAGTAAAAAGCAAAATAATAAATTTTAAAAAATTAATTAAATTTTTTAATTTCTTTAATCTGTCTATATATTTATCTATTTTTGGAAATGGAGAATAGGATAGAAACAACAAAAGAATAAAATAAAAACAAAAACAAACAATCAAACAAGCAGCAACAACAAGAAAAGGAAAAAAATTGGCTAGCAAAGAAAGAGAAAATAGAAGGGTGCATGGACTTGGAGCAGGGCAGAGGAAATTAGATATATAAGTAAGACAACAGAGACTATCATAATAGTAATGCATCAATAAAGCAGATAAAGAAGATTAATTTTTAACAAAGAGTAAAAAGAAAAGAGAGAGAAAAACTAAAGCAGGAACATGAAAAGGGAAACAGGATGAAAAAAGGAAGTAGTGAGGAAGAAAAGGTTGGCAAAAATGGAAAAATGAGGTAAAGTAAAATAATGATAAAAAATAAAAATATCATGTAGAACACTAATCCAAAAAAAAATAAAAGGCCATGCAAGAGGCAGCCCATTGATGTTTTTTCTCATGAATGTTTCTATCTTTCTCTTCTTGCTTCTTCTCTCTAAAAAAAAACAATAAAAATGCATTTTTAAAAATTAGACTATTTCTAAATAGACACTTTTCAAAAAAGGACATACAGAAGGCTGAAAGACATAGGAAAACATGCTCAAAGTGACTAATTATATGAGAGAAGCAAATCAAAACCACAATGTGGTATCATCTCACACCTGTCAGAATGGCTATCATCAACAAATCAACAGATGACAAGTGCTGGCAAGGATGTGGAGAAAAAGGAACCCTCATGCACTGCTGGTGGGAATGCAGACTGGTGCAGCCACTGTGGAGAACAGTATGGAGTTTCCTCAAAAAACTAAAACTGGAACTCCCATTTGACCCAGTGATCCCCATTCTAGGGATATATCCCAAGAAGCCAGAAACACCAATCAGAAAGGATATATGCAACCCTATGTTCATACCAGCATAATTCACCATAGCTAAGATTTGGAAACAGCCTAAGTGCCCATCAGCAGATGAGTGGATTAAAAAACAGTGGTACATCTACACAATGGAGTACTACACTGCGGTAAAAAAGAAGGAATTCTTGCCATTTGCAACAGCGTGGATGGAACTGGAGAGCATTATGCTAAGTGAAAAAAGCCAGTCAGAGAAAGATAAATACCACATGATCTCACTCTTTTGTGAAATATAGAAAACAACATAGACTGACGAACAGGAACGGATCCAAAGACAGAGAAATAGTGATCAGACTATCGATCCCCGGAGGGAAGGTAGGGGAGGGTGGGGGTAAGGGGAAGAGGTCAACCAAAGGACTTGTGTGCATGCATATAAGCCAAACCAATGGACATGGACAACAGGAGGGTGAGAGCATGAGTGGGCAGGAGAGGGGAGGCTGGGGGTTAATGGGGGGATGAGGACACATTTGTAATACCTTAACCAATAAAGAAATTTAAAAATAAATAAATAAAATAAAATGTGATCTCAAAAAAAAGAAATACAATTGACAAATAAAAATTGTATCTATTTAAAGTATTAAAAAATTAGACTATTTCAATTAAGGTATTGTTTTGAGATCTTTCTTCTTTTTTAATATAGGCATTTACAACTGTAAATTTTTCTTTAAGCACTGCTCTAGCTGTGTCCCATAAATTTTGGTATGTTTTACCCTCCTTTTCATTTATTACAAAGTATTTTCTAATTTCCTTTCTGATTTCTTATTTTACCAATTGGCTATTTTGTAATATGCTGTTTAACATTTTCTCAAATTTGGAAAGTTTGTGGACATTATTTCTTTTTTTTCTTTATTGATTAAGGTATTACATATGTGTCCTTATCCCCCCATTGCCCCTTCCACCACCACCCCCCACTCATGCCCTCACCCCCCTGGTGTCTGGGTCCATTGGTTAGGCTTATATGCTAAGCCATTATTTCTTTGTAATAATAATATTCTCTCTGTCCCTTTTTTTCTCTTTTGTTATTTTGGGACTCCCAGTATATGTATGTTGATATTTTTTATAGTGTCCCACAGATATCTGAGGTTCTATTCAACTTTCATAGATCTTTTTACTTCTCTTCAGACTAAATAATCTCAACTGACTTATCTTCAAGTTCTTTGATTCTTTTGCTTTCTCAAATCTACTGCTGAGACCCTCTGTGAATTTTTTATTTCAGTTATTGTAATTTTCTTTTTTTGTTTAAACAGTAATTTTTTTTATTTTTTATTGCTTAAAGTATTACAAAGGGTATTACATATGTGTCCTTTCTTTTCCCCCCACCCTTGACAACACTTGGCCTCCCCTACCCCCCAGTGTCTTATGTCCATTGGTTATGCTTATATGCATGCATACAAGTCCTTCGGTTGATCTCTTACCCCAAATTAAGCTACCTAGGAATAAACTTAACTAAAGAGGTAAAAGACCTCTACTCAGAAAACTATAGGACGTTGAAAAAAGAGATAGAGGAAGACATAAACAGATGGAAGAACATACCGTGTTCATGGATTGGTAGAATCAACATCATTAAAATGTCCATGCTACCCAAAGCAATCTATAAATTCAACGCACTTCCCATTAAGATACCAACGGCATACTTCACTTATTGTAATTTTCAACTCAATAATTTCTATGTGGATTTTTTTAAATAATTTCTATCTCTTTTTGATATTTTCTATTTGTTGAGATGTCATTTGCCTATATTCCTTTAGTTCCTTAAATATATATATAATCAATATATTTAAAGCCTTTTTCAAGGAAATCCAATAGCTTGGGTTCCTCAGATACAGTTTCTGTTGACTGCTTTTTTTCCCTATGTATGGGCTATACGTTCTTGTTCCTTTGCATATCTCATCATTTTCTGTTGAGAATTGGTATTGTAATTAATATAATGAGGCAATTCAAGAATACAGATTCTCCCCCTTCCCTAGGTATTTTTGTTACTGCTGTTTGGTAGTAGTGATTTAGTAACTTTCCTGAACCGATATTATAAAGTCTGTATTCTTTGTCACATGTAGCCATTGAAGTCTCTTCTCAGTTAGGTGTTCAGCTAATACGTAGAAATTTCCTCAGATGCCTGGAATCAACAAATGTCCCAGTCTTTCCTGAAGGACTCTGTATACCAATACGTGTTTGGTCATACTTTCAACCATCAACCAGGCAGTTTACAACTCCACCTTACCCTTTACGTTCTGCTTGTACATAGCCTCAAGATTAACCAGAAGCAGCCAAAGGTGAGGGTTTAGAGGTCTTTCTTGAATATATAAACAGCCCTGGACCTGCACAAATCCACACATGCATATGTCCTTATAGATTCCCAGGTATAAGTCAGAGCTTTTTAAAGTCCCTTACACACATCTCATTCCCCAGATTTTCCTTTTGGTTATCCCACTGCTTACCACAACTGTTATCCACTGCTTCAGGCAGTTGAGATTTCAACATTTGCTTCTCATTGCTTTTAACAAACATCCCCAAGGAACCAGCCATTCACATTTGGTGACCTCTGAATCAGGTCAAAATAAAATAAAGACAGCCCTGCAAGTGCGGCCTTCCAGAGGAACCATAGGACAAGTCAAATAATGACAAGTCTCTGAAAGTGAGGATTTGGGAGAACTTCAACCCCATAATTCCCTTTCCAGTGACTACCAGGCTGCTGATTTTCACTGTGATTTGTAGACTATTGTGGAGCTGGAAAAGGGGTGGGGAGAAAATAGCCAAAATGAGACGAGTTAAACAGCACAAAGCTCTAGAGCAAGCATGTCAAAGTTCAGTCATTTTTCTTGAATAAATGCTCCCTGAATTGTTGCGAGCCCTGAGATCTGAGAAACTCAATGAATCACAATAGAAGAAATATACACATTTAAACCCCAAGGTATATCATAATTAAGTTGCTGAGAACCGATAATAAAGAGAAAAATCTTCAAAACAGAGAAAAAAGACAAATCACAGAGAACAATAACTACAAATAGCACTGACGAGAAATAATGTGAGCCAAAAGACAATGGAATATCATCTATAAAGTGCTGAGAGAAAAAGCTATCTGCTAAAATTCAACATCCAGTAAAAAGTATATTTCAAAAATAAAGGGGAAGTAAAGGCATATGCAGACAAAACAAAGCTGAGAGAATACATAGTAAACAGAAGATACGTATGTGAATAATACTGTCCCTAATGGCCACTGGTGCCAATTTAACGCCAAGAGGAACACCCAATTGGGAAGTAGTGAAGGAGAAGACTTTATTCAGTACAAACAGCTCAACTGTGATACAGCACAGCTCCAAAACAGCATGACTGTGAGGGGCCTTCAGGAGAAGCCCCTGTCCTGCTAGACAGCACTGCTCTGCTAGAGTCTGGTCCTCTCTGCTCCTCTCTGCCAAGACAGCACAGCTCCCCTCTCCTCTGGCAGAAACTTCTTGATGTTTCAGCTCCTGCTCCACTCCACAGCCAGGAAAAACAGTCTTTAGTCCTCAGAGGAAAAGAAAACTGAGCTCCCCAAGCCAGCGGTAAGCTGACTTATATAGACAGAAGTCTCCACTCCTGGACCCTGACTGGTTGATCCTCATGCAAATGAGGACTCCAAATCCTCAGTTTGATTGGTCCAAAGTGCTGTCCTAATTGGTCAGAATGGAACTGCTCTGATTGGTAGGTGAAGATACAAATAAGAATATAGCTGTGCAGCTCCAAATGGACAGGGAAAGTCTCAGTCCTATTGGGTGAATTACAATTCCAGAAACTCCTTTGTGAAGGTTGGCTCAGAAGGCAGGACTATAGTGCTTGCAGGTAGACCAGTGCAGGAGGAAGGCAGCTTTGTGCAGGCTTCTCCCTCTGAAGTGTGGCTTGTGTGAGAGGCCCTGTTTACCAATGGCTGCTACGTTCTGTTCATAAATTAGAGCCCTGTTAGCCACCAGGAGCCCTTCTCAACAGGTACATTCATTCTCGGAGTCAACAGTATGAATAACCTTTTTCTCATTTATTAATTCATTAAAAGTCAATTTACTATTTAAAGAAAAAATAATTACAATGTAGTGTATGATTCATAATGTAAGTCTTCTAGACTCCCCTCTGTCTGTGGACTTCTTTTAATCCAGCATGGCATGATAAACTGACATGCATTGCCATGTAAAATAGCAGCAGAGAACAGAGACACTAGGCCTGCGTTTGAGCCCAAACAACACCCCCCAAAAATAAATTCATCAGAAGCAGACGTACTTTCTAATTACCCACATGCACCTTGTACTTCTCAAGCCTTTGCTCCTGTTTTCCTCTTCCTCTGTTGCTTAAAATAACTTCCCCTACCTGTCTCTATCTATCTAAAATCTGACTTTCTTTCAGAATCCCATTCAAATCCTTCCTCCTTTATGAAGCTTCTGTTGACTTTCCCAATGCTAGAATTAGAACTTGGTCCTCCAGACACTTTGTTCAATGTTCTTTATACCATATCAATGATTCTCAAAGTTCTTCTCGTGGAGGGTTGCATGAAAGTAATGATATTCTTGCAAAGCACTCTGAAATATTTATACATTTAAATTTTATTTTATTTTACTTCTCAGTTGAGGACATCATTCGTTTTGTTTTTAATTGATTTTTTTTTTTTTAGAGAAAGAGAGAGAGACAGAAAGAAACCTTGATGGGAGAGAGAACATTGATTAGCTGCCTCCCATACATGCCCTGACCAGGGATTGAACCCACAACCTAGGTATGTGACCTGCTCGGGAATAAAGCCTGCAACCTTTTGGTGCATGGGAAGATACTCCAACCAGAGGTATACATTTAAAATTTAAAAAGTTAATGTGCTATGCTTAATCAGATATTCCCTTACACTAGATTCTAGCAGAAATCAGATATCAAAGCTTAAGAAAATATTGGGCCCTGGTTAGGTGGCTCAGTTGGTTGGGTGTTCTCCCATGCACCAAAAGGTTGCTGGTTTGATTCCCATTAAAGACATATGCCCGCGTTTTGGGCTTGATCCCTAGCAGGGGGCATGCAGGAGGCAACTGATCTCACATCGATGTTTCTTTCTTGCTCTCCCTTCCTCTCTTCCTAAAAATCAATAAACTGTTCTTTAAAAGAAAAAAAAAGAAAATATTGGAATAAAACAACATGTAATGCTAGGAAAATTCTTTTTCTTTAAGTCAAGAAAAGACATTCACTTTTCCAATATTTTAGTGGCAAAACAACTTGGTCCTGCCTAAAGAATACCAGTGTACCATGTGCCATCCTGAGATTTTACTTTACTCTCCTTGAAAGTTTCTGAGCAAAACTTTACTGAGACAGAACCTCATCCTGATTTCCAAGGGGATATACGGAAAAATAATTTTCCCAATCTCATATTGCTCTAAAATAAAATGGACTCTTTGTAATTGGGCAATGTTTTATTTTAGAACAATGGTATTTGGATTGATGGCCTAGGATATAGTTTGTTCCATTATATTAGATGTAAACTCTCTTAGTAATCCAAATATACTCTCTAGTCTCAGTACACTTTATCTAATGTATCTCATAGCACATACACTCATGTTAAACTGAGAAAATCCTGACATGGAGAAGAGAAGCCATTTCCACTTCATATGGCACTAATTAAGGATCATGATGCTGAAAGTCTGGCTCTATGTGGATTTCTAGGGTTATGTGACGTACTCTATTACCTGTTGTGCTTGTTACCAAGAGAGGTGCCAAAATCTTTGCTACTCATTCCTGAAAGAAGTCCACCGTTCTCACCAGACACCTGCTGAATTACATATCACCCCATTGAGAGATGCAGTATGGCTTAAGCTATAACCAAGTCTGAGGAAAAGCAAGAGGAGACAAGGACACAGGGGTCAGGCTGGTTCTCCAAGGTCAGTCCCCTTTGGAAAAACTACTGCTTCAGAGTTCCCACAGTATTCAGAGGTTGGAGTGCAGCTGGCTTTAGTCACCACTAACGGCAGAACAAGAGGAAATGAGTCTAAATCTCATCAGAGAAATCTAGGTTAGACAAAAGGAATAATCTCTAAAGACAGTTAGCAGGATACAATGCCCATGTGTTTGTCCAGCATTTTCAAAATTAATCAATCAACTGTCCTCACCAGTGGCTATGACTAATCAAAAATCATGTCACCATATCCAGAAATGAAAACTGGCTATTGTCACAGTCAATTTCAAGAATATATTATTATGCCTTGGGAACTGATATAAACATCTTGTTCAACCCAGAAATGGCTCCTGGAATATGTCTATACAATGTGAAAATTCAAAAATTTAGTTTTAAGTGACTACTGAAATAAACTTTGTGAAGCAAGCAAGCTACATGAAGATAAATAAAGCAGAGAGTGTTTTAAAATGTGTTTATTCAAAATTGGAGAAAAGCCACATAATTCACTATATATCAAGTCTAAACTTAGATATCTCAACATCATACAACATTATGTGACAACCAGTTTTTTCAAAACAGTCAGACCCCCAATCAATAATAAGGAATCTTTGATTTCAAAAGTGGACATTGTTCTTTGACTAAAAATAGTAGAAAAGTTCAGAGTAATCTCTTATGATCTCTTTAATTTATTGCACTTCCTGTGACCAACAAAAAAAATACCCATTATGTGCCTATTTTATGTAAGGCTTTTTATAAACATCAAACTGAAAATTTAAATATAAGATAAAAGTTTTTAAAAGACCCTAAAAGATTTTTTAAACTATTTAGCATGTTTTGAAAAGTGTGTTATACATTTTAGACATAATGTAATTTAACCTGTGTTTTTCCTTTTCATATTTATGAGACTTATATAAAATTCAATTTTCAAATATATTTTTAAGAGGCTAAGACTTTAAGAACACATTTTAGAACTGTGACACTAGTTCACACAAATAAATTCAGTGATGTGTACATGCACATGAATACTATAATTATGCTCCCAACCCTGCCCCCCACCGCTCACTCCCCGCCACTTCTCATTCGCCTCACTCCCTTCTTCCCCCACCCACCCCTGGGATGTCTGGTCTCTAGTCTGGGAAAGGAAAGTGCCTCCCTCACTTCCTCTCCCAGGGTCTCTCCCCAGGCCTGCGTCCATGGGGAGAAATGCTGACTCATAGCCTCACGGGTTAGCAGCTCTCACTTCCCTAGCCCTGCTAAGTGGGACAACAAAGGGAGCAACCCGTGGGTGTGGAGAAATTGTCTTTATATTCTCCAGAGGGCTGTGAGAAAAAACACCCCAAAGCCTAGAGAGTCTGTCGGACTGTAAGGCTACAAACAAAACCGCAAGCTCAAGGATCAGAATGTTGCGCTGCCATACGGGAAATGACAGAAAAGGAAGAGAAAGAAAAGAAAGGAAATTAAGAGGACACAAAAGGCAGTAAGAAAAGTGAAAAAAAAAATAAGTGCCTAAGGTGAAGTGGTCAGTGGCTTGCCCACCTTCTCTTGGGGGTCACTGTTCTTCTGGTGCCCCTCCCACCAAGGCTGGGGTCCACCCTGCAAGATGTGCCCCTGCGCCCGGCAACATAATGGTTCCCTGCTTTCAGCTGACTAAAAAATACAGTAACCTTTGGTCTTACACCTGCAAAATTGTGTTTGTATGTTCACTATATTCCTTTCCAAAAGCTCTTCACATTTTCTTTCCATATAGGAGATAATTTAAAGCAAGTCACTTGCCCAAGAACATAGTTCAAGCTGTGTCTCCTCAGCCAGACCCAGGTGTAAGCTACTGCTCTGCCGCCATGAGCCTCCACTGATAATAATCTATGATTCTATATACTTTAAGACCCTAATAAATATGGTTCATCATCCCCCAAATTTAAAGTGTTAACAATAAAATTAAGAAGTTTTATTCTCCAAAGCAGTTGTAAAGTTCTAGTTGTAAATTCTAGAATAGGTAAAACTAATCTATGATAGGAAAAATAAGAACAATTATTACCGGGGATGGGGAGTATGAAGATTGACTGGGAAAGACCATGAAGGGAAATTTCTGGAATGATAGTAATGTTATATATTTAATACTAGTTTGAGTTACACAGCTATATGCATTTCTCAAAGCTTTTCCAGTGGTACATTTAAGATTTGTGCGTTTCGCCTGGTCGACTTGACTCAGTGGTGGAGTGTCAGCCTATGAACCAGGAGGTCACAGTTTGATTCCTGCTCAGGGCACATGCACAGATTGCAGGCTCCATCCCCAGAGTGGGGCGTGCAGGAGGCAGCCGATCAATGATTCTCTCTCATCATTGATGTTTCTATCTCTCTCTGTCTCTCCATTCCTCTCTGAAATCAATAAAAATATATTTTAAAGTTAAAAATATATATATTTGTGCATTTCACTTCATGTAGATTTTATCTCAAAGGGGGAAAATCATAGAAAATATTTAACTCAAGTTAAAGATAATGCATACTGAAGTGTCTAGGGATGAAGTGTTTTGATATCTGCAACTTACTTTGAAATGTATTCAAAAAAATAAGATGGGTCGATAAAAGGATAAAGAAGTAGATACATGGAGATCTATAAATATGATAAAGCAAATATAGTGAAATGTTAATTATAGAATCTGGGAGTTTTAAATTTATATATTTAAATAATTAAAAAAAGCATTTGATCGTTTGACAGGTGTTATTGAGTGTGAGATTTTATATTTAGGTATATCCTTCTGGACCCAGAATTATATCTGACTCTCATATCTACATGATATGTATGTATAATGCAACTATTATATGTATACATATGCCACAGATACATACATAACGTATTTTATATTAAAATACAGTGATTAAAAAGGCATCACTTAATTAATAAACAGTATCAAACAGATTTTATATTATCACTGACACAAACTGACTTTTATTAACATGAGACAATAATTTTTATCTATTGACTCACAGTTTTACATGCAAAGAACATGCAAAGAAGTATACTGGGCATCAACCTTATGTATAGATTTCTGGGGAGCTGCTACATAATGTTTTATGCGGGTGACAGGAAAAGATCTCCTACACCTCCCCTTGTGTCTATTTCTACATGACATTTCCATATTGCTAATTCCTTTAGATTACAAGAAGCAGCAATTATAAAACTAACTTAAAGAAGACACATGGAAAGGGATAGGGTAGGTGGGGGAATTTGAGAATTAAACTCATATTGAATATTATAACTTGGTATTTATTTATGACTGGCATCCTGCCCTAAAGATTTTGATGTGCTTCCAAAATATATATATATGCAATAATTGATAAAACTAAATAAGAACATCAACACCATGGAAAATATGAATAAGAGTGGTGGTTTTAGATTTGTTATTATTCTAGTCTCTGTTGATTCCTTCATATATCAAATTTTCCTCCTCCCTTTTCCTACTCATTTTTTTCTTTTCTCTTTTTTTCACTACTCAAATTTTTTTCTCTTTTCTTTTCCTCCTGCTTTCTCATCTTTTTTCTTTTTCTTATCTTAGTCTATCTGCTTTCTCCTCTATTTTTCTTTTCAAAGTTTTTTCTTGTCCTTTTTATCCCATTTCTTTTCTCCCTTCTTTATTTTAAACCATTTCCTTCCCCTAATTCTTTTACTTATTTTATTTATTTCAGCTCTGTATCTACATATTCCATCCCCCCACTTTTTGTTGGTTTTTGTTTGTCCTTTTGTTTATTTGCTTTGTTTTGTTTTCTCCTATTTTTCCTTTCTTTTTTTCTTTCTTTTTTTCTATCATTTTTGCTCTCTTCTCTCTTTCCTAATTCTCTCTCCTATGGTGGTTGCTTTTGTTTGTGCTGTAGAGGTCCTGTGTATGTTTTGTTTCATTTCTTCTGTTTAGTGTTCTGTTGTGTTGTATTTTGTTCTGTTCAGTCAGTACCACCATAACAGCTCATACTCCATTGTCTGGGGTGAGCCACATAGCCAGCCTCAGAGGAGATTCCATCCACAAATGGGACAATAAAATTTAAGACCCAACTACAACAGAAGAACCCAAATAACTCAAACAAGAGAGTTGCCTAGAGCACCCAACTCAGGAGAGCTAAGAGACAGCACCACTGGATCCCACAAAACACATAAAACCACCCCACAAAATCTGGGAAGTATAGTAGTTTGATCTAATACATAGTAGAAACAAAAACAAAGGGACAGCAAAAATGGGGAGAAAAAAACCCTAACTGATGGCTCAGTGTATAGAGCATCAGCCCACGAACTGAAGGGTCCCGGGTTCGATTCCAGTCATGGGTACATGCCCAAGTTTTGTGCTCTATCCCCAGTAGGGGGCATGCAGGAGGCAGTCAATGATTCTCTCTCATCACTTGTGAAACTTATCGGATCCTGCTCTGATGTTGTCTGAAGTTGACCATTGGGTGTGCTGGTTCTGGGCCTCCTGAGAGGGACTCTGGTGCAAGCCAATGAATGTAAGACACTGCCTGTGGCTGGCCCTCAGCAACCTATTTAGTGCTACAAGCAATTCACAGTTTGTGGCTGCCTCTGCTGGGCCTGGGTATGCTCAGAAAGGACCAACCTATGCACCAAGGCTGTATTTTACCATCCTTGGGCCCCAGGAACAGGTTGGCAAACGTCCCAAGGCACCCTGAGATCCACTGCCTTAACCTGCTGGCTTCCTGTTAGGTTTAGTCAATGAAAGGACCTCTGAGGGCACTCAAGTTGAATGAGAAAGGTTTTCAGTGAGTCACCGGTAGGTGCAAGTGGTGTTCACTAGATTGTTACACGTTCAAACTTGGTGCCAGTGCTGGGTCTGGGGCCACTCAGCCAAAGTCCCAAGGAATACCAAGTCTAGTCGTCACCTACTGGGTGCCTGCAGATCCTTGTGGTGGAGTGGCGAGGCCTCAAGGAATCTTAGAATGATGCCAATAGAGTTATCAGGCCCAAACAGACCAAAATTTGGCTGTGTGAAGGGAGGGCTGGTTGGGTGTGAGAGGATAAAAAGGCCCCTGTTCTAGAGCCAGGCAGCTCAGCCTGCCCCAGATTCTGCCAAGAGGATTTGGAACTCGACAGGGTGGAGCTCCTGGGAGTTGGGAGGATGCGGCTAGTGCCTTGGTTGGCAAACCACAGCTCACGAGCCACATGCGGCTCTTTGGCCCCTTGAGTGTGGCTCTTCCACAAAATACCACATGCAGGCGCGCACATACAATGCGATTGAAATGTTGTGGCCCATGCCCAGAAGTCGGTATTTTGTGGAAGAGCCACACTCAAGGGGCCAAAGAGCCGCATGTGCCTCGCAAGCCACGGTTTGCGGAGCCGCAGTTTGCCGACCACTGGCAGTGGGTCTCCCGTGACAGGAGGTACTGGTCAGGCTTTGGGGAAGGTGGGAGATATGGCCCCCACCCCAGAGCCACACCACTCAGTCTATCCTGGGTTTTTCCCTGACCTCAGGCAGGGGAGAGCTACTAGGAGTTGGACAGGGGGAGCCTCTGGGGCTGGAGTCCAGAAGGTGGTTCTGGAGGATCTTCCAGGGGGGGGAAGTGCCAGTCAGGTTCATGGGAAAGTGGGGGGAATGGCTCGCACCCCAAAGCCACATAACTCAGTGACTGACACCCCTGAGTCTACCCAGAACTTTACTCTTCAGCAGGGCATAAGCTCCACAGGGTGGGGTGAGAGGGACTCCAGGGGGTGGGCCTATTGCTTTCCCCCAAACTGGTGCTGCAAGGAGAGTGCTTTACTCAAGACAAAATGGCATCTGTGGTATGGGAGAATGACTCAGCACAGGGATCCTGGTGGCAGTCCCTTCAGCTGTCTCCCGAGAAGCACAAACCCCAGACTTTCCTCATGAGACTCTATCCACTCTGCCCTTTCTCCACCAGAGACAGGATGAGTGGCAATGAATTAAATGTTGTGCATTGGTCTGTATCCCTAGCAGTCTCCCATCTCTCCCTGGTGGACAGAAACCCCACTGCTTTACACATCAAGATGTTATGTGGGTACCTCTTCCAGCTCTGGGGCTCTGGGCTGGGGAGCCTGGATTGGAGTTTATACCCCATGCTTTTCAAAGGGATGCCTGCAGTTGAAATATCCCTCCAGAACCTCAGCTGCCACCCATGGGACAGGACCAGACTTTTTCATGTTTCCATCCTTCATATCAGTCTCAATGTGGTTTCTTCTGTATGTCCTTAGTTATAAGACTTCTATTCAGCTAGTCTTCAGTTGGTTATTCAGGACGATTGTCCTATAATTTAGTTGTAATTCCACTTTGGTCCTGGGAGGAGGTGAGCGTAACTTCCGCCTACTCTGCCACCATCTTGGATCATTTCAGTTCATCTTTATAACAATCCTCAAATGTGAATGCCATTTTCCCTCCTTTATAAATGGAAAAAGAGAGACAACAAAGGGCTGAGTAATTTACCCAATAGGGAGTGAAATCAGTATCAAAAGCTAGGTAGGCTAACTCCACAGGATCCTGCTTTAATACTGTACTGCGCAGCGAAACTTCGTATGTGATGTGGGGTATTATTATTTCAGCAAAAACCTATAATGGTAAATTGAAACCTCTGCCTTCCCACTTGAGGTATAGCAAATATTTCCACTTAGATGCCCAAAACAGATATCAGTACCTCAGACAAGCCAGGCTTCCAAAGCCACAAGCCATGCTTGTGCATCCCAGCTACTTAAGTCCTACTCGAATGATTTCTAGGAATAACTACCAAAGCCCTGACTCTGGAACCTAGTTTACTAGTAAATAACTAAGCAAATCCAAAAAGAAGACTTTGGCCTGAGAACTCAAGCTATTCCTTGCAGGTCAGATTCTAACTGTGCTTTTTCACTGGAGATGGCTAAGTGGAGCTCCTGACATAGTCAGACCTTACTCATAGAATGAAAAGGCCTTCTCTGGAGCATTCCACAGTAGCAGTCCAAACAACTGGTGTGAACTGTGACACCAAGAAAATTTATTCCCAAACAGTACAGAAGCAGGGGGCGTGTGGAAATCCCAAACCTCTGCTCACCTTCCAAGATTTCAAAGGCCAAATGCAAGAAATTAAAAATAACAAGATTGAACGTGTGAAATTGTTGTGAGTTTAATGTCTCAAATAGTTTGTTTTACCATAAATTCTTAATCTCCCTGTGCCTTTTCATTTCTGTCAAGTGTATCCCATGCCTGACTCACAAAGACCTATGGCTGAATCTAAGCATGGCTCTATCAGACTGGCTCTGATTTCAGAATGTAAATCTGAGATTGTAATGATTTTCAGATTTGTTCCTCAACAAACAAGGCAGCTCTAATAATTTCATGCACACACATGCTTCTTTTACAGAGTGATCTTAATGATAAAAAAACAAACAGTACTGTAATGTGAATGCCTCCTTAGGACAGACCCCACTCAGCCTTTTAGGAAGAGCCTGATAGCTGTTCTTAGTGCTCCTCAAAATTGTGTTCAGCCAATCCCACCCAGGCCCAGGGGAAGGGACTTCTGAGTACCCCAGTTACAGAGCCCAGCAAGCCTCCTGCATAAAGCCTACAGTCAACCCCTCCCCTCAGGAAGGGTACTCCATCAGTTGCCAGAAGGCCTGACAAGAGGAAGTGTGTAAGATACAAAAGGGGACGAAGGAGCACTTCCTAAGGGAAGGTGTCGGTCACCAGGATATGGAGCTTGAAAAGGGGGCTGGGGAAGAAGGAAAAAGGAATTCAGTGGGAGCAAGAAAGGGAGGCAGGGGTAAGGGATGCCTGCCATAGTCAATAGTAGTAGTGTGCCTTCTTCCAAAGAGTAAAAATAGAACTATCTTATGACCCAGCAATTCCACTTCTTGCTATTTATATGAAGAAATCAAAAACACTAACTTGAAAAGACATATGCACCATGTTCATTGCAATGTTATTTACAATAGCCAAGATATGGAAGCAACACAAGTACTCATCAATAGATGAGTGGACAATGACGATGTGATACATGTATACAATGGAATACTATTCGGCCATAAAAAAGAATGAAATCTTATCATTTGTGACAGCATGGAGAGACCTAGAGGGTATTGTGCTAAGTGAAATAAGTAAGACAGAGAAAGACAGATAAATGATTTCACTTATATGTGGAATCTAAAGAACAAAATAGATGAATAAACAAAACAGAAACTGACTCATAGAGTCTGAGAGTTGCCAAATGGGAGGGGGTTGTGGGTTAGAAGAAAAAGGTGAAAGAATTAACCATTAAAATTGATAGTTACAAAATAGTACAGCATAGGGAATATAGTCAATAATATTGTAATAACTACTAGTATGTATGGTGCCAGGTGGGATCTATGAGGGGATCACTTCATAAATTATATAAATGTCTAACCTCTGTGCTGTATACCTGAAACTAATATAAAATAATATTGAATGTGAACTATAATTTGAAAAAATTTTAAAGTTAAAAAAAAAAGGATGGCTACCCTGTGGATTAGAACTGAACACCTGAGTGTCACTAGCTGCAATGGGTAGGAGGGGAGGAACCAATAGTCCTGCAGCAACCAAGAAACCCCAGGAATAGTGGACAACAACACTATACTTTCTAACGTTCCCTACCTACAACAGACTGACAATCAGCAACCTGAAGTGGTAAGGTTGTAAAGGAGTTATATTGCTTGCTACTAACAGTGTTCTGTTTGCTCTCCTATTTGCTCCTTTTTAGTTGAAGAGCTCTGAAGTCTTCTAAACAAAATTGGTATTTGCTGATTCATGGAGACAGAAAGTAGAATGGTCGTTGCCAATGGCTTGGATAAGGTGGACTGAGGAATTGTTTAATGAGTATAGGGTTTCAGTTTTGCCAAATAAAAAGAGCGCTGGAGATGGAGGGTGGTGATGGTTATATAATAATGTGAATGTACTTAATGCCACTAAACTGTACATTTAAACATGGTTATTATGGTAAATTTTACATTATGTGTGTTATACCACAATTTTTTAAAAAAAATTAAATGGTATTCACTGATTTTCAGATCGATAAAGAAAAGGAAAGGTGCCCAGGTGAATGTGTCCCCCGTTCCACAGCTAATTTTGAGATCAGAAACCTACTGGGGAAAAGGGAGTATTAGCAATTGCTGAAAGAAAAAGAAAAGTAAACTCTACCCCAAGAATCTGAAGCACAGAAATGGAGGAAAAGTGTTTTTTGAGAGGCAGGAGAAGCCTCTGAATTGGCTCGGGGTGGGGGGGGGTCGGGCAGGGGCAGTAGAAAAGCCTTTGAACGAGTCAAGTTTAGCACATTCTTCCAGGTACACCCACGAAAAGGCCACTCACTCGCTCACTCTTTTTTTATTTTTAAGGAAATGCTTTTCTTTAATTTTTATTTTATTTTATTTTAATCTTTATTGTTGAGGAGACTGGAAAATCTTTATTTCTCCCTCATATCTAAAGGATTGGAACTCCCAAATGAGTTCATTGGTTGATCTCTTCCCACCAACCCTCCCCTGCCTTCCCTCTGAGGTTTGACAGTCGATTTGATGCTTCTATATATCTGGATCTTTTTTTTTCATCAGTTTATGTTGGTCATTAGATACCACATATGAGTGAGATCATGTGATACTTGTCTTTCTCTGACTGGCTTATTTCATTTAGCATAATGCTCTTAAGGTTCATCCATGCTGTTGCAAATGATAAGAGTTCTTTTTTTCTACAGCTGTGTAGTATTCCTAAGATTTGGAAACAGCCAAAGTGCCCATCAGCAGATGAGTGGATTAAAAACACTCTCTCTCACTCTTCGTTGTCTTTTCCAAACCTCTGCTGTTCTATCTTTCTTCAGGAGCCTCTTCCTTTGAAGCTTGTGCTATCCTGTAACACCATTGTTTTCCATCCTCTCCTCCAGTATACAAGAAGGCCTTGGTGTCAGGCTCAAAGTCTCTCTCTCCTAGACTGCTGCCAGCATCTGAGGAACTTCAGTGTTCACGATGATGACTTAGCTTATCTGATCTCCTTAGTACTCATGAGTACCAGGCACCGTATCAGTGACTTTGCATCACTACAACCTCACAACATACCTAAAGTTCAGCTATTGCACCACTATTTAGAAATAAGGCTGGGAATTCTAAACCATGTTGGTCAGACTCCTAAGTTCATGCCCTCCTCCTCTACAACACTCAGAATGCATGTAAACCTGAAAATCTTGCTCTCTGGCCATACCCTTACATTGATATCTTTCTCACTAAACTCCCTCCATTTCATCAAGAGTCCAAACCCTCAAGCCTGCCTTTATGCCCAATTTATCAACCCGACTCTGACCCTTCTTCCTTCCAGACCTATGGCCAAAAGAAACGCCAAGAAAACCCTTTGTGAGATTTTTTCTTGGACTCAATGCCCATGTAATGACCCCCACCCCTTGATCACCAGACTACTGATTAAATTAGTGAAATCCTCTAGGCCTAGAATTATAAGCAATGTTATGATGGTGATGTAAGTTCTGGTTTGAACTTTTAATAAGTGGGTTAGGTTGGTTGGAACCAAGTGGAGAGTAAACAGCTGAAGGCAGGTGGCACTGGCTACTCCCAATTAGCCTCACTAAATGAGACACTCTGCTTCCTCTTAAGCAGTGGTTCTCAACCTTGGCTGCACATTAGAATCACCTGGGAATCTTTTTAAAATCCTGATTTCTGGGCCTCATCCTCCAGAAATTCTGTTTCTTTGTTATGGGGTGGGGACACAACATTAGTAACAAAGAAACAGAATTTCTGGAGGATGAGGCCCAGAAATCAAAATTTTAAAAAGATTCCCAGGTGATTCTAATGTGCAGCCAAGGTTGAGAACCACTGGTCTAACAGGATGATGTCACTGCTAGCGTTCACTGAAAGACATGTTGTCTCTCTCCATCCTGAAGACTGTGACTCAGCACAATAGGGGTCCCACAGGTAGCTGGAAAACTTCCTCAGTCCCTTTACCTTCCATCAACACATACCTACTACTATGAGACAACAAAATTAACTCTTCAATAAGGAACTCCCTCCCTCTTCTCAGGGGTCAAGGTTTGCAGAGGGAGTTTGGAAGTGAATAAAGTGAACTTTGGTAATTTAATGTCAAAGCATATTTATGCCTATGTGTTCTATGCCATTAGACATAACAAAAATGTAAAAGAATATGAGATAGATCTGTAACAAGTTCTGAATTCTTGGTTATCAATAATACATAGAATAATATCTGGTCTATCACATCAACAACATTCTTATCAATATCTCTAGTCTCTTGCTCTGTTCTTCTGTCCTGTCCCCTCTCTCTGACAAATCCCTAGAAGCTCTTTGACTTCCTTAATTCTGAATATTCTGCTACATTTAGAAAGAATCACCAAATCCTGTTGATTACCCAAATTACAAATGTAAGAGCTTCAACCTCAGCTCTGCCTTAAATATTCCTCTATTGTATTTCCCTATAGAAGCACTTCCAAAACTATTCCATGTTCTTCTAGCTCCATACCCAACTGTAGCCCCTAACTTCAGGAAAAAAAAGTCATCTACACTTTATCCCATCCACTTTTCAAGTTTCAGTTCCATTCATCTTCCCTACTTCTTTCTTGCCCATTAAGAAAAGTATGCTACTCTTTTCCAGGGCCAGTCACTCTATCTGAATTTTGATCCCATCTTGCCTTCCTCTTCTAGGATATTTCATCAGTTCTTGAGTCTTCTCCATCAAATAATCAATAAATCAAACATTTCCTCAATTCCACTTACTCCTCAAACCACCACTCGTGGCTTCCCTTCCATTTGCCACCAAGCCTATTTGTGGTACTCATGCCCTCCACTGCCTCACCTCCCATTCACTCCTCAGCTTGTCGTAATTTAGTTCCCAATCCTACTCCTATATTGACGTTTTTCTGGCAATGTAAAAAAATTTCCTATTGGTCAAACCCAGTCTTAAGTTCTCATCCAACTCCTCTTTCTGAAGTTATGACATGGCCATAAGGTGATACAATGTGGGGTTAAAAGCAGGAATACTAAACTCGGTAGCCTGGTGCAGTTCAGTTTCCATCAATTACAAAACCTTTGACCTTGAGTTGAGTTACTCAATCTACCTGTACCTCAGTTTCCTCATCCTTTAAATGGAGAATGTGCTAATAATAGCTCATGGCATTTAAGATTTATTAGGTAGCTTAGTAAATGAAGAGGTACAATCTGGGATAGTGAAAAGCCAGACTGGGAGTCAGGGGAACAAATATTAATCCCAGCTATAGAATCTTTGTAATAACAATATGTTGGGGTCTCATTTTTTAAATTGACTGAGTTATCATAAAAGTCCTTGCCAACCCTAAACACTTATACAAGATATTTAACAGTTTAGTAACAATTTGAGAAAATGTGCAAATGAGTGTTAAATGAACAACTTGTAAAAAGGGCCTCAAAGAAAGGTAAGGTTACTATGAGCAGAAAATTTGAAGGAGGATGAATGAGTAAAACTTCAGTGAATCCTAAAAGATGTAGAGGATTTTGATAGATGTAAGAGGAGGGTGAGGTTTCTAAGTTTTAGAAGCAAAATAACAAAGGCAGGTAGTGATTTAAGGCACAGCCGGAAGACCTTCATGCCAAAGATATCTTCCCCATGACCTTCCCATGTCAACAGGTTCTGAATTTCAGCTAATGGTTTTGAAGTTGTAATTAAACTATAAATGAGTTCTTTATAATTGATAAAATGAATTTAACCTACACTCTACCACCCTTTAAAGTAATTTGTAGAAGATTGGTTAATGAAGGATATAAACCAAGTATTAATGGTGGTTGTCTGTAGGCAGCAGTTGTGACATTTTTTAGATTTATCCATATTTTCTAAAATGAGCATGAATTGTCATTTATAACTAGAAATAATAAAAGCATATTTAAGGTTTAAGTGCATTCAAGGAAGTGGTGACATCTGAAACCATTAGTAATGGGCGAGATTATTTGACAGATGGTTGGGACTCAGTTGAAGACATAGAGATGGCAGGGACACTGAGAGAGATATTTTAAGAGGGGATAGCAAAGCATTGACTCTGCCTAGTTCCTAAACTTGCCCCTGCAAAGGTATATTTCAAGCCCTTAAAGGCCATTTTATTCCTTTTTATCCCCATTTTTATTTTTGGAACCCAAAAGTATACAAGGATTTGATTACTTGCAAACTATCTCTTTTTAGGTATCCTATCTAATAAAAGAGACACATGGTAATTAGCTGTACATCCGCTACCCTTCCCATTGGCTAATCAGGGCGATATGCAAATTAACTGCCAGCCAAGATGGCGGCCGGCAGCCAGGAAGCTTGAAGCGAACATGAGGCTTGCTTGCTTCAGTGACAGAGGAAACCAACATTCCCAGCCTGC